>NC_090449.1:244772645-245093197 GCF_031143425.1 Pleurodeles waltl | reverse complement strand
GCCAAATTCAATATAGTGTCAATTTTGCCGAAGAAAAAAATCCAATTGTCAGACAGAAGCAATAGAATGTAGGAGCTCCTCCACTTCGATATATGTTAATATCGGAACATCCACGCCACAAAGTACCATGGAGCAGGTGTGTTCCAAAGCCCCAAAACCATTCAGGGCGGCACCCCGTGCAGGGCCAATGAAAGAGACAATACCATCTTCCTCAAGGAAGGGAATCTCATAAACCGCCTCACGAAGCAAACGCAACCGTAGTGCACAAGTCTGGGAATGAGCCCTAATTGCGAACATCAACAGATCAGGATCGACCACTGGAGGGCGCTGCAGTGAGAGACAGAAAGCCAGTGCATGTTCAAATGAGCACCAAAGGCCCCGAAACACGGGTTGCACACAATCCAAAACCGGTCTGAATGACAGAGACCAGTCACACTCCAAATGGCCCAGGAGTATAGCTCCAAAATGCTGCATCATGCGTTCACGACACAGCTGCGCTGACGGGAGCAGCAATATAGGATCTCGTTGTGGCGGGACAGCCATTGCGAAAAAAGACTCCAGCAAACAAAGCCAAAGTAATCGGGAAACCCCCAAAAATGCTTCCGAAAATAGAGTGTATAGCCGAAGGTATCAAACCGAATATGGAAGAGAAGGTGTGAGCGAAACCAACACCAACGGCTTTGAAAAAATGAGCAATACCAGCAGTGCTGGATGCATTAAATATACGTCCCACAAGTTCACCGAAGTGACTTGGAAAGTTAGTATTCAAAAGGGACTGTATCTCCGCCGATGACCTTGCCACCTGAAGTGCGTAGGTCTCGCTAGCAGATGTAAGGGCCACATGCTTTTGAAACAATAAAGCTTTCAGCCGACTCAACTTGTCGAAATCAACCTTGGAAGTAGCAATATGATGCCAGATGTCCGCTACCTCCCTAATTTGAGTGGGGGGAAACAACACATTCCTGCAGCACGTAACGGCCTTGTTGACAACGACAACGTAAACTATGCCGGCACGCATGCCACAGCAGCGTTCGCTGTTAAGAACAACATAACTGCCGTTAGAAAGCACATGGAAAGTGTTTTTAATAACCGGGACTGGAACACCCTTTAAATAACAAGCTAACTTAGCAATCGAAGCGTTACACGCTCCGTGCAAGGACAGCTGTTTACAAACCATGGAATGGCTGACAGAAGCTTCGCATTCGCTACCGCTAAGAAAAACCTCCCTCAAACCATTAACACATCTGTATTGAAAGGGAAGCTCCCACACCTCGTGTATGCAACTGTCTCCCAATAGTTCATATCTACCCACCGGAATGTGCTTCAAACAAGAAGTAAATTGCAGAGTGGAGATAGGCAAATTAATAACCCCATGAATCAACCACTCAGCTGACGGAATCTCAGCCACCGTGAAAGGCAGTTTCTCCAATTTCTCAATATTCAACATCACATATGTCGCTTCCTTTTTAGCCATCAACTGTTGTTGACGAGTCAAATTAAAGGAGATAAAGATCTCTCTGGCACGAATGTGCTGCCATGGAACGCAACCCGCCTTCAAGGTCTGAAGAGTCCAACCCAGCTGCATGATGGACCGTGTCTGACTCTGCCCATGATATAAAGAAGACATGTCTGATTTAATAATGTCAATAGCAGAGGAAACAATGCTGTCAATCGTGTAAACACGGTCAGAAAGGGTATGCATGCCATTATCAACAACAGACAAAGGCGGTCATTCTGACTTTGGCGGGCGGCAGAGGCCGCCCACCAAAGTCCCGCCGTCAGAATACCGCTGCGCGGTCAAAAGACCGCCGCGGTAATTCTGAGTTTCCCACTGGGCTGGCGGGCGACCGCCAGAAGGCCGCCCGCCAGCCCAGCGGGAAACCCCCTTCCATGAGGATGCCGGCTCCGAATGGAGCCGGCGGAGTGGAAGGGGTGCGACGGGTGCAGTTGCACCCGTTGCGATTTTCAGTGTCTGCTTGGCAGACACTGAAAACCTTGGTGGGGCCTGTTGGCCCTGTTGGCCATGTGGGGCCAATGGCATGGGCACTGCAGGGGCCCCCAGGGGCCCCACGACACCCGTTACCGCCAGCCATGTTCTGGCGTTCAAAACCGCCAGAACCAGGCTCGCGGTAAGGGGGTCGGAATCCCCATGGCGGCGCTGCCTGCAGCGCTGCCATGGAGGATTCCCTAGGGCAGCGGGAAACCGGCGGGACACCGCCGGTTTCCCGTTTCTGACCGCGGCTGTACCGCCGCGGTCAGAATGCCCATGGATGCACCGCCAGCCTGTTGGCGGTGCATCCGCGGTCCCCGGCCCTGGCGGTAGTCAACCGCCAGGGTCAGAATGACCGCCAAAGTCTGCAGCAGATTTTCCTGATCAATCTGCCTCAACCGGGCTGCAGCCTCCTGTTGTGAAAGTTTCCAAATCTCATTATAAACTTCATATAAAAACCTTTTCTTCCGTGGTACCTTGGGACCTGACAAAAAATCTTGTAAATCAGTACCATTAGACAGTAACTTGAGATGTGACTTAACTGCATCCAGCGTGGATGACTTCAACCATTGTTGACAAAGCTTCCCCACGCTGTACGTAGTTATAATATCAGCATGTTCTGGTGAAATGTAACAAGGGTCTGCCCTACTAGTCCTGAAGCCCCCTGAAGAGGTGACAAAACGTTGATGACACTGAGTAGTGTCTACGGGCCATAATAACCACCCGCCCTCATGTAACGATGAAGTGTTAAGCGTACCATTCTGGACCCAATGCGTAAATTCACTAAAAGTAGCATTCACATAGTGCTGCCAGTTGTTTAATTTGGAAGGGACAGGTATACTAGGCAAATTCAACTCTCTAATTGTCGCCAAGCCCAAACAGCTAGTCTGTTGTACCGTGTCATTGAGGAAAATCATCTGCACAGGGATAAGACATGCTCTAAATAATGTATCCCTGCCTTGCATCTGCCAATTTTTCATACCCCAAACATTTTTCAAGTCAACAGTCTTTAACCAGTATTCATACCCCTCGACCGAAAGTTTAGATACAAACAAATTTGAATATAGTAATTTAGTATCAGTCAAAAAAAATTGCTTATTAGAATACGGTGTAACTTTAAAATAGTAAGACTTAGCATTCCGCTGATCATGCCCAGAAAAATATACAAATTTATCATAATACGTTTTCGAACTCCCTTGAGGAGGAGTCGAGCAATGTTCCCATTGCACATAATTAAATATGGACTTAGGGCTACTAGCTTTATGAATAAAGTGGTGTCCATAATAGTTGTAGCAAAACATGTCACCATGATTATCTCTAAATTGGTAAGCATCTTCATCGTCATAGACAGTATAATATTGCAAATCCGTTAGCATAGAATCTACTGTCTTCACATCCCAATCATCAGAAACAATGCCTGGTATAACAATATCATTCATTGATAACTTGAGAACATACGGTATTTGAATCAATTCAGTGGGACCACATATATCAAACATTACTTTATCCCACACAATCCCATCCGGAATCGGTATTGCAGAAATGTTCACATTGGACAAGTCTCTTCGAACCATATGAGACGAAAAATGTGGTCTCAACACAGTCTCCACGTGCTCAATGTCCAATCGGTCAGGAAGAAAATGACCATGTATTACTAGAAAAAAAGTAACCACAAATCCCAACCATAAAAAAAGAGTCATTACAGTCAGAAAAAGACACAAATAGTTCCAAGGAAAAACAAAATATGTACGTTTAAGCCAACTCAGCAGCTTACGTGGACCTCGGACAGAAGACATCGAGGACGAAGAGCTGGACACAGCTTCATCAGCGTCGTTGAAGCAGCCAGAGGCAGTTCTTGCAAAAGGTGCAATTGTGAACAAAGAAGCAGATGGAGGCTCTCTCCTAGGCACGCTATAAACCACATGTTCAGAAACATCAGTAGAACGTACAGCAACTTGATCAAAAGATTCCATATTAATCGTTGTCTGTGGAACAATCGCAAGATCATCTTCCACCCTCCCCAAGCTCGGAGAGGAAACAGCATCGGTGTAAATCACCTGCAGCAGGACTTCTTCCCCAGTAGTGAGAGGGATGCCGGAACTACTGGGTGTCCCTCTTGGTCTGCTGTGCAGAATCGGCCACATGTTGTAACTTGACATTATCAATAGAAACAAAGCGATTTCCTTTGGCCCCTTGCAGCGGCGGTAAAATCACAGTTCTCGTGCCGCTCACCCCTAACACAGGGACAGGTGCTCGATAAGAAGGACCAAATTCTTTCTTTACTGCGACCTTTTCACGCACTAGATCCCCAATCCTGGGAATCCAACCAGTAGGTGTTACTGGCTCATCCTTAATTCCTGAGGAGGCAGCACTAGCAGAAGAGTTATCTTCACGGAATTGTTGTAAATCCTGCAAAACAGTGACACGATCATTTATGTCAAAGGGCGTAACTGCCGCCTCCACACCAGGACCATCTAGATCAGGAACATACATTCGTGTTCCAAACAGGCACTCATATGAAGTACGACCCCCCAGTGACCGGCTAGGCAAGTTATTAAGTGCTCTCTGTACTCCATATAGGTGGGCTAACCAACTACGACCCGTACCTATAACTCTGGCCGTTAAGGATTGCTTTAAATCACGATTTAAACGCTCCACGACAGAATTTCCCTCGGGATGAAATGGAGACAAGAATTGGAGTTGGACCCCCAATGAACCCATGGTGTCCCTGAATGCCTTAGAGGCAAAAGCAGGGCCCTGGTCCGAATGAAAAGCCGCAACTGCAAATGTATCGACAAAGATGCGCAAATCTTTAATAACAGTCCGAGCGTCGTGGCCATACCCACACAAATCTGGAGCACGAATCTACAGCAACCAATATATATTTGTATGCACTATCTGGTGTCAGCGGACCACAATGATCCAAGTACACACACTGTAACGGTTTGTTTGAAATCAGAAGGGGCGTCTGCTGCGGCCGTCTAGCCGACGATGCTTTAATTTGTTGACAGACGTCACAACAAAGGACATACTGCTTCGTCTCTTTATAGAGACCAGGCCACCAGTAACGAGCCTGTAAAAGTGAAATCGTGGCAGCCACACCAGCATGTGCAGATGCCACCCCCTCATGTGCTGCAGAAATTAATCGAGGTCTCTCAATTCTATTGGGTAGTTCACGTACACCAATGCCTGGAATATTAACAACAGCATTTAGCGCACTACTCAAGCAGTAACTATATTTAGAAGGAAATCCTTTAGGAAACGGCGTGCCATCAGCCGTAGCTTTTATGGCAGCGGAAATCTCTGTGTCTGGTTTGGAACTCGAACGAGTCACTGCGGCCACAGTGGCGACAGCCACTGCCGACTTTGCGGCTTCATCAGCCAAAGTATTCCCAGCAACGTGTATTCCAACGCGCTGGTGTCCAAGTGTATGCACAACATGGACTTTAAGAAGCTTTTCTTTCAGATCCGCAACCTTACCCCACAACAATTTATGTTTAATGGTGTTGCCTTTAGAATCTCTGAACCCATTCAACTTCCAATAGTGCAGATATTCATTGAAAGACTGAACACAGTAGTAGGAGTCACAGACCAGCAAGGTCAAAATTGCCTGATCCGCGTGCTCCAACGCTAACAAAAGAGCTTTGAGCTCTGCCAGCTGTGCCGTGCAATCTCCCAAGGTTTTAGTATAAGTATGTCGGGGGCAGAACACTTCCCCCTCCATAGTGCCACTCACCACCGCACATGCAGCAGAATACTGTTGTTTAGTCCCAACCGCTGGTTGCGCAGAGCCATCGGTATACATGACCACTTGATATTGGTCAATAGGCAATGTGCCAGCAGGAACTGGGTACTCAATTTCATATTGAAGAAATTCTTGAGTCTGCAGTGTAGGGTCAAATATGTAATCTACATCAGTGTCTGTCAAAGACGTAGCCCATTGTATCCATCGCGGGTGTAAAGCTTTCGAATTAGGAACACTCGCTTTTGTAACAGCCTCTAAGGCCGGAATCGGGGAAACGACAATGATGCGTTGGCCCTGGGCAAGCGGTCTCTCTTTAATCACAGCCATCTGTACTGCAGTGAGTATTTTCTCAGTCTGTGCAAATCGTTGTTCTGCAGCAGAATACAAGTGGGACTTGTATGCAATCGGGACTGTCTCACCCTCATTAAAGGTGACATACGTAAACCCAACAGCCCCAGGTATCACCCTGATGATGAAATGTGTCTTATTGTCCCGTGTGTGTAAGTGTTTAACTGCTAAGAGATCAGTCTGTAATTCTCGCAGTATGTGTGTATGCTCAATCGTCCAAAATCTACTCGAAAAATTCGGGCGAATCAGTTCGTATAAGGGTTTTATACGCGTAGCATAATCAGGAATGTAAGTTCTGCCAAAATTCAGAAACCCCAACAATGACTGGAGCTTCCGAACCGTATTAGGAGGCTGCAATAAAGCACATTTCTCCAAAAAATGTGGCGCTAGGCTCTTGCCCTCACTCGATAACTCATATCCCAGGAAAATGACGCTGAGGAAGGCAATCTTTGATTTCTTAAAATTAAACTTATAGCCAATATCAGCAAATCCCACAACAATGCGCGATACGTGCCTTAGATGTTGCAGAATCTCATCGTCTGTCAAATATATGTCATCAACATATGATAACGCTTCAGGGTCCAACTCGTGCAGCATTTCAGTCACACGAGCCGAAAACAGTCCTGGGCTATTCTTATACCCCTGAGGCAAACAACAAAAAAATTTCTGAGAGCCAAACGCACTGAAACTGGTATAGTCCCGACTTTCGGGCGCTATATTTTGGCAGAAAAATCCATTCGAGATATCCAACGTTGTCTTGTATTTTTTACGCACTATATTGTTCATAAGCGCTGCGCTATGTGAATTCTGTATTGCATACGTGCGTGTGTGACTATTCAAATGTCTGTAATCCACCACTATCCTATATGAATGGTCCGGTTTAGCAACCGGAAATAAGGGATTATTCATTGGCGAGACACAGGGCTCAATTACACCCTGGTACTCCAATTGTGTAAGAATTTTCCGAACCGATACCCTTGCCTCAAATTTAATAGGATACTGCGGCTGTGGCTGAGGTGTGCCCTTTATTGGAATTACATGATAAGGTGATTGTCTATCCCACCCCACATTATTTCTATATAGGGCGGGAGCCTGTGCTAGAGCCCATGTTTTACCATAGGACTCCGCTAGCTCTCTCGGAACAAGTGGTGAGAAGGAAGGCACTATAACATCCTCCCCAACCAGACAGTCGCGAACAAAGTCAGGTGGCCAATCCTGTTCGGCCAACAGAACATCATATGATTTTACCACATGGTCCCAAAAGATGGCGTGTATAATGCGGTCAATGTCCCCTTCTAATCGTAGAGTCAGTTGATATACTCTATCAGGATCAGAGACTCGCATATCCGCCGTTTCGACTTGTATGAAGTCATCAGTTGCTTTCACCTCCAGATGCTCTAGAAGACTCCGGCGAACTATTGTGACCTCTGCCGCGCTGTCTAACAGTGCTAATGCCCATGTCTTGTTCGTCAAGAGAACTCTCTTCTTGAGCGGCATGTCTAACTGAGACTGCTGCCACTTTTTTCTTTTTAAATTGCTGTTTTTGTTGCAGCAGTTTCTCTTCTTGTTTAACAGAAACCTCAGCTGAGCGTTGTGAATCCTGTCTTGGTTTCACGTACTCCGTCCTCCGCTCTGACCGCCCACCTCTCTCACTTCTCTTCTCTGAGGAGTCCTGAAAGGAACGAGATTGGCGTGTATCAGTATATTGATATCTATCAGGCGTCTTCAAATTATCCCTATTTCTGAGATTATACCTATTCTGCGGGGTCTCTGGTTGCGGAGACTGTCCCCCATCTTTTTTAGGTGTTTGCTGTTTCTTTTCCCAGCGCTTTTTTGTACCCTCAGGTTGCTGTTGCTTAGCATTATCTTTATTATTTTTACCCTGCAATTGGGGTTTCTGCGGTCTAGCCCCTAGGCTATCGCGACCAATACTTGAATATGTCTCAGCTATTATTCGCGGAAGTTCCCGCTCTTGATTAATCTGCGGAACATCCCGAAGACGCATTTGCACGGCTAGTGCTACTTCCTCTCCCTTGAGATTACTCAAAATAATAGAAGAAACTGCGGCAAAATTGCCCATTAACTGCATGCCCAAATCTAAGGCAGGGGCAGCCCCATATTCATCTTGAATTTGTTTAAGCACTTCCGGTAAATTAGCTAAAGTCGGCGTACCGTGTGCTGTAGTGTAGAGCGCGGCAAACACCGTGCCCCAAGTATTACAAAGGTCCACCGGAGGAACCATCCCATACGGCAAACACATCGTCAAAATTCTATGTTTATCCTGAGGTCCCGTATGGGGAAATACTGCTTCCAGCGTATTAATTTTCTGCGCCAGCCAAAATGGAGTCTCCTCACGTTTAGCCGGTACCTTGCCCATAACTGAGTGTACAGTGGCCGGATTGATTCCCAGAACCACTGCTTGTGGGTGCGCCAGAGCAGCACGCGCTGCATTAGTATTTAAGGTCTGCATCACAAACTGAACCAGTCTTCTGTATGTTGTAGCTAAGTCTATATATAAACGACGCACATCAGCCACTGCCAAATTTGCAACCGCAGGATATGGTGTGTAAGTAGCCAATAAAGGCCAGGTCGGACCATCATTACTCAACGGACCTAACCTCACTTGTGCTACTGTATGTGGGAGGGCACCATCAAGCCAATTATGGTGTTCTTGATAAGATAGAGGTATCTCTAAATAAGCGTAAGCCCTGTATTGTCCAGGGGCATTCGCAACAGTGTATTCGTGAAAAGTATTTGTACCCCCATCAACTGCTGGAAATGCGACCCAAGAATAAAAAAGTTCTGTCCTATAGGCTGCATGGGCGTCCACCACAAAAGTGACTGGACCCCCCTGGACTGTTAGTCCATGTGCTATCAGATGTCCTGTGAGCGGGTGACGCATATTGATTGCTATATTCACTACATTAGGATTCGCCATTTGTAAAAAATAGCTCTAGGTCAGAGAAGGCACACCAATATCGGGGTTGTTCCTTTCAAAGTTCAAGCTTGAACAACCAACCACTAAGCAACAGGACGTACCTATCCCGTGGTGGCGGAAACCCTCAGCCCCACGGACGTCTCCGCGTACGGAACCGAGGAGTCAAAATATATATGAGACCGAGAGAGTCAGTCGGACCTAAACATTAGAGCCAGCCCAATCGTTGGCGGCGCCATGTCGTGTGGGCTCTCATTATCCTAAATGAGACTACTGGATTTCTAGGCAGCAGGATCGATAACAGTGTGGGGGACTGAGTCTGACCCACGTGTAAGGAACTCTGTCACCCTAAATCCGGTTTTTGCTCCGGCTAACTAGCAGTGCCTCATTTCTCCCACGGGGAAGAAATGATTAGGCAGCCGAGCGCATGACATCTTTGGAACTTCTCAGGGAAGTCGTGGTCACTCAGATCCAAACCAACTCTCTCATTTACAATACGGTCTCATATACAAATGACAAAGACAGTATAAGTTTTATATAATGTTTTAATAAAACGACTGTATTTTAGATAATAAGGCGTGAGCCGCAATAACCAGAACAATACAACATAGTAGGATTGAAATAGTCACCAGGAGAGTAAAACATAAGAACAAAGCTATCATATTGCCTAACAGTTTCTACTCTCCCTCTGCTTGTTCTATTTAGAGCACAGCATGTTAAGCTTCTAGCTTGCCTTTCCGAATCACCGGGGAGACATAAGCCCTCATACCTGAGCAAAGGCCTGTGATCTGGTTCAGCATCTGCAACGAGGCAGTCAGCGTCTAGCTGTGGGTCTCTGGTCGGAATCTCCCTCTTGCATGTATTGGGACAAGGAAGTGATTTTATAACTAACATGTCATCGTGATCACAAAATGTCCCTACGCAGGAATGCCAAATCTAAACTCCTACCACGTCTATCGGCAATGTACCAGACTGTATCCTTGACTGAAGAACAGAGAGAATATGTTATGAAGAACTCCAGTGCTGAAGTAGGCAAAACAGTGTGATATGAATAAAAAACAATACCGTAGAACTGGCTATTTGAAAAATAACAGTACGAAGCCTAATAAAAAGCATTTAGATCAAAGTGCACAGAGGCTCTAAGCTGTCAGCAAATGAATAAAATACATTCAGGGCAAAGTGCACAAAGGCCTAAAGCCTGAAGCTAATGCGCAAAGTATACGTAAAACTAACCACACTACAGTACAAAGAAGGGAGTTGGCGAAGGAGGACGACGCACGTGACAAGGGGTCGACTAAGGTAAGTGGGGGTTTTTTGGTTTTGGGGAGGGGGTAGGGGTCAGGGGGTTTTAGGTTTTGGGGTGGGGTTGGGGGGGTGGGGCGTTTTTTGTTTTGGGGAGGGGGTGGGGGGTCAGGGGGTTTTAGGTTTTGGGGCAGGGTTGGGGGGGGTGGGGCGTTTTTGGTTCTGGGGAGGGGGTGGGGGGTCAGGGGGTTTTAGGTTTTGGGGCGGGGTTGGGGGGTGGGGCGTTTTTGGTTTTGGGGAGGGGGTGGGGGGTCAGGGGGTTTTAGGTTTTGGGGTGGGGTGGGGGTGTTGGGCGTTTTTGGTTTTGGGGAGGGGGTGGTGGGTCAGGGGGTTTTACGTTTTGAGGCGGGGTTGGGCGTTTTTGGTTTTGGGGAGGGGGTGGGGGGTCAGGGGGTTTTAGGTTTTGGGGCGGGGTGTTTTCAGTTTTGGGGAGGGGGTGGGGGGTCAGGGGGTTTTAGGTTTTGGGGCGGGGTTGGGGGGTGTGGCGTTTTTGGTTTTGGGGAGGGGTGGGGGGTCAGGGGGCTTCAGGTTTTGGGGCGGGGTTGGGGGGGTGGGGCGTTTTTGGTTTTGGGGTGGGATGGGGGTCAGGGGATTTTAGGTTTTGGGGTGGGGTTGGGGGGGTGGGGCGTTTTTGGTTTTGGGGAGGGGGTGGGGGTCAGGGGGTTTTAGGTTTTGGGGTGGGGTTGGGGGGTGGGGTGAGGGATGTAGGGTGAATGGTGCCTATTAGTAATGCTTTTTATCAGGAATGCCTTTACAACGAAATATCGTTGTTAAGGCATTTGTGGTAAAATCATTAGTAGTAAGAACGAGGTCGGTGTTCCGACCTCGTTGTTAAGGCACTAGTTGTTTTGAAAGTCGGTGTTCCGTCGTACAACCTGCCCAGAGTGCTTCATCCTGCTAAGGACAGAGGTAGTGGATGGGAATATACACTGGTTCTGGAGGGGGCACGGTGCCCAGAGTGCTTCATCCTGCTAAGGACAGAGGTAGTGGATGACAGTCTCCACTGGTTCTGGAGGGGGCATGGTGCCCAGAGTGCTTCATCCTCCTAAGGACAGAGGTAGGGGATGACAGTCTCCACTGGTTCTGGAGGGGGCATGGTACCCACAGTGCTTCATCCTGCTAAGGACAGAGGTAGTGGATGGGAATATCCACTGGTTCTGGAGGGGGCATGGTGCCCAGAGTGCTTCATCCTGCTAAGGACAGAGGTAGTGGATGACAGTCTCCACTGGTTCTGGTGGGGGCATGGTGCCCAGAGTGCTTCATCCTGCTAAGGACAGAAATAGTGGATGACAGTCTCCACTGGTTCTGGACTGGGCATGGTGCCCAGAGTGCTTCATCCTGCTAAGGACAGAGGTAGTGGATGACAGTCTCCACTGGTTCTGGAGGGGGCATGGTGCCCAGAGTGCTTCATCCTGCTAAGGACAGAAATAGTGGATGACAGTCTCCAGTGGTTCTGGAGGGGGCATGGTGCCCTGAGTGCGTAATCCTGCTAAGGACATAGGTAGTGGATGACAGTCTCCACTGGTTCTGGAGGGGGCATGGTGCCCAGAGTGCTTCATCCTGCTAAGGACAGAGGTAGTGGATGGGAATATCCACTGGTTCTGGAGGGGACATGGTGCCCAGAGTGCTTCATCCTGCTAAGGACAGAGGTAGTGGATGACAATCTCCACTGGTTCTGGAGGGGGCATGGTGCCCAGAGTGCTTCATCCTGCTAAGGACAGAGGTAGTGGATGGGAATATCCACTGGTTCTGGAGGGGGCATGGTGCCCAGAGTGCTTCATCCTGCTAAGGACAGAGATAGTGGATGGGAATATCCACTGGTTCTGGAGGGGGCATGGTGCCCAGAGTGCTTCATCCTGCTAAGGACAGAGGTAGTGGATGACAGTCTCCACTGGTTCTAGAGGGGGCATTGTGCCCAGAGGGGAAACATCCTTTATTACGACGTTTTTTTAACGAAAGTCGTGGTTAACAAAAGCGCAACAACGCTTTTTTTAACCACGACTCCGTTATTTTGTGCCTTAGCTACATATGTCCTGAACAACGAACATGCATGGTTAAGGTACAAAGAAGGGAGTTGGCGAAGGAGGACGACGCAGGTGACAAGGTGTCGACTAAGGGAAGTGGGTGGTTTTTGGTTTTGGAGAGGGGTTGGGGGTCAGGGGGTTTTAGGTTTTGGGGCGGGGTTGGGCGTTTTCAGTTTTGGGGAGGGGGTGGGGGGTTAGGGGGTTTTGGGGTGGGGTTGGGGGGGTGGGGCGTTTTTGGTTTTGGGGAGGGGGTGGGGGGTCAGGGGGTTTTAGGTTTTGGGGCGGGGTTGGAGGGGTGGGGCGTTTTTGGTTTTGGGGAGGGGGTGGGGGGTCAGGGGGTTTTAGGTTTTGGGGCAGGGTTGGGGGGGTGGGGCGTGTTTGGTTTTGGGGAGGGGTTGGGGGGTCTGGGAGTTTTAGGTTTTGGGGCGGGGTTGGGGGGGTGGGGCGTTTTTGGTTTTGGGGAGGGGGTGGGGGCTCAGGGGGCTTTAGGTTTTGGGGCGGGGTTGGGGGGTGGGGCGTTTTTGGTTTTGGGGCGGGGTGGGGGGTCAGGGGACTTTAGGTTTTGGGGTGGGGTTGGGGGGGTGGGGCGTTTTTGGTTTTGGGGAGGGGGTGGGGGTCAGGGGGTTTTAGGTTTTGGGGTGGGGTTGGGGGGGTGGGGTTTGGATGTAGGGTGAATGGTGCCTATTAGTAATGCTTTTATCAGGAATGCCTTTACAAAGAAATATCGTTGTTAAGGCATTCGTGGTAAAATCATTAGCAGTATGAACGTGGTCGGTGTTCTGACCTCGTTGTTAAGGCACTAGTTGTTTTGAAAGTCGGTGTTCCATCGTACAATCTGCCCAGAGTGCTTCATCCTGCTAAGGACAGAGGTAGTGGATGGGAATATCCACTGGTTCTGGAGGGGGCATGGTGCCCAGAGTGCTTCATCCTGCTAAGGACAGAGGTAGTGGATGACAGTCTCCACTGGTTCTGGAGGGGGCATGGTGCCCAGAGTGCTTCATCCTGCTAAGGACAGAGGTAGTGGATGACAGTCTCCACTGGTTCTGGAGGTGGTATGGTACCCAGAGTGCTTCATCCTGCTAAGGACAGAGGTAGTGGATGGGAATATCCACTGGTTCTGGAGGGGGCATGGTGCCCAGAGTGCTTCATCCTGCTAAGGACAGAGGTAGTGGATGACAGTCTCCACTGGTTCTGGTGGGGGCATGGTGCCCAGAGTGCTTCATCCTGCTAAGGACAGAAATAGTGGATGACAGTCTCCACTGGTTCTGGAGGGGGCATGGTGCCCAGAGTGCTTCATCCTGCTAAGGACAGAGGTAGTGGATGACAGTCTCCACTGGTTCTGGAGGGGGCATGGTGCCCAGAGTGCTTCATCCTGCTAAGGACAGAGGTAGTGGATGGGAATATCCACTAGTTCTGGAGGGGACATGGTGCCCAGAGTGCTTCATCCTGCTAAGGACAGAGGTAGTGGATGACAGTCTCCATTGGTTCTGGAGGGGGCATGGTGCCCAGAGTGCTTCATCCTGCTAAGGACAGAGGTAGTGGATGGGAATATCCACTGGTTCTGGAGGGGGCATGGTGCCAAGAGTGCTTCATCCTGCTAAGGACAGAGATAGTGGATGGGAATATCCACTGGTTCTGGAGGGGGCATGGTGCCCAGAGTGCTTCATCCTGCTAAGGACAGAGGTAGTGGATGACAGTCTCCACTGGTTCTAGAGGGGGCATTGTGCCCAGAGGGGAAACATCCTTTATTACAACGTTTTTTTAACGAAAGTCGTGGTTAACAAAAACGCAACAACGCTTTTTTTAACCACGACTCCGTTATTTTGTGCCTTAACTACATATGTCCTGAACAACGAACATGCGTGGTTAAGGTACAAAGAAGGGAGTTGGCGAAGGAGGACGACGCAGGTGACAAGGGGTCGACTAAGGTAAGTGGGGGGTTTTTGGTTTTGGGGAGGGGGTGGGGGTCAGGGGGTTTTAGGTTTTGGGGCGGGGTTGGGGGGGTGGGGCGTTTTCGGTTTTGGGGAGGGGGTGGGGGTCAGGGGATTTTAGGTTTTGGGGTGGGGTTGGGGGGGTGGGGCGTTTTTGGTTTTGGGGAGGGGGTGGGGGGTCAGGGGGTTTTAGGTTTTGGGGAGGGGTTGGGGGGTGGGGCATTTTTGGTTTTGGGAGGGGGTGGGGGGTCAGGGGGTTTTAGGGTTTGGGGCGGGGCGGGGTTGGGGGGTTTTGGTTTTGGGGAGGGGGTGGGGGGTCAGGGGCTTTTAGGTTTTGGGGTGGGGGTGGGGCGTTTTTGGTTTTGGGGAGGGGGTGGGGGCTCAGGGGGCTTTAGGTTTTGGGGCGGGGTTGGGGGGGTGGGGCGTTTTTGGTTTTGGGGAGGGGTGGGGGGTCAGGGGGTTGTAGGTTTTGGGGCGGGTTGAGGGGGTGGGGCTTTTTTGGTTTTGGGGAGGGGGTGGGGGCTCAGGGGGCTTTAGGTTTTGGGGCGGGGTTGGGGGGGTGGGGCGTTTTTGGTTTTGGGGCGGGGTGGGGGGGTCAGGGGCTTTTAAGTTTTGGGGTGGGGTTGGGGGGTTGGGGCGTTTTTGGTTTTGGGGAGGGGGTGGGGGTCAGGGCGTTTTAGGTTTTGGGGTGGGGTTTGGATGTAGGGTGAATGGTGCCTATTAGTAATGCTTTTATCAGGAATGCCTTTACAAAGAAATATCGTTGTTAAGGCATTCGTGGTAAAATCATTAGTAGTAAGAACGTGGTCGGTGTTCCGACCTCGTTGTTAAGGCACTAGTTGTTTTGAAAGTCGGTGTTCCGTCGTACAACCTGCCCAGAGTGCTTCATCCTGCTAAGGACAGAGGTAGTGGATGGGAATATCCACTGGTTCTGGAGGGGGCATGGTGCCCAGAGTGCTTCATCCTGCTAAGGACAGAGGTAGTGGATGACAGTCTCCACTGGTTCTGGAGGGGGCATGGTGCCCAGAGTGCTTCATCCTGCTAAGGACAGAGGTAGTGGATGACAGTCTCCACTGGTTCTGGAGGGGGCATGGTACCCAGAGTGCTTCATCCTGCTAAGGACAGAGGTAGTGGATGACAGTCTCCACTGGTTCTGGAGGGGGCATGGTACCCAGAGTGCTTCATCCTGCTAAGGACAGAGGTAGTGGATGGGAATATCCACTGGTTCTGGAGGGGGCATGGTGCCCAGAGTGCTGCGTCCTGCTAAGGACAGAGGTAGTGGATGACAGTCTCCACTGGTTCTGGTGGGGGCATGGTGCCCAGAGTGCATCATTCAGCCCGTGACGGACTCAGTTGCATCAGTGCCCTTGCCGCTCATGGGCCAGCGGTGCTTGAGATGACGGTGCCCTGTTCAGCGGTGCTTGAGATGGCGGTGCCCTGTTTAGCGGTGCTTGAGATGGCGGTGCCCTGTTCAGCGGTGCTTGAGATGGCGGTGCCCTGTTCAGCGGTGCTTGAGATGGCGGTACCCTGTTCAGCAGGGATTGAGATGGCAGTGCCCTGTTCAGCGGTGCTTGAAATGGCAGTGCCGTGTTCAGCGGTGCTTGAGATGGCGGTCTCCATTGCAGGTACTCAGCTGCTGGCGGTCCTTCATGGCCCAGCGGGGCTTTTTCTGGCGGTCCTTCATGGCCCAGCGGGGCTTGTGCTGGCGGTGGCCTCCTGGGCAGGTGGGCTGGTGCTGGCGGTCCCCTCTTGGGCAGCTGGGCTTGTGCTGGCGGGCCTGTCCTGGGCAGCTGGGCTGGTGCTGGCGGTCCGGTCCTGGGCAGCTGGGCTTGTGCTGGCGGTCCGGTCCTGGGCAGCTGGGCTGGTGCTGGCGGTCCGATCCTGGGCAGCTGGGCTTGTGCTGGCGGTCCGGTCCTGGGCAGCTGGGCTTGTGCTGGTGGGCCTGTCCTGCGCAGCTGGGCTTGTGCTGGCGGTCCGGTCCTGGGCAGCTGGGCTTGTGCTGGCGGTCCGGTCCTGGGCAGCTGGGCTGGTGCTGGCGGGCCTGTCCTGCGCAGCTGGGCTGGTGCTGGAGGTGGCCTCCTGGGCAGTGGGGATGATGGTGGTCTTTTCCGCCGTGTTGCTCTTCCCAGACTTTCCGGGTTTCTTGTGGCCCTTCCCCACCTTGGATGGTGTCACAGCTGACTCCACACTCCCACCAGGACCCCTGGGAGCGGCTTTGTTGGCTGGACTCTTCCCCTTCTCCCGCCGGGCACTGGCCAACTTCTGATGCTTCACAGGTGGGGACTGTCTGTGCTGTGGCTCTGTGCCACACTGGCTGCCCTGGTGGCCGGTGCATTCCAGATTCCGGTGACTACAGGCACCACTGGTACCGGAGATGTTGTGGCTGAGGTGCTAGATCGGGACCTAGGGGACGGACGGGGTGGGGAAGGTGTGGGAAAGGGGTCAAGGTTGGACAGGAAAAGTGTTTGGGACACACTGGGACGGGTAGCTGGAGAGGGTTTGGGAGAGGAGGAAGAGGTGGTGGTTGTATGAGGTGTTCGTTTGGTGACTTTGGGTGAAGGTGCATGCGCTGAAGGCTGTCGTGAGGTGGATGGCTGTTGGGTGGGTGTGTGCCTGCATTTGTGTATCTTGGGAGGGGGCGTCACAGACACACTGGGAGAGGACACAGGGGACATGTGAATGGTAGTGGGGGTGGTGACTGCACGTGAGTGGGGTGTGGTGGTGGGTGTGCTGGACAGGGACGTAGTGGCTGTAGAGGTAGTGCATGCAGGTGTGAGTGTAGATGAGACTGGGAGGGAGGAGGGAGACGAGGAGGGGGGGACACAGTGGAGGCAGTGGATGTTGGTATGTCTGCAAGTGTGTGATGCTTTGCGTGAGTGCCTGTGGGATGTGTGGTGCTTATGTTTGCCTGAGCTTCCCTTGTGTGTTGACGTGTGTGCATGCTGGTCTGTAGGTATGCTTGGGATAGGCTGAGGTACAGGGGATTGGGTCGGGGTGGAGGAAGTTGGAAGAGGGAGGCTAGACACAGGGACAATGGCTGCCATCAGTGCTGAGGTCAGAGTCTGAAAAGCTCGCTGAAGGGCCGCCTGACCAGAATGAATGCCCTCCAGGAATGCATTTGTTTGTTGCAACTGCGTTTCTACACTCTGGATGGCATTCAAAATGGTAGACTGCCCAACAGTGAGGGACCTGAGGAGGTCAATGGCCTCCTCACTGAGGGCAGCAGGGGTGACTGGGGCAGGGCCTGAAGTGCCTGGGGCGAAGGTGATGCCCACCCTCCCGGGTGAGCGGGCACGGGGCGAAGGCTGAGGGGCTGCTGGGAGGGTGGTGCTGGAAGGGGAGGTGGCGGCTGTACCTGTAGACGGGGGTGGCACAGATGTTGCCGCCACCACAAGGGAGCTCCCATCGGAGGACGAGTCCGTGTCACTGGTGTCAGCTCCTGTCCCCGCCGTGGAGCTCCCCTCACCCTCCGTCACACTGGTGAAGTCCGAGTCCGTAGTGTTGCCCTCCATGGCCATGTGGGATGCAGCCCCCTGGTGCTCCGGTGCCACTGCTCTTCCGCCTGATGATGCTAATGCACACAAGAACAGGGAGACCACAAAAAGGGGGAAGGGAACAGAAGAAAGACATGTTGAGTGCATGCATTACCGCTACAGTTGGCGGACACGACAGACACAGAAGCCCCCTGCAATACGCCGCGCTTTTGGGCTCCACTGTTCAATTCCTGGGAAATGGCCTACAAGGCTATGGATGACATCTGCACACATAGATGACACAGGGGCATGACTAGGTGTACTTGGCACTCTACAGAGGTGGGGTGCCACATGGCCTGCCTTGCGGAGGGACCTTGCCTACGGAACTCGCCCTGGCCTAGGGGAACTCACAGCCCACCTCCCCCACCCAGACACCTCCACTGCACGCAATGTCAGCAGAATGAGAGTGTACTCACCCCCTTGTGTCTGCTTGATGCCCTCAAGCGCCCATCCAACTCCGGGTAGGCCACTGCCAGAATCCTGAACATCAGGGGGGTCATGGTGCGACAGGCACCCCTCCCATGTTGGGAGGCCATCCCCAGCTGAGCCTCCGCCGTCTTCTTGCTCCAGCGGCGAATGTCCTCCCATCTTTTCCGGCAGTGGGTCCTCCGTCTGTGGTAGACCCCCAGGGTCCGGACGTCCTTGGCGATGGCACGCCAAATATATTTTTTCTGGTGGGCGCTGATCTACATGAAATGTACAGGGGGAAGAGTAAGTAACTACCAACTGCACCGTCAAACTGATTGGCCCCCATCCCTACACTTGCCATGTGGCACATGCATTCACCACCTTTCATGCATGCAGCACTCTCCCCCTTCCTTCTTGCATCCAGCCCTCTCCACACAGGCATAGCCCATACAACATGCTCCCTGTGTGCTTACCTATTTGTCTGTAGGACCGTAGAGTAGCGTGTACTGGGGGAGGACCCCATCCACAAGTTTCTCCAACTCCTCCGATGTGAAGGCAGGGGCCCTTTCCCCAGCCACTCGAGCCATTGTCTCTTCCAGACCGAGGTCACAGCAGCACTTGCAGTGTAGGTCCTCTCCTATCGAAGATCAGGTATCGAGTGATTGAACAGATAGAAAATGGCGGTCACGTCCGCCGCGGTGCATACCGTCACCGCCGGCGTACATCGTTGTTGGCTCCTGGGACCCATAGGGTCCAATGTTAACCAATGCAGCATTGCGCCGCAGTCTTCGACCACCTACCGCGCCAGCGCAGTTACCTCACATCCCATTTTCCCACTTTAGAGGTCAGGCAGCTGCCATTTCAGGGGCCCACATGGCTTGATTTTCAACTGCGTCACACATACCTAGGCCTAGACTCAACACACATACAGGCCACCTTTTGTGTATGAATGGTGTTCTGGGTAGACTGTGGGTACGTACCTCTGAGTTGTTTGACTCTGTGCTCGCTGTTGTCCTTCATAGGCACCGTCCGCTGGGACATGTGAGGAGATGGCAGCATCCTCCGGTGTACCGACCGTTGGTGGACCTGTCGACAATGGAGGAGCGACATGTGATTATCACACACAGGCTTGACCGTACCACAATCCAGGAACTGTGTACCCAGTTGGAGCCAGACCTGATGTCAGCAATCCGCCATCCCACAGGAATCCCCCGCAAGTGCAGGTGCTGTCAGTGCTCCCTTTCCTTGCAAGTGGGTCTTTTCAAACAACAGTGGCCATAGCATCAGGGATGTTCCAGCCTATGTTTTCCAACGTATTGTCCAGAGTGTCCTCCCTTCTGAAACACATGCAGAGCTACATCGTTTTTCCTCAGGTGGAAGATTTGCCTACAGTGAAAGGTGATTGCTATGCCCTGGGACACATCCCCAACATCATATGTGCCATTGATGGGATACATGTGGCTTTGGTCCCCCCCGCAGGAGTGAACAGGTGTACAGAAACCGGAAGAGTTATCACTCAATGAATGTACAGATAGTATGTTTGGCAGACCAGTACATCTCCCATGTGAATGCCATGTTCCCTGGCTCAGTGCATGACGCCTACATCCTGCGGAATAGCAGCATCCCTTATGTGATGGGTCAACTCCAGAGGCACCGTGTGGGGCTATTAGGTGAGCACCTGGAAGCAAGACAGTGGGAATGGTTGTCTGGGTCTGGGGATATCCCTACAGGATAGTGCGTGTCGAACAGTTGACCCTCGCCATTTGCAGGTGACTCTGGTTACCCCAACCTGTCTTGGCTACTGACCCCAGTGAGGAAGCCCAGGACAAAGGCAGATGAACGCTACAATGAGGCCCATGGGCGAACTAGGAGGGAGATCGAGCGGACCTTCGGCCTCCTGAAGGCCAGGTTCCGGTGCCTCCATTTGACAGGTGGATCCCTATTCTACTCACCAAAGAAGGTGTGCCAGATCATCGTGGCCTGCTGTATGCTTCACAACTTGGCTTTGCGACGACAGGTGCCTTTTCTGCAGGAGGATGGTCCAGATGGCGGTGTTGTAGCAGCTGTGGAGCCTGTGGACAGTGAAGACGAGGCAGAAGAGGAAGAAGACATGGACAACAGGGAATCAGTGATCCAGCAATATTTCCAGTGAGACACAGGTAAGAGTACAGACCTGCCTACTACATGTACTTTAACACTACTACCTCTCTACTGTCTGTCGTTTTCTCCCAGTGTATGGTCACTGAGTTGTCACTTTCCCTTACGATTTCACAGATGTGGGTCCCACTGTGTGACATCTGCTTAGATTCCTCATGGACTAGAGCTGTGTGACATAGGTATGTTGACATTACAATTGAAAAAGCATTTTGTCACTGTAATTGCTATTACACTATTTCAAAATCACAGACAGACTCCAGATAGTTTTGTGCTTTAAGGGTGTTTATTTAAGTGCTCAATATTGGAGGGGGTAGTGAAATGGTGAGGGGTGATGGCTGAGGAATGTCCATGGCAGAGTCCAGTCTATTAGTCTCACAGGTGCATTGCCCATATGGGCATAGGAAGTGGAGCTGGGGTAGTTTAAGTATGGACAGGGTGACAAAGTGGGACAGTAGGATGACAATCAGGGTGGTCTCATTTCTTGGCGGGGGTTTTGGCATCTTGCTCTGTCTTGTTCCTGGATCTCAGGGACCGTTTGCGGGGTGGTTCTCCCTCTGCAGGGGGTGGGGTGCTGGTGTGGTGGTCCTGTGGCGGGGGGTCCTGTCCACTAGCGCCGGCAGAGGTGGTGGGCAGTTCATCGTCCACAGTGTCCCTCCTGGTGTTCACAAGTTCCTTCACCACCCCTACGATGGTGCCCAGGGTGGAGCTGATGGTTCTGAGTTCCTCTCTGAAGCCCATATACTGTTCCTCCTGCAGGCGCTGGGTCTCCTGAAACTTGGCCAGTACCGTTGCCATCGTCTCCTGGGAGTGGTGGTAGGCTCCGATGATGGAGGAGGGGGCCTCGTGGAGAGTGGGTTCCCTTGGCCTGTCCGGCCCCTGTCGCACAGCAGCCCTCCCAGTTCCCCTGTGTTCCTGGGCCTCCGTCCCCTGGACCGCGTGCCCACTGCCACTGCCCCCAGGTCCATGTTGTTGTTGGGGTGGTGGGTTAGCCTGGGTTCCCTGTAGTGGTGGACACACAGCTGATTGACGTGTCCTGGGGACGGAGGTATGGGCCCGCTGGGTGAGTGCTGTGCTGGTGTTTCCAGAGGGGGGAAGGTCTGTGGTGGCCTGTGACTGGGTGAGGGGAACCGACTATCCAGAGGTCAGAGAATGGGCCGGGCTGGTCATCTAGATCCAGATGGACAGAGGTGCTGTCATCACTGTGGGCCTCTTCTGTTGGTGGTGTGGACATGTGTGGACCCTCCTGTCCGGTGACGTTGGGTAGGGGTCCTGCAGGGGTATAAATGGATGGTTATTACATCTGTGTGTGGCATGGTGTGCAATGGGTGGGTGACCGTGTACCCCACTGCTTGCATTCCTGTGTGGAACCTTGTGTGATGATGGTTTAGGGGGTTGTATGGGTATGTGCAGTGGGCATGCTTTTGTGATGGGTGTCCATGCTTTGTTGTTGCATGCAGGGCTTGGTGTTGGGATGGGTGGGATATATGTGAGGAGTTGGAGTGCTGGGGGTGAGGGTGGGGGTATGTGCTGGCATGCAGGTAGGGTGGGGGATGTAATGGTTAAGATTTGACTTACCAGAGTCCATTCCTCCACCTACTCCTGCGAGGCCCTCAGGATGCAGAATTGCCAAGACCTGCTCCTCCCATGTTGTTAGTTGTGGGTGAGGAGGTGGGGGTCCGCCGCCAGTCCGCTGAACCGCCAGGTGGTGTCTTGAGACCACGGAACGCACCTTCCCCTGTAGGTCATTCCACCTCTTCCTGATGTCCTCCCGATTTCTTGGGTGCTGTCCCACTGCATTGACCCTGTCCACTATTCTTCGCCATAGCTCCATCTTCCTTGCAATGGAGGTGTGCTGCACCTGTGATCCGAATAGCTGTGGCTCTACCCGGGCGATTTCCTCCACCATGACCCTGAGCTCCTCCTCCGAGAACCTGGGGTGTCTTTGCCGTGCCATGGGGTGGTGTAGGTGATGTGTGGGGTGGAGTGTGTGGTGATAAGTGTGCTGATATGTAGTGGTGTGTTGTGTGGTGCGTAGAAGTTCTGTGGGTGAAGGTGTTGTGTGCCTGTGGATGCTGTTGTTCTTGCTGGTGCTGTCTCTCTCTGGCCTTCTTTCGGAATTGTTTGACGTAGGGCTTTGTGGGTGATGTGGGTGTGTGTTTTATATTGTAATGGGTGTGTGGGAGTTGTGTGTGTATGTGTATCAGGTGTGTGTATTTTGAATTGTCCAATGTGGATGTGTTTTGTAAAAGTGTGTATTTTGAGCGCGGCGGTGTGTACCGCCAATGGAATACCGCGGTTGAAAGACCACCACGTGGATTCGTGTGTTGTGATAGTGTGGGCGTATTTCTGTTGGCGTGGCGGTGGAGGTTTTGTTTTCGCCAGTTTCTCACTGACCTTTGGTGTGGTGGACTTGTGTGGGTGTCTAGATTTTGGCGGATTCCGAACTGTGGGTCATAATAGCTGTGGCGGAATTCCACGGCTGCGGCGGTGTGTTGGCGGTCTTTTGCACGGCGGTAAGCGGCTTTTACTGCCAATGTTGTAATGAGGGCCATTATATTATTATACCACTTCCTCAATGGAGTTGTATATGATGTTGACGTCCCTACTTCAGATTCAGATGATTCTCCTTGTGTGCATTCACGATGGATAGGTTGTTGATCTTTTGGAAATAGCGGAGTGCACTGGGCTATTACACACAAATATGGTTGGTACTGAAGCCTGGAGTTAAGTGCAAGAATTTATCACAACAGTGGATACTCAACTGGGTATTAGTTAATCGGTTTGACATCGCCAATAGCTCCCAAGATGACACCGTCTGCCAAATTGCTCCTGTATTAGACCTGTATTAGCATGGTTTCTTGCACATGTTACAGACAGGAAGCGTCATCCATCCAAGAAGGCAGATCGCAGTTAGCGACCTAGTGTTGTAGAGACAGTAGGGAAGATAAGTCGACAGCATCTGCCACGTCTTGCCTCTGTATCTCCACACATGGATGGTGCTTCAGTGATTAGGATTAGTTCCACCACAGAGGGGTACGTCTTTCAGCTATACTCTATCAATAATCCTATCATAAGTCAGTGTGTACAAGCCACTTTGATTTTTTCTAATCTACCTTAGAATACTTTTGGAATAATCGGTGGGATATTGGGACATTTCCCGCCATCATAATCATTAAATGTAAATAGAGTATATTCTTTGGCATGAAACAAGTGGGCTGCAAGAGGTATTGTGTTTGACTCTTAGGGACACAAACCTCTCATGATTTTGTGAGCTTGTACACTGTTCCAAGCATGTTGGGCAAAGCTCATACAAGCAGGTTGTGGTGTGCTATAACTTTCTCACTTGGAAGCTTATTGTAACTCCTTACCACTATGTTTGGGGATAGCTGTACCCCGACTTGTTAGTGTAATTTTCCACACAAGAGGGGCATGGCTAACTGCCGAAGATGGCAGCAGAATAATAGCTGAGCTCCCGAGCCCAGCCCGGATAGCTTGGTTTACCCACATTTCAAACACAGAATCTAAATATCCTGTTTACATTAACCACCACCCCTGGCAACTGCTATCGCCTCCCTGGTCTTGAGGGGCAGTGGTGAAGAGCTGAGAGGCCCAATTGGTGTCATCCATAATGGACCTGTTCTGCGGCCTGCCGCTTGTTTCCTGCGGCCCTGAGGGTCTGAAGCAGATTCCACCATAAGTAAGCTGACAAACAAAAATTTGTGACGCCTCCCATGGACCGGATTGGTGCCACTAAATGGGCTGAGTGATGTGACACCCAGTGTCCCAACAAATCAACATCGAATTGGCGGCACTGCTCGGGCCTAGCAGAACCTTGCGGGGCTCAGGATCTCACTGAGGACCACTGACCACCAGACTGGAAGTCTGGCACTGCGTGAGTTGCAACGCAACTATGTACCGGACGTTTGATAATTCTACCTTGTTTACTCTTATAGGTTTTGTTCCTCATATCATGTCCAATACATTCCTTTATAGCATTAGTATCCTCACATGTAGAACTTTCCTCTTCAACTTCATTTCTATTTCCTTCCTAGATGTGGCGTAATCGTCAACACCTTGTATAGTGTCTAACCAATAATAATTTTTTGTTGAGTTCTTACCCAGAATTGTTGATTCCTCTTTACACTTTGCAAAATGACTCATGTGCCAAACCCGACCATCACTCAATTTGGACGAATTCTTGTAAACCTCAACAACTGTTCTCGGTTCAGAATATTTACTTTCTCCTTTCTTAACCTTACTTGGTAATTTAACACAAACTATTTCACCCTTCTTCAAACTAATTTCCTTAGCTCCCTTCTTATAGTCCACATAACTTTTATAGTTCTCTTGAGATTTTTGAATCTTCCTTCTCACTTCAGAGGGAGACCATTTCTTCAGTCTAGAATTATTTAGCCAACCTTGATTGTCCTTCATAAATGGAATTCTTCCCCTCATAATGGTAAATGGGCTGTATCCAGTCACAGTCGGGGTAGTCCTATACATCAAAATCATTTTTTCAATACTGTATTTCAATTAACATTTTTACATTTAGCTAATTGTAACAAGTCTTTAAAAACACAATTATATCTCTCTACTTCTCCATTCCCACTTGAATGATAAACAGAAACTAGTTTGTGTTCAATACCATTCCTTTTGAAAAATTCCTCAATTTCCTTACTTTTGAATTGGACACCATTGTCTGAAATAATTAATTTAGGCAATGCCTCCCTCTGGAAAAGTTCATCCAAAAACAACACAATATTTCCTGAATTGGCCTTACTGACAAATTTAACTTCGGGCCATTTTGAAAAATAATCTATAGCCACTACTATGTACCATTCTTAGTTTTCCTCAACAATTGGGCCCATAATATCTACACCAATAACTTCCCATGCCATCTTAGGACATGGAACTGGATGTAACATTGATTTATCTGCATTCAAACATAAATCACAATCCCTAATAACTCTCTGAATTCCTATATCCATACCTTGCCACCAGTAATTCTCCTTTATCTTCATTTTCGTTTTAACAATACCTAAATGTCCTTCATGGCTTATTTTGATAATGGTATCTCTCAATTTTTTTGATGGAAGAATCCTGTCTCCCCTTACAACGTTGTTTTGAATTACTTCCTTAACTCAAATAAGTTCCTTAATTCTGCATCAACTTTCTTTTTCTCTGGCCAATCACTCTGGATATACTTCCTTAAAGTAGACACAAATTGATCATTTGAATTAGCCTCATCCCAAACCTTGCTACTAATGGCATTCCATTCTGTATTCCCTGTCCATGCTACAGTTATCTCTTCTATATCTTCCACATTTTCCTCAAGTGATAATGGCAATCTACTCAAGCAGTCTGCAATTTTGTTTTTAACACCTGGTAAAATTACTAATTTATATCCAAAAGCCTTAAGGACATCTTAGCTAACCTTGAGTTAGCTTTCAGAAGACCCTCAGTAGATAGCACCTTTAATAAGGGTTTATGATCACACCTCACTTCAACATTAAAACTCCACAAAAAGTTCCTAAAGTGTTCTAATCCTCACACTACTGCTAGAGCTTCTTTCTCTATGACTGAATATCTTTCTTCTCTAGGTGATAATGCCCTAAAGGCAACTGCTATGGTGACTTCTTCATCCTTGACATTTTTTTGACTCAGGACTGCACCAATACCCTTATTACTTGCATCAGTAGTCAGTTTAGAGATGAGTTTAGGATCAAAGCCAGATAATGTTTTTCCCAAACAAATGTCCTGTTTTATTCCTTCAAAATCCCTTTGAAGAGTATCTGACCAAACAAATTTACATTTTTCCTTCAGTAGTTGCCTCATATTAAAAAAATTCTGAGAAGTTCCTGACAACTTTAGCATAAAATTCCTAGGAATGATCTCAACCAATCCTTATTACTAGGTGCTGGTGCATCTTTAATAGCGGTTAACAATTCTTGTTTTGGTTTAATGCCTCCTGCCATAGTTTCATGCCCTAAATAATTCAATCGTTGCACACCAAATTTGCATTCGGAAAACTCAGCTGTCAATCCCTTATCTCTCAAAATACTTAAAACCTCATCTACTCTGGTATCATGTTGCTCCTTATTCTTTCTCATAATCAAAATGTCGTCATGAAAGAAAATTACTCCCTCTGTGTTCTTGAAAAGCTTATACATCAATTTCTGGAAAACTGCTGCAGCAGAAGCAATCCCAAAAGGCATCGGACATAGCGATAACACCCATGAGGAGTCATAAATGCAGTTAAGTTTTTACTATCTTCATGTAGCTTAATTTGGTGCTATGCAGGTGATAAATCTATAGATGTAAACCACTTCATGTCATTTGTCATAGCAAGCATTCCATTTATCTTGAGCAAAGGGAATTTCTACACTACAATGTTGCTATTCAGTTCTCTCAAATCAATGCACAAACAGATTTTTCCATTGGCCTTACGTATTGCCACCAATGGTGAAATCCATTCAGATGCGTCAACTTCTTCGATTATACCCTTTTATAAGAGACTCTCTAGCTCCCTTCCAACCTCCTCTCTTATCACCCAAGGTATGTTTTGGGATTTATGCACTTTAGGTACAGCATTTTCCTTTAATATGATTTTATGCGAGTAATCCTTAAGAGTGCCAGTTTCTACAGAAAACTCTTCTGGGAACCAGGTTTTTAGTTTAACATCACTTCCTTCATTGCCACATACCACTTTTACTTGTTCTACACTATTAGGATCTAAGACAATATTCAATGCTCTCTGATCCAACCATCCTAGAACCGCTGGTCCTTCTTCAACTATATACAATTTACCTAATGTTCTTCTGCCTTTTAATTCAAAAATAACTTTCCTGAAGGCAATCATGGGTATAGATTCTCCTGTGAAACTCTCTGGAGTAACATCCGATGGACACAAGGCGGGACCAAGGACATTTATACATTTTTCTTCCCACAACTTCCTATTGATTATTGTGAATGGAGAACCAGAATCAGCTACGATCAATATTTCCACTCCTCCCAAACAAATTTTGCAAACTGGTTTGTTTCTGGATTGCACATTCAGGTGTTTGATACAAACATCCTCCTCCAGTTTTAATTCCTCAATTTCCTAGCTGTCAATAGAGCTAATAGTGCTATTAATAACCCAAAACACATTCCTGTTCCTTTGAGCAATTGCTTGTTTCAGATTCCAACTCCGAATTAGAGTCGTTGTTGATTATGGACACTTTCCTACCTCTTCTACAAACTTTAGCAAAATGTCCCTTAATTCCACAAACTTCACAAATTTGGTTACAAGCATGGTACTTTTTGTTATATGCTAGATGTTCCTTACTCCCACACCTATAACATCTTTTGTGTGTTTTGCCTTTTTCTATTTGTTGCTTTTCATATATATATATCTTTACTTTTCTTATACCTTACTTTACTAACAATGTAATTCTCTGATTCCCTTTTTCAACTACAACAGCCCTGGCACACTTATTCGACATTTCAGCCTTCTTGACTAAAGCAATGACTTGTTCTAGTTGTGACTCTCCATGAACCCACAACCTTTCTTGAATATGGTTATTGTTTACAGCATTATAATCTGATCTTGTATCAGTTCATCATGTAACAAACCAAATCTACAAGTTATTGCTAGTTTTTTTAAGTTCAGAAACATATTCTTCTATCAATTCAATTTTTCCTTGTTTCCTATTAAATAAATTAAATCTATCAATGGCAATACAGACTGACGTTGAGTAATATCTGTCTAAGTCTTCCAAAGCATATAAGAAAACATTAGAGTCACCAACTTGTCGATCCTTCTTCTCCATAGAATCGTACACCTTAAGACCTTGTGGCCCAAGGCAATGTAACAGAACTTTATTTTTTCTAACTGGAGTTAATTCTTCATCTTCTATAGTCTCCAAGTAGTTTAGAAAGTATTCCTTCTATTCATGCCATTTAATCTGCGGTTTTCTTGCAGAGCTCAAAAATGGTTGTGGTGGAGTGAAGGTAAATGTCTGTGCAGCACACATTTGATTAAAATATGAATCCTCTATGCTCTTTCTTTAAGCTTCAGAGCGTGATACCCCCAAAATGGCCGACAGGTACAACCAACTCCAAAGTAAGTTATCACACTAGTGACTCTGCAGGAGGTAGACACAGGATACTCATAAATACATGAGTGCCGGAAATGTAGAGATGACTAGATCCAAGGAAAACTGGAGCACCGATACGTCGATTAAGCCATGTGCGCGAGTAGTTGCACGCGATCACACACAACTTGTAAAATTAAGGTAAGCTCTGCCATTGTTCGATGCGCAATAGTTTGACACGCGCGATCGCACACAAGCAGTAATGACAGACTCAGCTCATGTGCACCGTTCTGTTTGTGCTCGCGCGAAAGTCACTTGAGTCAAAACTTTTTATGCCATTGCTAGCATGCGATCACTAAAACAAAGCCGCTCTGAAAATGCGGTGCCTCGCCAAACCGAAGTGAGCCTTGCATAAACCGAGGAGGTTTTACCGTTAGTCACAACTGCTCCTGTCAGGGTCAAAAAGACTGAGTCTACCCTCCATAACTCATTCCATGGCAAAAGGAACAATCAGCTATAATGGCACTTCTTCAGAGACAGGTGGACCACGCAGAGGGACCGGCGCACTGTAATAATATCACAATTGTTGGAATGCCGAAGGGTATAGAATGCCCCAATGCCATACAATACATTGAAGACTAGCTTCGCACTAAGGTCGCAACAAAAGATCTGTCTGACCTGTTTGTGGTGAAGCTGGCACATCAAGTCCCAGCGAGATGACCTGCTCCAGGTTCACCGCTCAGACCATTTATGGCCTGCAGACTGAACTATAGAGACAGAGACATAGGCCCTCATTATGACCTTGGCGGGCGGCTCTGACCGCCGGGCGGCCGCCAATGCGGCCGCACCGGGCCGCGGTCATTATGAGATCCCTGCTGGGTATGCGGGCGGAAACCTGGTTTCCGCCCGCCAGCCCAGCGGGGATCTCGGCCGCAACATAGGAGCCAGCTCCAAATGGAGCCGGCGGTGTTGCTGCCATGCGACGGGTGCAGTTGCATCCCTCGCGCTTTTCACTGTCTGCATTGCAGACAGTGAAAGGCTGCATGGGGCCCTGTCAGGGGGCCCCTTCACTGCCCAAGCCAGTGGCACAGGCAGTGCAGGGGCCCCCAGGGGCCCGCGACTCCCCATACCGCCAGCCTTTTCCTGGCAGTTCAAACTGCCAGGAAAAGGCTGGCGGTCGGGGACTCGTAATCCCCTGGGCAGCGCTGCTTGCAGCGCTGCCCTGGCAGATTATCACCGCCAGAGGAAATTTGGCAGGAAACCGCCGGCCCCGGCAGTGCGACCGCAGCGTAATCCCCTCTGAAGCACCGCCAGCCTGTTGGCGGTGCTTCAGCCAAAACAGCCCTGGCGGTCTTGGAGCGCCAGGGTTGTAATGAGGGCCACAGTCCTTCAAACGGCCAGAGAAAAAGGACCCATATTACAAGACAATGCCCGTGTCTCTGTCTTCCCTGACTTTGTGCTTGCAGTCCAGCGCAAGTATTAGACCTGGCATGGTCTCCCCTAATTTTTTGCCTCTACTTCCCAGGTTGCTTCTGTGTGCTGGACTCTGTTTTTGCTGTTTTTGTTTGCTCTGGAGACTTTACCACTGCTGACCAGTGCTAAAGTGTAAGTGTTCCCTGTATACGTTATATGTGTACATTGGCTTATTCAGGACTGGCATATTTGATTTACTAGTAAGTCCCTAGTAAAGTGCACTAGAGGTGCCTAGGGCCTGTAAATCAAATGCTACTAGTTGGCCTGCAGCACTGGATGTGCCACCCACATTAGTAGCCTTGTAAATATGGCTCAGATCTACCACTGCAGTGTCTGTGTGTGCAGTTTTAAGGTGCCAATTTGACTTGGCAAGTGTACTAACTTGCCAGGCCCAAACCTTCCCTTTATATACATGTAAGGCAACCCTAAGGTAGGCCCTAGGTAGCCCTATGGGCAGGGTGCAGTGTATGTTAAAGGTGGGACATGTACTTATGTGTTTTACATGTCCTGACAGTGAAATACTCCCAAATTCGTTTTTTACTGTTGCAAGGACTATCTCTCTCATAGGTTAACATGGGGGCTGCCTTTAGATATTATTAATGCACAGATTCTCTTTGGGAGCAGATAGATATGTGGAGTTTGGGGTCTCGGAACTCACAATTTAAGAATACATCTTTTAGTGAAGTTGTTTTTTAGATTTTGTGTTTGAAAATGCCATGTTTAGAAAGTAAGCATTTTCTTGCTTAAACCATTCTGTGACTCTGCCTGTTTGTGGATTCCCCATCTCACTCAGTTTGACCATTGGGCTGTTTGCAGCTCTCCTCTAGACAGTGACACAAAGGGGGCTGGGGTGTAGCCTGCATACCCTGATGGGTCATCTGGGCTGAAGGGAGGTGAGGTGTGGTCACTTACACCTGAAAGGGCTGTGCCTGCCCTCATATAATGCAGTCTCCAACACCCTGGTATGAGCCTGGGGCCTGGTCTGGGCAAGGCAGGATCTTGAAAACAACAGAGGCTTCTCTTTGAAGTAGGCCTACTTCAAAGGCAGAAAAGGGTATAAGAAGAGCTCCCAAAATCCCTGAAAATCAGATTACTTCTGGAACCAAGAGGAACATCTGCCCGGGAACAGAGCTGGAGAAGCTGGTGGAGGAGTACTGCCCCTTTGCCTGTGACTGTGCTTTGTTGGGTTGGCCTGCAGTAGCTGCTTCTGCCTGAGAGAATGACAAAGACTGCCTTTTGTGTGACTTCCCACTGGTGAAGAATCTCAAAGGCCTTGAACTGAGCTGGCCTCCTGTAGTTGAAGTCTCAGGGACAACAAAGACTTCTCTCTCTGTCAGCACTTGGGCTTTCTGCTGAGAGTCCTGCCTGCTATGTGGTGCCCTAACCTGTCTCTGGGCCCTTGAAAGGTGCAGTGGATGGAAAAGGACAGAAATCCATGCAAAGACTGCTGTTCGGGGAAACTTTTGACGCACCACCCGCCCCACGGCTGCTAAACGATGCGCCGCCGGCCTCACGGCTAAAATTGACATTCCACCTGCATCACGGCTGGGAGATTAACGCAACACACCTGGACAAACGACGTGCAACATCAGCAGCGGCTGCTGTTAATGACGCAAGCCCCCACGCAGCGTGGTTTCTTGACATCGTGCAACCGGATTTCAACGCAATATTGCTGGGTACGGAAAATCAGCGCAAAGACTGCCTGGACCCGTGGTGCCCGTCCACAACAATGCATCCCTCTCTTGTGGTAGAGAAGAAACCAAACACGCCGACCTGACTGAAGGAGGCACGACGCACGTTTTCGCCTTCGAGTTAAAAATTGGTGCATTGCTGGCCTTTTTCAGACGCACGCTTGCCGTGCGGCTTTATTTTGATGCTACCCAGGTACTTGTGTGCAATAACAGCGTTCTCACTGTTTTCTATTTAAAATTATTTTTAAAATTCAAAACTTGACTTGTGCACGACTGGTTTTGTGTAAATAAATATTTTCTATTTTTCTAATCCTGTGTTGTGTCATTTTGTAGTGGCTTCACTGGGTTACTGTGTGTTGGTACAAATACTTTACACATTACTGCTGAAGTTAAGCCTGCCTGCTCGTTACAATCTACCAAGGGGGTGAGCATGGGTTAACTGAAGGTGATTCTCCTTTACCCTGACTAGAGTGAGGGTCCTTGCTTGGACAGGGGGTAACCTGACTGCCAACCAAAGACCCCCTTTCTAACAGCAAGCGAGTCTCCTTTCAAACTGTCAAACACCAACTTTGTATAAACGGACTCACATATGCCCTCATGTTTTCGGCATGGCTTAAAATCATTCACAAGCAGAAGATTAACTTCTTTGATGTGCCGGGACTGGCAGCATTTTCTGAACTTGCGGAGACCCAAAAACACGTGATCAGAGAAACTGACACCACGAAGTCCACATTGAAATGAATGTAGGAGACCACTCCGTCGCAAAGGAGAACACACTGTTCCATCTCCACGACAGACCCTTGTGGGCCAGAAAGATGCTCTTCTCCCGGAAACTTAATTCCAGACCATCCAGCCTACCGTCAGCCCCAGCTCCTCACCATGCAGCGCTTCGGACTGTGAATCGGGGGGGCATTTTAGCGCTGCTCTCACGATTACTCCGCAGATGACACATGACTCACTGTGCTGAATTCTCTGTCAGTACTGCTACTGTGGGAGACCCTATTTGTCTTTAAAATGGGAAAGCTAGGTTTTCCACCCTCCCTGACACTTACATTTATAATGTTGAGGGGAATTTCCTGCTACCTTGCTGAAGTGTAACATGCTCAATCACCACCTATTGCAATGTTTCTCACTTGAGTCATTTACTTATGAGAACCATCCCCCTCCCTCCTCCTTTAAACCACTGTTCATTGAACACTCCCATGATGGGAACTGCTTGAGAGAGTTATCCACCCTTCACTTTTCCAACCAGTTTCAGGTATTAAGTTGTTAGTATGGTTGTCTACTATATATTGATTCTGGGCATGATGCCTTATAACCCTATGTAATTCTGGGATGCAGGCCCAGGAAAGGGCAAGATATCAGCTAAAAGAACTGCTCCCAGTACCTGCTCGTCAGTTGCGTGCCATGTACCCTAAGGGTGACTGGATGCATGTTATGTTACTTACTGTTTTCCTTTGCAGTTATGGTCGAACAAATTTTCATCGCTGGAACTTGTATTGAGATTGGTTTTTGCTTTTATTGTTAACTGTTTTTATGAGACCTCGTCACATATAATTTACACTGTCATGACTGTGAATTGTCAGCACCGATTAGCCTGTCAATGCTCACACTTACTCAATAATAATGACTGACCTGGACAGGTATAAAATGATATCTTGGAATGTCAGGGGCATGGGCTCCATACAGAAACAATATAGGATCCAAGCCCAGCTACACTATTGTCGAGGGCAGGTGGTGTGCCTACAAGAGACCCAACTGCTATCTAGTGAAGCCCTTAAAATCTTCAAGAAGTGGAAAGGCCAATTCTTCTACACTTCTTACTCTGCATTTGCATGAGGAGCATCGATATGGGTTAGAGTAGACATCCTCTTCAAAGTACTGGAGACCAGGATTGATGTGTATGGACAGTATGTTCTGCTCTGTGGCACACTAGACGGTACACCTGTTGTACTGGGCAGTATATATTCCCCCAATCTGGGAGAGGACGTATACCTGACTCATTTATCCACAGTCCTGATGGATTGGATACACTATCCATGGATTCTTGGGGGAGATGTTAATGAGGTATTAGATATGGATATGGACAGATCAAACCCTCCACTACCCAATGCCACTTCGGTGCAACAGGCTAATGCCCTGAGGCAGTGGTTGGAGGAGTGGTCCCTAGCCAATGTTTGGCAACACCAAAACGAAGGCATGTGTGAATATTCAATTTATTCCCATATGCATCAGCTTCACACACGACTGGACAGGATCCTTTGCCCGACCTCATTTCAACCTAATATTGTTTATGCTACATATTTGTGGAAAAACCCTCTCAGCTCATAATCCCCTCCAGATTACATTCACATGGGAATGGGTCTCAGCTCCCATCACTACCATTCCAATTATTGGAAAATTTGGTCTTCAGGGACATATTGGCCACCACAATAGATGACTTTAACAAAAACGCCATCCCCCCTTACTGGTCTTAACAGAATGGAAGGTGTTCAAAGCGGTAGTCCTTGGGACATCAATAGGCACACTTGTGGGAGTCCATATGACAGTTTTTAAAGATCTTCCCTGAAAAGAACAGAGATTGGGTCCACTAGAGAGCGTGGCGACTGATAGTGCAACACATTCCCAACAACTACAAGAAGTGAGGATCTAATATGCAGAGCAACTAGAGCATTTACATGTGATTGATTACAGAGCTTATTTACAGAAGACCCATTCTGAAGCAGATAAATCATCTTGCCCGCTCAGTCCAACCAACAACCTCGCCCATGCCGATTCTCACAATGAACACTTACAAAATACACAGGCTGTTACCAAAGTGATATCACTATGGCACTCCATGATTTTTATACAGAGCTGTATGCGCCCCCCGCCTCTGGTGGAGCCTACAGCAATAACTGCTTTCTTAGATCAATCAACCCTCCCCAAGGTGACAAATGAGGACCACAACTTATTAGGTGCCCCTAGAACAATTAATGGGATTAGAGGAGCAATCAGAGAATTGGCTAGGAACAAAACACTAGGTTCATATGTCCTACCTACTGAATTCTATGGCACATTTGCTGCCAGACTGGTCACCTCTTTATTAAAACCTAATACGCCACCATCAGGCATGTCTTCATATAGACCCCTTTCTCTACTCAACACAGAATATAAAATTCTCAGTAAGATACTAGCCTGTCGTTTACTCCCCATGCTTCCCAAAATCATCCATGGCGATCAATGCCGCTTTGTCCCTAATCGTAATACCTCGCTCAATATAAGCCGCCTATACAAAATCATTGATGCAGTATGGAAACGGTATTGCTGGGCCGGATGTCTCTCCCTAGACTTATGGCACGCCTTCGACTCTGTAACCTGGGAGTTCATGACCGCTGCCCTCCAATGCTTTAGCATTCACCCCGCCTATACAGTGGGTGCAATTACTATATAGAGCCCCGACCGCACAAGCAAAAACAGGACAGCATATCTCTGCTGCATATCCAATTCATCGAGGTATGAGACAAGGCTGCCCGCTCTTGCCACTCCTATTCATTTTGGCCCTAGAGCCCCTAGTGCAACACATAAGGAAAGATGCCCAACAGTGGGGCATTCCCATAGGACCTATGGTCCACGCAATATCGTTATTGTAGACAAAATAATCAGATATTTCAAAGACCTCTGAACGGACCTCGGGAATGTGGCCAACCTATTTACTGCATTTGCAGGTGTGTCTGGCCTTAGAGTCAATATTGATCAGTCCTATACTCTCTCCTTTGAAGAAATGCATGATGAACCATATCTACTGCTGGGTGATATGGCCATTCAGGTGACACCACAAACGTTCTGCTATTTGGGAATCCATATCTATCTAGAGACAGAGGACGTACTGGAAGCAATCTCCTTTAAACTATCACAAGCCTCAGATCACAGGTGACCTTGTGGACTACATTGCTGCTTTTGAAGTCAGGCTGATTGGCCCTCGGCAAAATGGTTCTACTACCTCGCTTACTCTTTCATTTCATGAATATTTCAGTGATTATCCCTCAGCAAATATTTAAGCTAATGAATACACTTTTCATTGATCTAACCTAGGTCAATGGATGCTGCAGAGTGGACCTCTCCAAACTCCAACTACTGCCCGATAAAAGAGTGATGGGAGCTTCAGATTTCAAATCCTACTGTATAGTGGGGCAATTACAATGGCTATCATCCTGTTTGGCCGGACGCAACCTAGCTGAAATTAGCTACACAGGTGCCATGCTAAACCAGGGCAAACTACACAATTCCCTTGGATAGCCCCCTAATACTACAAATTGCCATCACCTATTGGAAGATAGCCTTACGACATACTACCTCACAAAGGCCTTAGGCTTCAAATATACCTTTATTCGGCCTCCCAACTGCTTCCAGGATACATACATCACACAGATTACAACCTTGGTCACAAGAAGGGGTCACCATGGTTGGCGACCTCTTTACAGAGGGCAGTCTACTAAGCCATGCTGATTTTGTACAAACTCAGGGACTACCAGGCACATTATTTTTAATTCATGCCAGTATACCCCGTTATATGCTACAGTACTGGGCACCGGACATAAATGAACCCCCTAAACACAAAATGCTCCCAGCAATACATACAGGGGGTCACATCAGACATTTGGCTAGATGGTTGTATCGAGGCCTCCGTTTGTACCTGCTGATCTCTTTGGCCCCCTTAAGAGCTAAGTGGGAAGCAGATCTGGCCCAAAGTCTCCAGGATAAGTAAAGGACCTTCCTGATAGAATACCCCTGGAAAATCTCTCACAACCCCTGGTTTAAATGTATACAACTTACCATATTACACTGGGCTAACCTCACACCACACAGACTACACAAAATGTTCCCTGCAGTCCCATCAACATGCCCCAGATGTCATGCCCCAGATGCCAAGCTATTACGCATGCTATGGGACTGTCACGTTTTGACTCCCTATTGGACGCAAGTCATGGAGACACTATCAGAGGTCACAGAGTGCAATCACTGCCAGTCATAGGAGCACTGTATCTTAGGCTTATTCCCTAGACTCAAAAATGCAAGAGCAATGTCGCGATTTGTCAATTTGGTATTAATACTGGCAAAGCGTCTCATAACAAGACACTTGAAATTCCAGATTGCACCCACGATCTCAGCGTGGCAAGAAGAAGTAGAAAAGTGGGGTCTGCCAGAGAGTGGAGCTATATGCCAGGAAGAAAACAGGGGTATTCTGGAAAAAAAACATCACCCTAGAATGGCATGTCCTTCTCGAATCCTTTAAAACATTAGACTCTGCAGATCCCTTAGGTGGTGTACCTAGACTCCACTTCAGTTAAGTATGATCTTGACCAACACCCACATACACATACATCTTGTAACCACATCCCACATACACATACATCAACCCAATGGATCCACGTGGCTGAGGGACTTAAATTAACACATGATAACAATGGTTAGTCGAACTGTGATCACAATCCAATTGGTTAAATCCTATTATCAAGACCAGGACAGGTAGGTGGTTTTTGACTTCCTTAATATTAGTAGTGATGGGGGGGTGGGCAGAATTGTTGGTTGAGATCCTAGGTTGACTCAGAAGATCAATGATTGTACATGTATTTGGGATCTACCTCTTGATATGTTCAGTTTCACAATAGTAGGTTTACACCCATACTTATTTCTGCCATTTTGTTTATTATGTAATGAGGAACTGAAATCTACCAGCTACCAGCAATGTACAATGTCTTGAAAATCCAATAAAGTTTGTGTTAAAAAAGTATAACTTTCCACACAAGAGAATGACATTAATTTGATATATATGTGCAATAAGATGTGTAGTAATTATATGAGGTCTCATGTCTCATCTTCTTGGACAGAGTCACATTCCAAGCACACTGGTGGTGCACTGGTTCATTCTGCGCTCTTACATAACATGCATGAAAGGAGACATTGAGTTGTGATGAATATAGGTGATAATTCTCACTGTTTTTGCTTTTAACCTCAGATAGTTTGAAGGTCCGTTGGTTCTGCCTGATAAACAAGTGATCTTACTATTTACGTGCTGATTAATACATTGATTAGTTGATTGAGGAAACCAGTATGTTTTAATACAGAAAATAGTACGTTTTTTGTTTCTGTCCTTTTTCTGTGCAGGTTTGGTAGTCAGATAGTTATGTCCTGAAGAGACCCAACCATCTATATAGGGTCTGAACATCAACAAACCCTCCAATTTGGTTGTTCTGTGTACATTATTTCCAACTGATATACTGATTCATGCAACCTTGTTAGGAATTGTGTTGATTAACGTAGACAACCATTGGGATTGTACAGTGTCTTTGCTTATGTATGTTGAAAATATAATCATCATTGGAGCACTGCGCTGTCTGTACTAGGAGCACTTACTTCATTGTTTGTTATACAAGACTGGAGTGTATGCTTGCTAGATGCAAACTAAATATTTCCTGTGCTTTGTTTTGTGGTTAACATTGGGTTAGAAAATAAGTTTAAATAACCCTAGAATCTCTTTTAGATACAGATTAGGTTCCTATGTTTAAATTAGTCCAGAGGGAAAAGTGTCTTATGAATACAGCTTTGGAACTTGACCTGTGACATTATTTAGCTTCTTTGTTTTTTTCTCTTAAACCATACACCATTTCTTAGGTCTACTGTACAATTTCACAACAGTAGAATTGCTTTGGGTTTGTAAACTATCACTGGTGCTGTTGCATGCCTATTTCTAGGTTAGCACGTCCTGACAATGCCTAAGGGTCGAATTATTTAGAGGTAAGATTGAGTCTGTTATCCAGTTTTTATATATTGAATTAAAATCACATTTATATAGTGCTTACTACCCTTGACAATACATTGAACCGCTTTATGGCGAGTAGCACGCTGCTCTGGAATCAAAGTAAGTTGTTATTCGATTGATTATAGGAATAGGTTTCGTGCCTTCAAGGAAACCATTTCATGCATCTCTTAAGAAATTGAATCATTATTTGTGGTGGTCGGCTACATCAGGTAATAATCACAACCCTTGTCAGGATGAACCCTCCAATTAACTAATTAACCTGAACTCAATCCCCGGTAGCTATGGCACAGAGCAGACAGGCTTAATTTAGGGCAACGTCTAAAGTATTTATGCAGTATCAAAACAGTAATAAAGTCAAAATACAAAACAATAAATATCCCCAAAATAGAGTAAAATATAATGAACAAAATTACACCAAAATGTCAAACATCCAATAAGGGGAACCACAGATATGAATATTTTAATGTTTTAAGTCAAAATAGTGCCAAGAAGCCCAAAGATCCAATAATAGTTAAAGGGTGTGATATACTGGGACGTGGGCACAATTTGAGGCTAAACGCAATGGAACGCAGGTTGGATACACAAAAAAGGTTTGTCCTAGTCAGAGTTTACCTTCTGACTGAGGACCTGATTATGACTTTGGCGGTCCGACTGTCGGACCGCCAAAGTCGCGGGAAAAAGGATGCCGCCGTCAAGCCGGCAGCCTCACCCCGTCGTATTACAATGTTTCCACTGGTTTGACAGGTGGAAACATCATACTACAACATTTCCACTATTAAACCCGGCGGAAACAGTGTGGCTGCATTGGCCTCTGCTCACTTAGGGAGCCAAGGCCAATGCCATTGCACACCTGCACCCTCGGAATGTGCTCTGTCTGCGGAGCTGACATGGCCGTGGGCAGTGCAGAGCCCCCCCTGCAGCCCCCAGCACTGGCTTTCCACCAGCCTGCCATGAAAAGAGAGGTGGAAAGTGAAGTCGTGATCAGCCCGACGGTGCCGCCATTTGCACCGCGGTGGCTGACCACGACTTCGACTGCTGCCAACTCTTCAGGATCCATGATCCTAGTGGTGGGGATGGTCTCCCAGCAGTCTCACCACAAACATCATAATCTGGCAGTTGGACTGCCAGAAGTGTGGCAGTCTGACATCCACTGCAAGTTTGGTGGTCCTTGGACTGCCAAACTTGTAATCAGGCCTTTAGTCTCTTAAGTCCCAATCCAGATGCACTTAAAGAATCGAATGGTGTCAGGCAAAGGCCAAAAGCAGTGTCTAGTCCAGGTTCAGTTGCTCCAGTCACCTGGGTACTTCCAGGAAAAGACTTCTTGCAGCTTGCTATCTCCCTGTAATCACACAAGAGGTCAGCAACTGACCCTTGGAATTCACTTGTTGTCCTGGGTACAAGTGGGAGCAAGTCCAGTCCTCCAGGGCTCCTCTCTTGTCACTGAGAGCAGGTCCAGTCCTTCAAAAGATCCATAAAGTGTTCTGAAGTGAGTGCCTGTAAGAGACACCTTCATGCCTGCCAGTGGCTAGCAGGTGTGAATGTCTTCTGTGCATGCCTTAACTGATATGGTCAAAGTTCCTGGGGCCACCTCTACCCACCTTTGGCTTTTTTTCAAGGTGTGAAAGCCTTCCAACAATATAAACTTGCCTCTGATGGCCATGGGTGTTTGTGTGTAGACAATAATCTCAGTGTCTTCCCACAGCTAACAATACAATCCAGTTTGAGGCAGCAACTGTACCCACAACAATCCTAGAGACCTATGTCTGGTAGGAAACAAACAGAGTATTTCTGCAGCCAGACAGTGGATCCACTAGAATTGTCTTGACATCATGTTCCCTCCCCTTTTGAGTGTGCCTCAAGTGTTAAATGTGAACCCAGCAGAATTGGCAATTAGGATTTGACATTCAAATAGGATGTGACACTGAAGTGTCCAAAAAGGATGCCCAGATCTATCACCCTGCATATTCTGTACAGCTCAGGGAAGAGATCTCTGCCCGTTCCGGGCTTGCTATTGTTTGCCCCCAAGAGGCATTTTAAACCCAGTCACACTTATTCAAGTGTGCTGGGAGAGGTTGAAGAGCAAATACAGGTTAAACTCCAGGATATATATATATATATATATATATATATATATATATATATATATATATATATATATATATATATATATATATATATATATTATACATCCAACTTCATCATTGAATTGTATTTTAATAACTATTAAAAAAATAGGTGTTTAATTATTTTTTAGCCAGTCCCATCCTGCGAAACTGTATTAGTATTTAATATAGCTTTGTGCTGTTTCTAAATGAGCCAGCCTGTCCTCCTACACTGAAAATAGCTTATGGGTAACAGTCACTGTGAAGACATGTTAGCATTACATTTGTATATGCCCTACCCTACCTTGTGGGCTACAAGACCTACACAGGGGTGACTTAGTAATATTTAAAAGGGACGTTTTGACCTCTGAGAAGGTCTTATCACAGTTTTTACATTGCTACAGTCAAGCTACACTGGTGCATTGGCATAATAAAATCTCAGTTTTCTCTTTATTAATTATATAACCACCTAGGTCCTGACACTGGGCAAACAACTCAAAGACTCTATGCTGAACGTTGTAGACTTCAAAGGAGCTTAATTCTGTTGGTGTAGAGCTTACATTTGGAGGATCCACTAATTGGGGCCTTAATTTGATTGTCTACTCTGATTGCTACTGCCAGGGGTTCTAATAAAAAAATACAAATAAAATAGGAGAAAGTGGAAACCGCTGCCTAGTCCCTCATCTGACTTTGCAGATGGCAGCTTCTGTAGAATTAGCAATGAGCCTCATGCATGCACCTTTGTAATGATGCTTTAATACAGTAATAAACTGTAAAAAAAAACGTGAGCCAAAATCTGTTTGATGCAAAAAAAAGTCAAGACCCTCTATTAGATAGTGTCTGTTCGTGGACAGTTGTCTGCCTGCAATAACTTCATTTTAATCTTTATTTATCAGCTGATTTGTAATTGGATTTATTCTATTTGCCAAGACTTTTTCAATGAGTTACCACTGCTGCGGTTTTAAAAGATTAAAAGAATGGCTCCCTCTCCACAAAATGTGATTTGCTAGCAATACAATACATGGATTTAAATCTTGCCAAACACAGCATGTAGACTATCATCACCACACGCTTTTCCAGCTGCAAGAGAGTTAACCACCTATTGTAACTGCATTTAAAATAGTTCACCAAGCTTGTTTATATAAAACAGGGATAGAAAGATTTGTTTTAACAAGCCTGCATTTTATCTGTATCTAATGTTTGTGCATGATTATAAATATTCCTATAATTTTGGAGCACTCTGTCTTGAATACCCTTGTTATCAGTGAAACACATATTAGTTTCTGTGTCGGTTAAAACTTACATTGTGTTTTTAGAAACAATTACAGGGGATTGCCACACTAAAAAACATCTTGTGTATTCACTTTTTTCATACACTCGCTGCATGTATGCTATTGCTCTGGGTAATTTCCCTATAAGAGTAGTCTCACATCTGTTTCCTAGCCTGTTTATATTGATGATGATTATGACTATTTGTTGAGTAAAGGAAATTATTTGGAGCTTGTTTTAAACGACCCACCACTTTGTCTTTCTAATCTTAAATTCTTCCACCTGTAAATATATTTGGATGTACTTATCATGCATATTTTGGCCTTAAATGCATCAGAAACAATTTCTAGACACGAGGTATGCATATGAGAAAGAAACAAAGTGAGAGATTTCACCCCGATTTCTTCAACCTATATCTCATCCTCCAGTAATAACTTGCTGAGGACACGCCTATATGTGTGAGAAGGTTGCTGAACGTTGGCTATATGATTTTCTAACATTACATAATCTAAAAAATCATTAGGGTGGTGTATGTATCCTTTCAGTGCCAGGTTTTCAGAAACCCAAAAAAATCTACCTGGCTGCTGACCTATATCTGGCTGAATGCACATGTATTTGCATCATGTGAGAACTTTTACCCTCCAGGGGTCATGCAGACTCGGGCTTTCCTTATATTGTTTTAAAATATTAATAATAATCTTTAGTTGGGGCATAAACTGTTGAAAATGTACAACGCAATCCAGCAATTGGACAATTGACTCAAGCTCCTCTGCCATCTTAATCTACTTGTGACGCAACAATCTCCATCTGTAAACCCTTATTGACATAAATACTCATGCTTCTTTGAGTGTATGTTGGAAAAGAATTACAATAAAATCTTGACCATGTAGAAAACATATTAAAATTTGTAGATTTCAAAATCTGAATATGGGCTTCTTGTGTAAAAATTATATCCAGCGCATGTTCCAATATTCATTGTTCTACTGCTTGTTTCTTACGTTTATTTTTTAACCCATTCACATTAAACAAAAAGTATTTTAAATCACTTCTCCGTATTAGGACCTATACAAGAATATCTATGATATTCTAAGACCCCATTAATCAAGATATTACAAACTGCCTAATGTCTACAGATGATTTATAAAATAAAGTGTATAAGCCAAAATCTTATGCATAGGGCCACCAATACATCTAGGTTCCAGTTTATAAAACACAAAACCCAAGGTGAGAAGACGGTAAGCGCGTAGTTGGCCTAATTATCACTATCTGAGAAAATAAACCTCCCAGAATAATTGTTTCCCAGGAAAAAAGTAGCACTGTGCAAAGAAGAGTGCTTAACATTCAATGGTAAAGTGTGAAAGTGCTTAGGTGCTTAAGTGAGAAAGTGCATTGGACTTTCAAGTCCAGGGTATCCGCCCATCTTATTGCCAATCTCTCTTGAACCCCCCTCACACTACACCCTATATGCACTGCTATCACCTGAATCTTCTCTTTGCACTTTGATTTCTCCATTTTATTCCCTTCAGCAATCCCATAGACACCCAACCCTCCGTTCCACCCTGTCCAACCCACTCCACCTGAACCCTCCCTGCCCAAAAAATCCCCTGTGAGACAATGCCTGTCTTCTCTCCAAAGGGGAGGGCAATTACCTCCTCTATCCGGTGCCATGGTACTGCATCCAGGGCTTTTACCATAGACACCCGGGCTACCCCACTATTGTGAACATGACTCCCTCCCTAACCCTCTAAACTATCAACCATCAGTATCTAACATTCTTGGAAAACACCTTGTGGCTGACTTCTTATCTTTTCATGGGCCATCTAATCATTCAAACATCAATTTGTGGCTACTTCATCTAACAACTTCTCAGAACTCTGTATTGACCTCATAAATGCTTGTGCTTGCTCAATCTAAGTAAGTGAAAACCTGAACGTGACCACTGCAAAAAACTTTCAGCTGAGACTGCTGCACAATTTGGGCCTGTGTGCCCAATGTTTTAAATGTTTTCAGCAGATTTCAAAAGTTCAATGCCTCTTGGCTGCTTCTACTGTCATATTGGGAAAGATCCAAAAAGAGAACTCCTCTGGCACACCAAATGATTTCTGTAGCCTTGCTTTTAGTAGAATCTGTTCCTTTATGCAAACATTAATAAGGTTCAACAAAACCATTCACGGGTATTTTGTTTGGGCATTCCGAATCTGGCCAGAAACTCAATGCACTCTCATAATTGTAAGGTCTGTTGTGACAATCAGACAGGATATATTTTTGAACATGTTTCCCAGTTAGTGGGACCAACCTCTCCAGTCCTTCAACATTTTCTGGAATTGTGATGAACCTCAGATTGGAATGGTGCAAATGATTCTCCATCTCTTCTGGCTATTCCTTTAAGGCGTTGATCTCTTTTCAAGATGTTCTGAGTTCTTCTGGAGCTGTCACTGTTGATCTTCAAGATCAGATGCTCTGCTCTACTTCCTTGAGCCGGTTGGTAATGAGCGAAAAGTACCAATTAACGGTTTTTCCAAATGTGGCCATTTCTGCACTTGTGAAGTCTTAAGTTCTCTGAGCTCCTGCAGAATTGTTTCAAACAGTTGAATAGAAGATTGGGGAGCAGTGGAGGGGTCTTTGAAAGGCTCCATTGAGACTGCAAAAATCTGAAGAGAGGTAAAATCCCTCATTCTGATCAAGCCGATGTTCTATCTTCTGCGAGTTATCTGCAGTGGCAGAGCTTGCGGGTGAGCTGTGATATTTGTGGGGGATGGGGTTTAAGATACTTCCAGATCTTTATCTTTTGTCAACAGCCTCCATACCAAATGTTTGGCAAAAAGGGGTATGCCTGACTTCCCCTTGACAACCCCTCGCAACAGCCTTGAGGCCCATCGCCCACCTCTTTCTGCCTTAAAGTAAGCTGTGAATCATCCAAGACAATGGGCATTGAACTTTGATCATAAGCAGGATCTGTCACTGAGAGGATTTCCCTGGCTCAATCCTTCCACATAATACATAAGGAACCCTTTAGGTATGTTTTTAGTGGCCATTGGCCCTAAATTTGTTTCCTCACTACCTGACAGGTCTATTCATTTCTTATAGTCCAAATGAATATGCGACTGCTTGTTTCCGTGAGTGGAATTGCTCCTAGTGTATGATTTAATTGCTTAGAGTAGAAAGGAAACAAAATCAATGGCAGAGTAACCCATACTGTAGGGTCTGGAGCATATATTTGTTGTAACAATGGCATAATCACTGATGGCTCTGTTGGAAATGATGGGAAGCATGCCTAAACAACCAATATGTGAGGCGCTTTGGCTTGTCGCTCCTCTGGAGTTGTTTCCAATGTCAAAAAAAGAGAAATTGTAAACTAGTGGAGAAGGTGCTGTTTAATGATAAATAAAAAAAATGTAGGTAACACTCTGATTTTGATAAGAAAATCTCTGCTAGTCAACAACAATGGAAGTTTAGTCCATCTCTGTACCTGCGATGTAACCATCTCTGTTGCTTGGCAATAATTGTCCTGTATTAACCATTTCTGTATCTCTTTCTGTATATAGATTACAAGATATTTTACCAAGCCATTACCCCCGTTTAATGAGAATTCCAGTTCCATCCCTTTTGTGGATGGACTAAGCTTATATTTTTGGGAATTTCCCCAATTTATTGCTACTCCAGAAGAGCTACAGAATATAATAATTACCTTAAAAACAGGAGGTGGCATATTGGTTCCAAGATACTTGATACATAAAAGGAAGTCATCTGTTTATAATGAGAGCAGCACTTTCCTTGTTTGATAAGAGATTTTCATTAGGACATGATAGTCTCTTACCCAAGAGGCAATAGGCTCCATCGCTATAGCAAAGAGCAAGGGTGATAGAGAACACCCCGAATGCGTGTGTGAGCACGTCTGTCCTTATTTAGTCTTTTATTATTAATTTATAAGGGGACGCATTAGAAGTTTGATGGACCTTTTGACTACGCTTAAAGTGATTCCACTATAAATCTCAAATACAATGCAATTTCTTCAACATAATCAATAAAACAACATGAAATACTTTGAAGTCAGAAATCTTCACGCTCCATGACCCATTTGGCCATGAATAACCACACCTTTATGTAAAGTTAGAATGTTTATTTCCCTATATTAACAATGCTAATGTCACGTAAATTAGTCTCAAAACCAAATGGTATACATACAAGAACAACACTGGTTGACCAAATCTTCTAAAGAATCTCAATTTGGCTAACGCATTGATCACTAAACAATCATGAGACAGTACAAATCAATAGCAAAAATAACTGCATAATAGAAATAGCATACATCTGGATTCAGCAACTGAGCAACATCAATTGTTGTTAATAGCAACCTGTTAACATTTCAGGGTTTTTCTTACTAACCTTCTGATTAGAATAGCATGTTTGGACTTCATGCAAAGCAGTTTAGTCAAAATAAATTTGGAAAACATTTAACTATGGCTCTATTAAAATAGCGGTTTGTACCTAGAAACAAAGAACAAACTTACAATAAGAACAATAGCATTTTGTTATACCTCTCCTCATACGGATCAAGCTGCGATTATCTTCGGCAGTTGGACATTAGTTTGGTCAGCTTCAGCAACGGGCAGTGCAATGGGAATGGTTCAGAAATGGGGATTCTAAGCTGTCCGGACCATTTTAAAGCAATGTCTAATCATCAGCATTAAGCTTTTAAGCAATAAATCAAAGATGGAACAAAGTCATCAGGAACTGTTCAGCTCCTCAGACAGAATATAATAATAGGTGCTTGTAGGTAAACTGCCCTTGTTGCAGTTAAGCCCCCACTTTTTGCCTGATATTGATGCTGACTTGACTAGGTGTGTGCTGGGATCCTTCTAACCAGGCCCCAGCACCAGTGTTCTTTCCCTAAAAATGTACCATTCTTTCCACAATTGGCACACCTCTGGCACACAGATAAGTCCCTTGTAAAAGGTACCAGTGGTACCAAGGGCCCTGTGACCAGGGAGGGTCCTAAGGGCTGCAGCATGTGTTGTGCCACCCTAAAGGACCCCTCACCTAACACATGCACACTGCCATTGCAGATTGTGTGTGTTGGTGGGGAGAAAAAGGCAAAGTCAACATGGCATCCCCCTAAGGGTGCCATGCCCACAAAACACTGTCTGTGGCATAGGTAAGTCACTGCTCTAGCAGACCTTACAGCCCTAAGGCAGGGTGCACTATACCACAGGTGAGGGCAGAGCTGCATGAGTAATATGCCTCTACAGTGAAGAAGTCCATTCCTTTACATTGTAAGTGCAGTGTGGCCATATTAAGTATATGGTCTGGGAGTTTGTCAAAACGAACTCCACAGTTCCATAATGGCTACACTGAATACTGGGAAGTTTGGTATCAAACTTCTCAGCACAATAAACCCACACTGATGCCAGTGTTGGGAATATTAAAACAATGCACATAGAGGGCACCCTTGAAATGCCACCTGTATTTTACCCATTCCTCTAGTGTAGGGCTGATTGGTCGGTTCCAGCCTGCCACTAAGAGACGAGTTTCTGACCCCCTGGGGTGAGAGCCTTTGTTCCAGAGGCCAGAAACAAAGCCTGCTCTGCGTGAAGTTGCTTCACACCTCCCCCCTGCAGGAACTGTTACACCTAGAGGTGAGCTTCAAAGGCTCAGGTCTCGTGTTAAAGTGCCCCAGGGCACACCAGCTAGTGCAGATGCCTGGACAAGCCCCCACTTTGGGTGGTCAGTTAGGCGGGCAACTTAAGAAAACAAGCAGGAGTGACCACTTCAGCTGGGACCACCCCTAAGGTGCCTTGAGCTGAAGTGACCCACTCCCTGCAGAATCCTCCATCTTGGTTTGGAAGACAGGGACCAGTAGGGATAGGAATGTGCCCCATTCCCCAAAGGGAGGGGACACAAGGAGAGTGTAGCCACCCTTAGGGACAGTAGCCATTGGCTACTGCCCTCTGACCCCTAAAACGCCCCTAAATCTTGTATTTAAGGGCTCCCTGAACCAAGCTAGTCAGATTCCTGATGACCTCACAAGAAGAAGAAGGACTGCTGAGCTGAAACCCCCACAGAGAAGGAAAGGAGACAACAACTGACTCAGCCCCAGCCCTACCGGCCCATCTCCTGTTTCAAAGAACCTGCAAAAGAAAAGCGACACGTCCTGCAGGTCCAGCGACCCCTGAAAAATCTCCAGAGGACTGCCTGCATCACCGAGGACCAAGAAACTCCCATGGACAGCGGACCTGTCCAAAAGAAAAGAAGAAGAAACTGCTTCTAAAGAACTCCAACCTCACTCCAGAAGCGTAAGTCCTAACCACTCTGCACCCGACACCCACAGCCCGAGTCCAGGTGCCCCAACTGACCAGAGAGGACCCCCAGGCAACGGCGACCAAGAGCCCACCCTGGGTTGACCTCTCCACCCCTCCACGACGACGCCTGCAGAGGGAATCCCGAGGACCCCCTGACTGTGACTCCCCGGGTCAAAGATATCGGATGCCTGGAGAAGTACTGCACCGACAGCCCCCAGACTCGACAGAAACTGACCACGGGTGCAGCAACAATCAGCAGACGGCCCTTTTCCCTGTCCAACCGGTGGTGTGCCCGAGACACCCCGCTGGACCTTGCCTGCAGCCTCTGAGTGACCCCCGGGGCCCCCTCATAGACTAGCATTGGGTGCCCGACGTCCTGTTTGCACCCTGCATCCGGCCGCCCCTGTGCTGCTGAGGGTGCCTGCTTGGGCTCACTTGTGGCCCCTACTGTGCTCTTCTAATTACCCCTTGTCTGCTCTCTGAGCTGCGGGTACTTACCTGCTGGCAGACCGAATTCCGAGTACACCCTGTCTCCATAGGAGCCTACATTAAAGTTTCTCAACTTTGACCTCTGCACCAAGCCTGCCCCGTGTTGCTGGTGGTGTGTATTTGGGGTTAACTTGAACCCCCAACTGTGGACTAGCTACAACCCGGAGACTGGAACTGTAAGTTGTGTACTTACCCCTAAAACTGTACTTTCTTTTCTTCCCCCAGGAACTGTTCAGAAAATGCAGTGTCCACTTTTAAAATAGATATTCTCTGTTTTCTTAAAAACTGTTTACTTGACTAAAGTGAAACAGTTACATTGATGTCTATGCTAAGTACTTACCTGCAACAGTATTTACTTCTGAACTGAATCTTGTGGTTCTAGTAATAAAATAACAAAAATATATTTTTCTATATAAAATCCTATTGGTCTGGAGTTAAGTCATTGAGTGTGTTTCTTCTATTGCTTGTGTGTGTGCAACAAATGCTTAACACTACCCTCTGATAAGCCTAACTGCTCGCCCATACTACCACAAATAGAGCATTAGTATTATCTAGTATTGCCTCTGTCAAGCCTCTGGGGAACCCCTGGACTCTGTGCACACTATATCTCACTTTGATATAGTATATACAGAGCCAGCCTCCTACAGCGCTTCTCTCCTCTGTGCAGTCCGGCTAAGTTAAAATCACCTAAAGGACTTCCCACATTACCACCGGTCAAAGGATTGTACATTTACAATTAGTCTAATTGAAATAAAAGCTCAAATCTAAGATATAACTAAACTGTCTTTCACATGTCGATGATTGGCTGCTCTTCTCCTGTAGCCATCGTCGGGCTCGTCAGGTAACATTTTTTGTATCCATTCGTGCTCCGGTCAGTACATCCATTGTTAAGTCCTGGGAACATCACTGTCTCACGCATCAATCTATACAGTGTATCAACAACAAACACAAGACATTCTGGCAAGCAGTTCTCACAAGAAAGTTAAAGACATATGCAAATGTTTGGTCAGCTCGGTGAAAATAATACATGAATTAATTTCTCTATATATACATTCCCATAATATTATTTAAAACAGTACAACTGAATATGAGGCTGTGCAAAACTAGGCCCAAACCTTGCTAACTTGAGGCCTATAATTAATAAGGCAAATACATAATGCAAGATCATTATTATAACACATTACTACAACAACCTAAACATAGGCACTTCAATTAATATTAATATGCATTTATTATTGACACTTCGTACTTTAATGACGGCCACTCAGGTGGGCACTTTTTTCCATGTCACACATGATTTTCTATGTTAGTCAATTCTATGCAGATTCATAATCCAAAATACATAAAAATCATTCATATTTAATTCAGCGTTCACACATGCTCTTGTTAGTACTGAAAGATTCAAAAATGCAGTTAATGATACAGACTCGGACCACCATATAACAGCTTATTCAGTTCTAATAAGTAGGTGCTAGTCCCTGTCTGTCCAGTACTGCAATCAAGAAAGATCATTCTGGTCATTCTAGCAAGTAGAAGGCTCTCTCAGTGTCTAAGAACACCAACCCCATCTCCACCTCTGTTCTTAACTGATGATAGGGTGCAAGTGTAGGGTCTGATTTAGAGTTTTGCGGGCTGTTTACTCTGTCACAAATGTGACGCATATCCAGTCCACTGTATTAGAAGTGCACTATATCCAGTGGCACTTGTAATACCGCAGATGGGATATCCATCATGTTTGTGACAATGTAACCCATCCGCAGAACTCAAAATGAGGTCCATAGTCTTTAAATTATGCAAAATCGCCCTAAAACGGATAAATCCTGCCTGGTCTTGAAGGACCAGTTTGTCCATCAGCACTTTAAGTTTGTTTGCTATAACCTAAGCTAGAACTTTCTTATCCAGATTTAGTAGCAACATTTCATGAGAGGACAGACAGACTTTGTCACCCTACCTGGGTTTTCACAAAGCCAATATGTCTACTTCCTTAGTAGCCCAGTCTCTAACACTTCAATTGTAATATACAGGGGCTGTAGGACCAATAACTACTAAATAAATTCCATAAGGAACTCAGCTTTCAGGCAGTCAGAGGTTAGTATTTTGCCTCAGGTAAGGGTGTCAACCACGCTTTGATTTCTGTTGTGTTAAGTGGGTCTTTCAAGGATCCTCTGTGTTCTCAAACACTCAGGCCACCCCCTCCAAGTATGTTTCAATCTGTTGGTCTCGTCTAATGATATCCTGGATGTGTAAACATTGGTATTAAAATTATAAACTCCTTCAAGATTGCCTCATTGCTAGTGGCTAGACTTCCATCATTCAATCATATTGTCGAGATGGAATTTTGTGTATCCGGGTGTCGAAGAAGCAAATTCAGTGTTTTCCTCTGCCAGTTCCCCTCACCATGTCTATAAGCATGCATATATTTGCCCAAATATTTCAACTCATGGTTTGCTATTTTTCTGTAGTATAGTAGTCACTTGTCTATTTCAGCAAGAGTTCTTTCCTGTCAACATGACACCTGGCTGCTTTGAGACAGCCCTACTGCTAATACAAATTTAATGAGGTCCTGATCCTTCATTAGTTTCAAAATGTTCTACTATCTGTGTAACCAATTCATCCCTACATTCTCCACCAAAAACACATATAATAGAATCTCCTGCATCCCTAACTGAATGTGCAAACTGTGAGCAGTTAATAAAACTGGAGAGGGATTCAGAGAGTATTGTGAAAATAAGTCATTCATAGGCTCTTAGCACATCATTTCTAAACCAACATCTATTCATGAATATAAATCATGCCCCGAGAAATAGAAAGTGTATACCCTCTCTCCAGTCCTATGAACTCTGCTTACATCAACAGTAATAGCCATATTCATTATGAGGAGGAAAATTATTGCTTCTCTAGAACCATGAGTATCATGTGCCAGTGATCTAACCAACAAAAGATACCAACAAAAGATCCAGTATCAGGTTGAAGCCGCCCTCTCACAGTATCTTCAGGGGTTGTGTGTCTACATGATGCCAGAATATCATCAAAATATCCTGGCAAAATCAATATTATAGTAACATATCTTAAGAGGTGTACTAACAACCTAACCCCATTATCTATGTCTATATAATTTTACCTAAAATCCTGAAACCAGTATATCAGTATTGCTACTTCCTGGAGTAGGAGCTAAACGAAGTAAAACACCTGTACTGTCCCCATTTAGAAGCAAAGGTTTTGGCTATTTCTTGAATCAAGTTGGATCTCCTACAAGAAAGAGATATCCATACCAGGCATAGCAGGGTTCACCATTACTAATTGCATTTCCTTTGGATTATTTAGACTTCGAGCCTTCCATGATAACAGTTTAATAATATGTGATACATTTCGGAAGTCATATACGCCTCTATTTAACATATTGTAACCAGGATTTATGTACATGCCTTAAGTGTTGAAAATACTGACAAATACTATATTGTGTGCCATCAATCGTGTCATGAAACCAACTGCACACCATATCTAACCGCAATACTGATTTCCCTTTAATTCAATAAAAACTTGTTTCAGAACATAAACCAAAGTGATACATTTGGACGTGGTGCAAGGACACCCAGCCTTAACTTTGTACCATATATCAATGTTCTCACCACGGCATAAAGCATATAGATCAAGTGAGGGTTGGACTATGCCCCAGCATCAGTATAATACGGCAAGCACCACAGTGTCTGCAGAAGAGTGGGCTCATAGGTAGGATGTATTAGACACAAGGACCCGGGCAGATAGTGCAGTATGCCACAAAGAGCCTCTAGACAGTCCCTGATCGTCAAGCACCAGGGTCCTCGTTGATGCTTCTACTGCCCGAACAGAACCCATGTGTAAACTTACTGAAGAAGTTGGAGCCAGACATGCAGCGAGCTCAGAGGTATGTGAGGTGCAGCTGATGCAGAAGGAGTTTGGGAGGGAAGGGATTTGAGTTGAACTCATGAGTATGAATGAAAGAATGAGTGAATGAATGAATATGAGGAAGGGTAGACTATTTGAGGAAGATAAGCAAGCTAATTCCATGACGCTGCAGGAATTAGATTTGAAGAAAGCGACAGCAAGCTTTGCCTCACTGTTGGACTAGCTCCAGGGCAGTTCTTCCACCAATCACATTGTGGGGCATGGTACCACTCGAACAGATATGTTGTATGGTTCAAGATTTTGCACTTGCCCGAGAAATGTAGAAACTGAGGTCTGAGGAAAAGAAAGTTGGTGTCCTGAGTTGGCTTTCCCAGAGAACAAATGAGGCCATTCAGGAGCCGAGTAAGGGTGATCGAGCCAAGTATTATTGTATGAGGGAAAAGTTGATCAGAAGGTGTGCATTTAACCCCAGCCAACACCATAACAATTTTAACAGTGCATGCAAAAGTAAAAGAGTAAACTGGGAGATCTAGATTCATGCAGTGAAAGTTTTTTTTTTTTTTTTTACAAATGGGTGCCTAAAAGGATAGAAATCACTAATCATTCGTTTTGTTATATGTTGCTGAGAATTTCTCTTAAAAGATTGCCCTCAGGAGTTGAGGAAACACTTGGCTGGTTGTCAGATGGTGGATCCCAGGCAGCTAGATGTAGCTGTGAATAAATGAATAGCATATATGTAGGACACAAAGGGGGTCATTCTAACTCTGGCGGGCGGCGGAGGCCGCCCGCCAGAGTTCCCCCGCCAGAACACCGCTCCGCGGTCCGAAGACCACCGCGGTGATTCTGTGTTTCCCGCTGGGCTGGCGGGCGACCGCCAGAAGGCCGCCCGCCAGCCCAGCGGGAAACCCCTTCCCACGAGGAAGCCGGCTCCGAATGGAGCCGGCGGAGTGGGAAGGGTGCGACAGGTGCAGTTGCACCCGTTGCGAATTTCAGTGTCTGCTAAGCAGACACTGAAATTCTTTGTGGGGCCCTCTTACGGGGGCCCCTGCAGTGCCCATGCCGTTGGCATGGCCACTGCAGGGGCCCCCAGGGGCCCCACGACACCCCATACCGCCATCCTGTTCCTGGCGGCCGAACCGCCAGGAACAGGATGGCGGTATGGGGTGTACGAATCCCCATGGCGGCGCAGCAAGCTGCGCCGCCATGGAGGATTCCTTAGGGCAGCGGAAAACCGGCGGGAGACCGCCGGTTTTCCCTTTCTGACCGCGGCCAAACCGCCGCGGTCAGAATGCCCTTGAGAGCACCGCCAGCCTGCTGGCGGTGCTCTCGCGGTCGTTGACCCTGGCGGTCAATGACCGCCAGGGTCAGAATGACCCTCAAAGTGCCTAGTCCTACCAAATGGACAAATAGGATCACAGTGATGTACAGTTCATTTCTCTCTATGGTCATGGAACTCCTCTGCCAATTGCAATATCCTTTTGATATAAACCAGATGATAGTTATCTAATGTATCCTAGTTATCATAAGAAAGAAATTAAAAGGTTAAAAAAAAATTCTGATAAAATCTAAGGCCCTCATTACAACCCTGGCAGTCGGTGATAAAGCAGCACTAACATCACCAAGAAGCTGGCGGTAAAAAAGATGGAATTATGACCACGGCAGAAACTACTCACACAGACAGCCACTTTAACACACTGACTGCGACGGCGGTAGCAGCAAGCACTGCGGTGGTAACCGCCAACAGCCAGGAGGAAGACAATGTACCGCCCACCGTTTTACAACAGGCCTATCTGCCACCTTTTCCGGGGCAGTACCAACAACATCAAAAGCACGGCGGAAACAGAACACAGAAGGGAAACGACTCACCTCTGGGCACTCAGGGAAGAACCACACCGCCATGGAGCCCGAAATGCAGGTGTTCCCCATGCTGGTCTACCTTCTCCTACACCATGAATACCAACGCCGGCGAAGACAACCATGGTGAGTATTGCCGCCTAGCACACAAGGGAGGAGGGAGGAAAAAGATAGTGACACCCCACACACGCAACATGCAACACCCCCACCCCCAACACCATACACACAAACAGATGCAGTAACATTACATATTCACCCCGTACCTCTCAGGAATAATGCAAGGACAAAAGGAAGTGATTAAATTGAGTGTAATAAGATAAAATACTAGAAATATGTCCTCAAAAATCAAAACAGTATATACATATATACAAATGGAGGGACACTGCCCAGTCCACAATGTCCTTGGGCCACAGGGCCACATCACATAGGCGAAGGCCCCACTTGACTCCTGCATCAACACGGAGAGAACACTGCAGGGGCATCAGTTCGAAAATACACAGGCACCTCAGGGGGACAGGGAACGGGGAGGCACCTCAGCCGGAAGATGGTACAACACCACTGGTCCTGGAGGGGGGCAACATGCCCTGCACGATGTCCTGGGGAGTGCAGAGCCACAGTCTCTCAAGTGGGTGGTTTTCCCACTGCTTGGTCCAGGGGAGTGCAAAGTCACAGTCTCTCAAGTAGGTGGTTTGCCCACTGCTTGGTCCTGGGGAGTGCAAGGCCAGAGTCTCTCAAGTGGGTGGTTTGCCCACTGCTTGGTCCGGGGGAGTGCAAAGCCACAGTCTCTCAAGTGGATGGCTTCTCCACTGGTACTGGAGGGGGCTTTGTGCCCAGTGTGCTTCATCCTGCCAAGGAGAGGGTGAGTGGATGCCTTATTCCACGGGTTCTGGAGAGGGCTTTGTGCCCAGTGTGCTTCATCCTGGCAAGGAGGGGGTGAGTGGATGCCTTCTTCCACTGGTTCTGGAGGGGGCTTTGTGCCCAGTGTGCTTCATCCTGGCAAGGAGGGGGTGAGTGGATGGCTTCTCCACAGGTTCTGGAGAGGGCTTTGTGCCCAGTGTGCTTCATCCTGGCAATGAGGGGCTGAGTGGATGCCTTCTTCCACTGGTTCTGGAGGGGGCTTTGTGCCCAGTGTGCTTCATCCTGGCAAGGAGGGGGTGAGTGGATGGCTTCTCCACAGGTTCTGGAGAGGGCTTTGTGCCCAGTGTGCTTCATCCTGGCAAGTAGGGGGTTAGTGGGTGCCTTATTCCACTGGTTCTGGAGGGGGCTTTGTGCCCTGTGATGCAGATCTTGGGGAGTGCAAAGTCACAGTCTCTCACCTGAGTGTCTCACCCACACAATTTGCAGGGGTCAGGATGCATTACAGTCCATGGAGTCAGGACTACACACTGCCCGCCGGCGGTGACAGCTGCTCAGTGGTGGCAGTGGCAGTGCTGGTGTCTGGCTGACAGTGGTGGGGGGAGGCTCCAGCCCATCCCCTGCAGCCTCGGACGGCTGCCCACTGAGGCTGCTCCACCTGGCAGTGGTGCTGGTGGCAGTGGAGGCTCCAGCCCATCCTCTGCAGCCTCCGACGGCTGCTAAGTGGGGCTGCTGCTGCTGGCAGCAGTGTAGGTGGCGGTGATGCCAGTGGTGGGTGGAGGCTCCAGCCCTTCCCCTGAAGCCTCTGACGGCTGCCCACTGGGGCTGCTGCTGCTGGCAGCGGTGCAGGTGGCAGTGCTGGTGGCAGTGATGCCAGTGGTGGGGGGAGGCTCCAGCCCATCCCCTGCAGCCTCGGACGGCTGAACCGCCATGGTTGGTGGTGGGGGCTCAGAATCAGTCCCAGCACCAAGCCTCCTGTCCTTCCTGCCTGAAGGTGCAGGCCCTTTGCCCTTGCCATCTGGTGGTGCCTCCTTGCCCTTGCCAGCTGGTGGTGCCTCCTTGCCCTTGCCAGCTGGTGGTGCATCCTTGCCTTTCCCCTTGACAGCTTGTCCAGGCACACTGCCAGTGCTGATGGGTGGTTCCTTGGAGCCTGTCACACCTGCAGTAGCTGCCGACCCAACTGTGGCTGTGGACTGGGTGGCTGAGGTGCTAGCCTGGGTTATGACCACCCTGCCCCGACGTGAAGGATGGGGGGGAGGAGTAGGGAAGAGGTCAACAGCAGAGAGGAAAAGCTTCTTAGGGACACTGGGGTTGGAGGAGGGTGAAGGTTTGGTAGTGGATGAAGAGGGAGTGGTTGTTGGAGGTGTCTGTCTGCTGTGTTTGGGTGCCGGTGCATGGGCTGGATGCTGTTGTGAGATGGATGGCTGTTGGGTGTCTGAGTGCTTGCATTTGTGTACTTTGTGAAGATGGGGCACAGACACAGTGGGAGAGGACACAGGGGATGTGTGAATGGATGTGGGGGTGGTGACTACCAGTGAGGGGTGTGTAGTGATAGGCGTGATGGTGGTGGAGGCAGTGGATGAGGATGTAGTGCAAACAGGTGTGAGTGGAGACGCTACTGGGAGGGAGGTGGACGAGGAGGAGGAGGGGAACAGAGTGGAGGCAGTGGATGTTGGTGTGTCTGCATCTGGATGGTGTCTGTGTGAGTGCCTGTGAGATGATGTGTGGTGCTTGTGTTTGCCTGAGCCACTCCTGTGTGTTGTCTTGGGTGCATGCTGGTCTGAATGTGTGCTTGGGATAGGTTCGGGTTCAGGAGAATGGGACTGGGCAGAGGAGGTTGGAGGGGGAAGGGTAGAGACAGGAACAATGGCTGCCATCAGGGAGGAGGACAGAGCCTGGATTGATCTCTGTTGGGCCACTATGCCAGAGTGAATGCCCTCCAGGAATGCATTTGTTTGTTGCAAATGGCCTGCCAGCCCCTGGATGGCATTCACTATGGTTGACTGCCCAACAGAGATGGATCGCAGGAGGTCAATAGTCTCCTCACTTGGGGCAGCAGGGCTAACTGGGGCAGGGCCTGAGGTACCTGGGGTGAAGAGATGCCCACCCTCCAGGATGAGCAGGCACGGGAAACTCGCTGAGGGGCTGCTGGGAGGGCGGTGCTGGTACGGGGGTGGTAGGCTGTACCTGTAGTTGGGGTGGCCACAGAGGTGTCCGCCACCACTAGGGAGCTTCAATCGAAGGAGGTATCACTGTCAGAACTGTCCCCTCCTGACTCTGCCATGGTGCTCCCCTCGCCCTCTGTCCCACTGGTGCCCTCACCATCAGTGGATTTGGCCTCATGGGCCCTGTGGGATGTAGCTCCCTCCGTCGCCGGTGCCTCTGCTCCTCCGCCAGATGATGCTAATGCACAGAAGGACAGGGTGACAAACCAAAAAGGGGGGGAAGAGACAGAGGATACACTTGGTCAATGGCAGCAACAACACCATGGGTTTTGCTACTGCCATTTTATCACTGACCTTTGGGCTGGTGGACTTGTGTGTGTGTGTCTGTATAGTGACAGATTGCTATGTGTGTGTCATAATATCGGTAGCGGTAAATCGCGGCGGTATGTTGCCGGCAGTCGGCATGGCGGTAAGTGGGACTTACCGCCAATGTCATAATGAGGGCCTAAATGTTAAATTCTCATGAGAATATTATCTCAACATGAACATTCTTAAATCAAATTAAATGTAAATCTGTTGACATTTGTAAACTTGTTGACATTGACACAATAAATAATCACTGGCCGATGGGGAATCAAACCAAAGATTGACCATTCTGTCTGTAACAATCCCCATTTCTCCAACGTCTGCCGTCCAGGTCCTGTGATTAGTTTCTTAACTGTTTAACTTGAACTTGTGTGGATTGCCAAACTATTAGACCTTTAAAACACACTTTAAATAATCACAATGCTCCTTCAACTTCGGAGGCTTCAAAAGGGTTTACTAAAAATATGTTGGGTTATTTAGGACATGCTAGTTCTAAAATATCTTATCAAGCACCTCCACAATTAGCCCCAGTCTGTTTCAACTCATCTCATTGGACCCTTGAGCAAGTGCATTTTTTCCATGGTCAAAGGCTCTGATATTCTAAAAATCCCTTTGTGCCATGCTTGTGCCCTCTCCTTGCCTACAGCGCAGAGAATGTCTGCCTTGCTCCCCCCAGGATCACTGGTCTACCTTTCAGAAACCGGACTAACTAACCTCTTTCCAGGATGCCCTACCTCCAACAGTATCACTCCATGATGCCTTTGAATCGTAATCTGGAACGTTTCTTTTATTGCTGATAAACCTTTCTCCCAGAACTCGGTTAACTTGCTACAATACCATAGGTGGTGTACCTGTGTACTGTCTTTATTACATACCCTTCAGCTATTTTAAAAATTGTTCTTGCCCCCATCAAATATTTCCAGTGGCATTTGATACCAGTATAGCTTTATTTTATACAGAGTTTCTCTTCACTTGGAGCTGTGAATAGCTTTGTGTGCTCTATAGTATAAACGACCCCAGTCTCTATCTTAGAATTCCCTACTCAATTATTTTTCTCATCTCTTTTGGCCTACTGTCTTCTCCACCTATTGCTTTGAGGTAAGTAGCCTACATATGGAGGGGAGAAAGTGTTTGATATGACCTCCTTGTCAGCACCCACCTTTTGAAAAAGAGTGTATGGTCCCGAGTGAAACCAACTTCTCAGTTTGCACCTAGAAATAACTGAACTTCGCATGTTTTTTAAAGTCAAAACCTCTCTTGAAATCTTCAAAGGATTTAATATTTCCCCCTGTGAACAGTGAACTACCATTATGGCACTTTCTTTTCTATGACTGTTTTAGGTTGTACTCAAGCAACAAGTAAAAATCATACTATTATTAATAAGATCTTGATGGTTTCACCAACTCTCATTTGATGGAACAATTCTTAATGTATGACAATGTAACTAATTGCAATCAGTCTTTCATTTTACATACACACCCATGTGTCCAATTTCACTTGAGCACCAGATTCTAAAGACAAACAGGATTATAACTTGTTAAAAACATAAATGTTTATTTAAGAAGTAGCACCTACAAAGGAGAAACCTTTGTATCATGTTGTGATGACTAAAGTCATTTATTGTTAAACATCAACATATTCTGGTGCCCAGCATCCATCAAATGGTTTACAATACCATTTTCGTTTTTCAGACACTTTGGGGGTCATTACGAGTTTGGCAGGCCGAAAAGACCTCCTGCCAATTTGCGGTCAGGTTGCCACCAGTGCAGCCGCCTTCCCGCAGGCCCCATTATGAGTTCTCCACCAGGTTAGTGGGTCAAAAGTGTGTTTCCGCCTGCTGTCCCAGCGGGGAACATCCCACAACATTGAAGCCGGCTCATAATTGAGCTGGTGGCAATGTTGCAGTGTCAAAGGTAGCCTCTTTCTAGCCTTGTTACCCCCACTTTTGGCCTGTTTGTGAGTGTATGTCAGGGTGTTTTCACTGTCTCACTGGGATCCTGCTAGCCAGGGCCCAGTGCTCATAGTGAAAACCCTATGTTTTCAGTATGTTTGTTATGTGTCACTGGGACCCTGCTAGTCAGGACCCCAGTGCTCATAAGTTTGTGGCCTATATGTATGTGTTCCCTGTGTGGTGCCTAACTGTCTCACTGAGGCTCTTCTAACCAGAACCTCAGTGGTTATGCTCTCTCATTTCTTTCCAAATTGTCACTAACAGGCTAGTGACCATTTTTACCAATTTACATTGGCTTACTGGAACACCCTTATAATTCCCTAGTATATGGTACTGAGGTACCCAGGGTATTGGGGTTCCAGGAGATCCCTATGGGCTGCAGCATTTCTTTTGCCACCCATAGGGAGCTCTGACAATTCTTACACAGGCCTGCCACTGCAGCCTGAGTGAAATAACGTCCACATTATTTCACAGCCATTTTACACTGCACTTAAGTAACTTATAAGTCACCTATATGTCTAACCTTTACCTGGTAAAGGTTAGGTGCAAAGTTACTTAGTGTGAGGGCACCCTGGCACTAGCCAAGGTGCCCCCACATTGTTCAGAGCCAATTCCCTGAACTTTGTGAGTGCGGGGACACCATTACACGCGTGCACTACATATAGGTCACTACCTATATGTAGCTTCACAATGGTAACTCCGAATATGGCCATGTAACATGTCTATGATCATGGAATTGCCCCCTCTATGCCATCCTGGCATAGTTGGCACAATCCCATGATCCCAGTGGTCTGTAGCACAGACCCTGGTACTGCCAAACTGCCCTTCCTGGGGTTTCACTGCAGCTGCTGCTGCTGCCAACCCCTCAGACAGGCATCTGCCCTCCTGGGGTCCAGCCAGGCCTGGCCCAGGATGGCAGAACAAAGAACTTCCTCTGAGAGAGGGTGTGACACCCTCTCCCTTTGGAAAATGGTGTGAAGGCAGGGGAGGAGTAGCCTCCCCCAGCCTCTGGAAATGCTTTCTTGGGCACAGATGTGCCCAATTCTGCATAAGCCAGTCTACACCGGTTCAGGGGACCCCTTAGCCCTGCTCTGGCACGAAACTGGACAAAGGAAAGGGGAGTGACCACTCCCCTGACCTGCACCTCCCCTGGGAGGTGTCCAGAGCTCCTCCAGTGTGCTCCAGACCTCTGCCATCTTGGAAACAGAGGTGCTGCTGGCACACTGGACTGCTCTGAGTGGCCAGTGCCACCAGGTGACGTCAGAGACTCCTTGTGATAGGCTCCTTCAGGTGTTGCTAGCCTATCCTCTCTCCTAAGTAGCCAAACCCTCTTTTCTGGCTATTTAGGGTCTCTGTCTCTGGGGAAACTTTAGATAACGAATGCAAGAGCTCCTCCGAGTTCCTCTGCATCTCTCTCTTCACCTTCTGCCAAGGAATCGACTGCTGACCGCGCTGGAAGCCTGCAAACCTGCAACATAGTAGCAAAGACGACTACTGCAACTCTGTAACGCTGATCCTGCCGCCTTCTCGACTGTTTTCCTGCTTGTGCATGCTGTGGGGGTAGTCTGCCTCCTCTCTGCACCAGAAGCTCCGAAGAAATCTCCCGTGGGTCGACGGAATCTTCCCCCTGCAACCGCAGGCACCAAAAAGCTGCATTACCGGTCCCTTGGGTCTCCTCTCAGCACGACGAGCGAGGTCCCTCGAATCCAGCGACTCTGTCCAAGTGACCCCCACAGTCCAGTGACTCTTCAGTCCAAGTTTGGTGGAGGTAAGTCCTTGCCTCACCTCGCTGGGCTGCATTGCTGGGAACCGCGACTTTTGCAGCTACTCCGGCCCCTGTGCACTTCCGGCGGAAATCCTTTTGTGCACAGCCAAGCCTGGGTCCACGGCACTCTAACCTGCATTGCATGACTTTCTAAGTTGGTCTCCGGCGACGTGGGACTCCTTTGTGCGACTTTGGGTGAGCACCATTTCACGCATCCTCGTAGTGCCTGTTTCTGGCACTTCTCCAGGTGCTATCTGCTGCTGAGAGGGCTTCTTGTCTTGCTCGACGTCCCCTCTCTCTCCTGGTCCAATTTGCGACCTCCTGGTCCCTCCAGGGTCACAGCAGCGTCCAAAAACGCTAACTGCACAATTTGCAGCTAGCAAGGCTTGTTGGCGTTCTTTCGGCGGGAAAACACTTCTGCACGACTCTCCACGGCGAGAGGTATCCGTCCACCAAAGGGGAAGTCTCTAGCCCTTTTCGTTCCTGCAGAAACCTCAGCTTCTTCTGTCCAGTAGAAGCTTCTTTGCATCCACAGCTGGCATTTCCTGGGCATATGCCCATCTCCGACTTGCTTGTGACTTTTGGACTTGGTCCCCTTGTTCCACAGGTATCCTAGATTGGAAATCCACAGTTGTTGCATTGCTGGTTTGTGTCTTTCCTGCATTATTCCTCTAACACGACTTCTTGTCTTTAGGGGAACTTTAGTGCACTTTGCACTCACTTTTCAGGGTCTTGGGGAGGGTTATTTTTCTAACTCTCACTATTTTCTAATAGTCCCAGCGACCCTCTACAAGGTCACATAGGTTTGGGGTCCATTCGTGGTTCGCATTCCACTTTTGGAGTATATGGTTTGTGTAGCCCCTATCCCTATGTTTCCCCATTGCATCCTATTGTAACTATACATTGTTTGCACTGTTTTCTAAGACTATACTGCATATTTTTGCTATTGTGTATATATATCTTGTGTATATTTCCTATCCTCTCACTGAGGGTACACTCTAAGATACTTTGGCATATTGTCATAAAAATAAAGTACCTTTATTTTTAGTATAACTGTGTATTGTGTTTTCTTATGATATTGTGCAAATGACACTTGTGGTACTGTAGTAGCTTCACACGTCTCCTAGTTCAGCCTAAGCTGCTCTGCTAAGCTACCATTATCTATCAGCCTAAGCTGCTAGACACCCTATACACTAATAAGGGATAACTGGGCCTGGTGCAAGGTGCAAGTACCCCTTGGTACTCACTACAAGCCAGTCCAGCCTCCTACATTGGTTGTGCAGCGGTGGGATAAGTGCTTTGAGACTACTTACCACTCTTGTCATTGTACTTTTCATAAGAGAAAAATATACAAAACAAGGTCAGTGTATATACACATAGCCAAAAAGTTTTGCATTTCCTCTTTTCACTCTTTTCTAAGTGCTGAAAAGTACTTCTAACTTTCTAAAAAGTTCTAAAAAGTTTTAAAAGTTTTTTTCTCTGTCTTTCTAAAAGCTCTGACAAACTTTTTATCTTTTACTATCACTTTAACTCTCTCTAAAAATGTCTGGCACAGGCCAAAATGTTGATCTGTCCAAACTTGCATATGACCACCTTAGCTGGAAAGGAGCAAGGAGTCTCTGTGTAGAGAGAGGTTTGAGTGTAGGGAAGAATCCTTCCTTGGAACTGTTACTTAACATGCTTAGAGAACAAGATAAGGCTAAAAGTGCCCCATCTGTTGAAAAAGTAGCTAATGGTTCTCAATCTGATCCAGGGACTCCCCCAGGAAAAGATTCAGGAAAGAAAGTTCCTAGCCTGCCCATTACTAGACAGTCTAGCATAGTTGGTAATGATGATGAGCCACACCATACAAATAGTGTTGTCTCACATCATAGCAAAAGCATTTATTCTCACCATACTGGTAGTGATGTTTCTGTTAGCCAAGCTGTTAGGGTGGCTTCTGTAAAGGACAGGTCTCCTTCTGTTCATTCTTCTGTGTCTAAGAATGTCCCTCCCACCAACCCTGATGACAGAATGTTAGAGAGGGAACTCAATAAGTTGAGAGTGGAACAAACCAGACTGAAGCTTAAAAAGCAACAGCTGGATTTGGATAGACAGTCTTTTGAACTAGAGAAAGAAAGACAGAAGTTGGGTTTAGAACCCCATGGTGGCAGCAGCAGTATTCCCCATAGTCATCCTGCAAAAGAGCATGATTCCAGGAATCTGCACAAGATAGTTCTCCCTTATAAGGAGGGGGATGACATTAACAAGTGGTTTGCTGCACTTGAGAGGGCCTGTGTTGTACAGGATGTCCCTCAAAGGCAGTAGGCTGCTATCCTATGGCTATCATTTAGTGGAAAGGGTAGGGTTAGACTCCTTACTGTGAAAGAAAGTGATGCCAATAACTTTATAGTTCTTAAGAATGCACTCCTGGATGGTTATGGCTTAACCACTGATCAATACAGGATAAAATTCAGAGAGACCAAAAAGGAGTCTTCACAAGACTGGGTTGATTTCATTGACCATTCAGTGAAGGCCTTGGAGGGGTGGTTACATGGCAGTAAAGTTACTGATTATGAAAGCCTGTATAGCACAATCCTGAGAGAGCATATACTTAATAATTGTGTGTCTGATTTGTTGCACCAGTACCTGGTAGACTCTGATCTGACCTCTCCCCAAGAATTGGGAAAGAAGGCAGACAAATGGGTCAGAACAAGGGTGAACAGAAAAGTTCATACAGGGGGTGACAAAGATGGCAATAAGAAGAAAGATGGTGAAAAATCTCAAGATAAGCATGGGGATAAGGGTAAAACCAAAGATCCCACTTCAAATCTTAAACACTCTTCAGAGGGTGGGGATAAAACAAATTCTTCCTCTTCTTCCCAACCTGCACACATTAAAAAGCCTTGGTGCTTTGTGTGTAAAAACAGAGGCCATAGGCCAGGGGATAAGTCCTGTCCAGGTAAACCCCCTGAGCCTACCACCACTAATACATCAAGCTCTAGTGCCCCTAGCAGTAGTGGTACTAGTGGTGGGACTGCTGGCAACAGTCAAGTTAAGGGTGTAGTTGGGTTCACTTATGGGTCCATCATAGAAACTGGGGTAGTCAGTCCCAAGACAGTTTCTGTCTCACCTAGTGGCATTGGCCTTGCCACACTGGCTGCTTGTCCCCTTACAATGGATAAGTACAGGCAGACAGTTTCAATAAATGGTGTTGAGGCCTTGGCCTACAGGGACACAGGTGCCAGTATCACTTTGGTGACTGAAAACCTAGTGCACCCTGATCAACACATCATTGGACAACAGTATAAGATTATTGATGTCCATAACTCCACTAAGTTTCTTCCCTTAGCTATAATTCAGTTTAGTTGGGGTGGAGTTACTGGCCCTAAGCAGGTGGTGGTATCACCTAGCTTACCTGTAGACTGTCTCTTAGGTAATGACCTAGAGGCCTCAGGTTGGGCTGATGTAGAGTTTTATGCCCATGCAGCCATGCTGGGCATCCCTGAGGAATTGTTTCCTCTCATTTCTACTGAAATGAAAAAGCAAAGGAGAGAAGGCCTGAAAACTCAGGATCCCTCTCCATCAACAGGTAAAACCACCCTACCATTCAGGATACCATTCCTGTGGTGGGAGAAACCTCTCCTGGGGTGGCACCTGTTCCAAGGGAATCATCAGCTGGCAAAGCTGGACTCCCTGAGGTAGAAGTACCTCTCTGTGGGATAACTAACATTGGTGACAAAAAGAGCACCATTTTAGTTAACATGGAGCATCCCTCCAACCCTCCCAGAGAAACTTTAGTGCAGAAACCCTGCACTGCCTCACAACACTTAGGACAGCATCCCTGCCCTAGTGTGGAGCTCATATGACAGCATCCCTGCCCTGCTCCAACTCAAGAGAAACAGCATCCCTGTTCTCTCTTCCAGCCATATGGACAAAGTTTTTGCCCAGCTATGGCTTTTCTGAGACAGCATCCCTGTCTGGCATTTCCATCACTACAAATAGGTTCAGTGGACAACTCCCACTGCTCTAAACTAAAACTTACTGATAGAAACTCTGAAAATACATCTTCACATTGTTGCTTAGCTAAAAAACTTCAAACAGGGTGGTTTACATCCCCACAGGGAAGTAACCATAGAGTGGATGATAAAGGGAGTAACCAGTCTATTGCAGAGCTACTCTCTACTTATCACCACTTAGACAATAAAGTCTCAACTGGCCAAGGTTAGCCTTATTGTCCTTCGTTTGGGGGGGGGTTGTGTGAGAAAGTAGCCTCTTTCTAGCCTTGTTACCCACACTTTTGGCCTGTTTGTGAGTGTATGTCAGGGTGTTTTCAATGTCTCACTGGGATCCTGCTAGCCAGGGCCCAGTGCTCATAGTGAAAACCCTATGTTTTCAGTATGTTTGTTATGCGTCACTGGGACCCTGCTAGTCAGGACCCCAGTGCTCATAAGTTTGTGGCCTATATGTATGTGTTCCCTGTGTGGTGCCTAACTGTCTCACTGAGGCTCTGCTAACCAGAACCTCAGTGGTTATGCTCTCTCATTTCTTTCCAAATTGTCACTAACAGGCTAGTGACCATTTTTACCAATTTACATTGGCTTACTGGAACACCCTTATAATTCCCTAGTATATGGTACTGAGGTACCCAGGGTATTGGGGTTCCAGGAGATCCCTATGGGCTGCAGCATTTCTTTTGCCACCCATAGGGAGCTCTGACAATTCTTACACAGGCCTGCCACTGCAGCCTGAGTGAAATAACGTCCACGTTATTTCACAGCCATTTTACACTGCACTTAAGTAACTTATAAGTCACCTATATGTCTAACCTTTACCTGGTAAAGGTTAGGTGCAAAGTTACTTAGTGTGAGGGCACCCTGGCACTAGCCAAGGTGCCCCCACATTGTTCAGAGCCAATTCCCTGAACTTTGTGAGTGCGGGGACACCATTACACGCGTGCGCTACATATAGGTCACTACCTATATGTAGCTTCACAATGGTAACTCCGAATATGGCCATGTAACATCTCTATGATCATGGAATTGCCCCCTCTATGCCATCCTGGCATAGTTGGCACAATCCCATGATCCCAGTGGTCTGTAGCACAGACCCTGGTACTGCCAAACTGCCCTTCCTGGGGTTTCACTGCAGCTGCTGCTGCTGCCAACCCCTCAGACAGGCATCTGCCCTCCTGGGGTCCAGCCAGGCCTGGCCCAGGATGGCAGAACAAAGAACTTCCTCTGAGAGAGGGTGTGACACCCTCTCCCTTTGGAAAATGGTGTGAAGGCAGGGGAGGAGTAGCCTCCCCCAGCCTCTGGAAATGCTTTATTGGGCACAGATGTGCCCAATTCTGCATAAGCCAGTCTACACCGGTTTAGGGGACCCCTTAGCCCTGCTCTGGTGCGAAACTGGACAAAGGAAAGGGGAGTGACCACTCCCCTGACCTGCACCTCCCCTGGGAGGTGTCCAGAGCTCCTCCAGTGTGCTCCAGACCTCTGCCATCTTGAAAACAGAGGTGCTGCTGGCACACTGGACTGCTCTGAGTGGCCAGTGCCACCAGGTGACGTCAGAGACTCCTTGTGATAGGCTCCTTCAGGTGTTGCTAGCCTATCCTCTCTCCTAAGTAGCCAAACCCTCTTTTCTGGCTATTTAGGGTCTCTGTCTCTGGGGAAACTTTAGATAACGAATGCAAGAGCTCATCCGAGTTCCTCTGCATCTCTCTCTTCACCTTCTGCCAAGGAATCGACTGCTGACCGCGCTGGAAGCCTGCAAACCTGCAACATAGTAGCAAAGACGACTACTGCAACTCTGTAACGCTGATCCTGCCGCCTTCTCGACTGTTTTCCTGCTTGTGCATGCTGTGGGGGTAGTCTGCCTCCTCTCTGCACCAGAAGCTCTGAAGAAATCTCCCGTGGGTCGACGGAATCTTCCCCCTGCAACCGCAGGCACCAAAAAGCTGCATTACCGGTCCCTTGGGTCTCCTCTCAGCACGACGAGCGAGGTCCCTCGAATCCAGCGACTCTGTCCAAGTGACCCCCACAGTCCAGTGACTCTTCAGTCCAAGTTTGGTGGAGGTAAGTCCTTGCCTCACCTCGCTGGGCTGCATTGCTGGGAACCGCGACTTTTGCAGCTACTCCGGCCCCTGTGCACTTCCGGTGGAAATCCTTTGTGCACAGCCAAGCCTGGGTCCACGGCACTCTAACCTGCATTGCACGACTTTCTAAGTTGGTCTCCGGCGACGTGGGACTCCTTTGTGCGACTTCGGGTGAGCACCGTTTCACGCATCCTCGTAGTGCCTGTTTCTGGCACTTCTCCGGGTGCTATCTGCTGCTGAGAGAGCTTTTTGTCTTGCTCGACGTCCCCTCTCTCTCCTGGTCCAATTTGCAACCTCCTGGTCCCTCCAGGGCCACAGCAGCGTCCAAAAACGCTAACCGCACAATTTGCAGCTAGCAAGGCTTGTTGGCATTCTTTCGGCGGGAAAACACTTCTGCACGACTCTCCACGGCGAGAGGTATCCGTCCACCAAAGGGGAAGTCTCTAGCCCTTTTCGTTCCTGCAGAAACCTCAGCTTCTTCTGTCCAGTAGAAGCTTCTTTGCATCCACAGCTGGCATTTCCTGGGCATATGCCCATCTCCGACTTGCTTGTGACTTTTGGACTTGGTCCCCTTGTTCCACAGGTATCCTAGATTGGAAATACACCATTGCTGGTTTGTGTCTTTCCTGCATTATTCCTCTAACACGACTTCTTGTCTTTAGGGGAACTTTAGTGCACTTTGCACTCACTTTTCAGGGTCTTGGGGAGGGTTATTTTTCTAACTCTCACTATTTTCTAATAGTCCGAGCGACCCTCTACAAGGTCACATAGGTTTGTGGTCCATTCATGGTTCGCATTCCACTTTTGGAGTATATGGTTTGTGTTGCCCCTATCCCTATGTTTCCCCATTGCATCCTATTGTAACTATACATTGTTTGCACTGTTTTCTAAGACTATACTGCATATTTTTGCTATTGTGTATATATATCTTGTGTATATTTCCTATCCTCTCACTGAGGGTACACTCTAAGATACTTTGGCATATTGTCATAAAAATAAAGTACCTTTATTTTTAGTATAACTGTGTATTGTGTTTTCTTATGATATTGTGCAAATGACACTTGTGGTACTGTAGTAGCTTCACACGTCTCCTAGTTCAGCCTAAGCTGCTCTGCTAAGCTACCATTATCTATCAGCCTAAGCTGCTAGACACCCTATACACTAATAAGGGATAACTGGGCCTGGTGCAAGGTGCAAGTACCCCTTGGTACTCACTACAAGCCAGTCCAGCCTCCTACAGGCGGTGCTTGGGTCCCCATGGGGCCCCCTGCACCCCATCTCCGCCAGCTTTTACATGGTGGTGCAACCGCCATGTAGAAGCTGGTGGAGAGGGGGGTCGTAATGCCCAGGGTGGCGCTGCATACATCGCTGACTGGCAGTTTTAGGACCGCCAGCACTGCCTGTCCCGCCAGTGGAGGGAAACTGGGCGTGTTGGGAGGCCGACCGTGGCGCAACCGCCACGGTTATAATGTGGTGGTCAGAACGCTGCCAAAGCGATGGGACTGCCGCTTTGGCTGAGGTCAGACTGCCACCACAACCCTGGCAGTCTGAAGACCACCAGGGTCATAATGAGGCCTTTTGTTTTCAAGGAAGTTCGGTTTAATGTGGCAAAGGTTTGGTTTGCAATGCTGAGACATGAGGAACATCTGTACCCATAGGCTAATAACACTCAGACCTCTGTGCGGCCCAAAGCTGCACACTTTAAAAGTAGAGCTAATTTTAATGCCTCTTTTATCAGTTCCAGACTGTCATCTGCACATGACGTATTTTCAAATAGGAAGTTAAGGATTTTGAAATTGTAGGCTGAGGACAGGGTTGTTGACTTTTCTTCATTGAAGTATCAAAAGTTACAAATGTGGAACTGGATAGACTGGAGCTGCAGGGGTGTCCAGCTTAAGGAGATAAGCATCCAATAAGAGGGAGCACTGATATCTTCAAAACTCAACATACACAAATGAAGTGGAGTTGACAAATCGCAGATTGTGGAAAACAGAACTGAATGTCTGCTTAAAAGATAAGTGTAGGCTACAATCTTGAATGTGTTGTATAACGTTTTCAAGTCTACAAATTACAAAAACACCACTTTGCTGTTCTCTCCATTCTAATTTCTCTGGCTAGGCTTTGAAGTATTTCCACCCAAGTCATGTTCCACCCAATGAGCATACCCCCATAAGCCAGTCAGTATTATGCTTGTAGCTGTTGATGGTTTGAATGTGTTTTGTGGTAGGGGCCAAATCACCAGACTTTTCCTTTAGACATATTTGAGGTAAATGTCCCTTAGATTACTTTTGTTGTGTAATTTAGTTTAACCAAGGTCAGTACCTTGCTTAGTATCTTATGCTATCATTGTGGTAAGAATGCAAATCAAAAGAATAGGTATTCGGGGAAGGAGTGAAAAAAAGAGTTGATTAGATCTTTAAACTATGATTTGAGACCATCTGGTGATATTTTAAATAAGGATAGAATTGGGCTAAGGCTCCTGTTGACTCTCAACCTTGAAATGTTTTGAGATCTTTCTTGTGTACTTTCAAGTAGCACCTCATGGAGTCGGCTACTAAGATCTATCGGGAAAGAGTTGTTTTTTTCTATAGTTTATTGGTTGTTTATTTTATATTTGATATGTTCACTAATAGAACTTTGCAGATGAAGCATAAAGCTTTGGCTCAGGCAATGGCTATGTGGCTTTAGGCTTTGTTAGTAGACATGCCAGCTCTGGTTTGTTACTATTCATAACTAATGAAGGGCTAATATTCTGTTTTTAATGAGAAGGCAGTAAACACTTGCAACAATGCAATCATTAATGGGAGCTTAAGGTTTGTTTTGACTGTCTCTTAAGGAATTACTCTATTGAGTTTCAATATCTGATTATTTATAACCAAAGACAAATCTCTTATTCCCTGGTTCAAGAGGTCTTTGTCTAAACTACCACTAAGGACACAGAAATCGATCATTGAATTTATTTTTGACTCCATCAAACACATAGGTGGTCATTCTGACCTCGGCGGTAAAAGGCGCCTACCGCCGGTCAGAAATCCTCCATAATCCCGCCACGGTCGCGGAAACCCGCAACGGTCATTCTGACCCGCAGAAGGCAAACCTCTGAAAATCCGACAGCCACAACAGACCGCCAGACCAGCGGTCGGCGGAAAAGTGGAGGTGACAAAACCTCCACCGTCACGCCAACAGAAATACGCCCATGCCATTACGACCCACGAATCCACGCGGCGGTCTTTCAAACGCGGTATTCCATTGGCGGGACACACCGCCGCGGTCAGAATACACACAAACGAACAAAACTCAGCCACATTGGCCGATTTGAATACCACACACCTGATACACATACACACACCACTCCCACACACACAATACAATATAAAACACACACCCACATCACCCACAAACCCCTACGACCAAAAATTCTGAAAGAAGGCCAGAGCGAGACACCACCATCCACAAACTAGCAGCCACAGCCACTCAACACCATCACCCACACACTATCCACACACAAAACAACACACACCACCACACTCAACACACTTAACTACACATACTCCACCCCACACATCATACACACCACCCCATGGCACCCCAAAGACACCCCCGCTTCTCAGACGAAGAACTCAGGGTCATGGTGGAGGAAATCGTTCGGGTAGAGCCCCAGCTGTTCGGCACACAGATCCAATACACCAGCATTGCCCGGAGGACGGAGCTATGGCAGAGGATTGTCGACAGGGTCAACGCTGTGGGACAGCACCCCAGAAATCGGGAAGACATCAGGAAGCGATGGAACGACCTACGGGGGAAGGTGCGTTCCCTGGTATCCAGGCACAACATCGCCGTGCAGAAGACTGGCGGAGGACCCCCACCTCAACCCCCACAATTTACAACATGGGAGGAGGAAGTCTTGAACATCCTGCATCCTGACGGCCTCGCAGGAGTCGGCGGAGGAATGGATACTGGTAAGTTGAAGCTTCACTACTGCTTCCCCCCCCACCTGCATGCCAAATCATACCCCAACCCTCACCCCCATCCTCGAACCCCACCCTCACCCCCACCCCCATCCTCACCCCCACCCTCACCCCCACCACCATCCTCACCCCCACCACCATCCTCACCCCCACCCCCAGCACACCTATTCCCTGCCAATGTCTCACCATCACAACCCACACATCCAAAAACCTAGGCCTGCATGCGTCAACTAAGCATGGACACCCATCACCAAAGCATGCCCAATGCATATACACATCCCCCCCACAAGCCACCCTCACCAAAGCCCCCACACACGAATGCCAGCACTTGGGGACACGGGAACCCACAGATACACCCATATGCCACACATTGAAACTATAACCATACCTCTATACCCCTGCAGGACCCGACCGTCAACACACCGCCGCGGAGGGCCCAGAATTCTCCACACCCCCCACCCAAGAGGCCGTCAGCGATGACAGCAGCTCTGTCGACCTGGACACCGATGACCAGCCCGGACCATCGGGGACCTCTGGACAGTCGGTTCCCCTCACACAGGCCCAGGCCACTACAGACCCAAACCCCTCTGGGAACACCAGCACAGCTCCCACCCAGCGGGCCCATGCCTCTGTCTCCATGGCGCGTCAATCTGCGGTGTGTCTACCACTACAGGGCACCCAGGATAACCCACCACCCCAACAACAACAGGGACCTGGGGGCAGTGGTAGTGGGCACACCGGCCAGGGGGCAGTGGCCCAGGGAAACAGGGCAACTCGGAGGGCAGCTGTGCGACAGGGGGGGGACGGGCCCAGGGAACCCACTCTCCACGAGGCCCTCACCACCATCATGGGAGCATACAACCGCTCCCAGGAGACGATGGCGACGGTACTGGCCCGGTTCCAGGAGATCCAGGTACTGCAGGAGGAACACTATCGGGGGTACAGGGAGGACATCAGAGCCCTCACCTCCACCCTGGTTACCATGGTAGGGCTGCTGCAGGACCTCATCAACACCAGGACGGACACTCAACAACACCCAAGGGCCCCTGCCACTAGCCTGGACCAAGAACAGCCAACCACCTCCGCCGGCGCTAGTGGACAGGAGGCCCCCGCACAGCAGCAGCCCACCAGACCCCCACCTCCTGCAGGAGAAGAACCACCCCGCAAGAGGGCCCTGAGATCTCGCAAGAAGACAGAGTAGGATGTCAAGACCCCCGCCAGCAAAGGATACCACCTGATGTCATCCCACTGTCCCACATTGTCACCCTGTCCATCCTTGAACTGCCCATGCTCCATCTCTCCACAGGCCTCTGGACAATGCACCTGTGTGACTGTTACTCTGGACTCTGCCATGGACATTCCTTCACCATAGCCCCCACCCACTTGAAACCACCCATCCCATTTTGAGCACTTAAATAAACACCTATTTTGCACAAAACTATCTGGAGTCTGGCTGTGATTTCAAAATATTGTAATTGACATGACAGTACAAATATGTCCTTGTACATAGTGAAGTCAACAAACAGCTGCCACAAAGCTGTAGTCCATGGGGAAACGAAGCACAGGACTCGTAGTGGGGACCCCAGATCTGAAATAGGGAGGGAAAAGCCACAACTCAGTCATCATACACTGGGGCAAATAGACAGGCAGCAGAGATGCAGGAGAGTAGTTCACATTTACTAAATTATCTTTGAATTGTTACCTGTGTCCTATTGGAAGTACTGTTCAATGATTCTGTCCCTGTTGTCTGTTTCAGCCCCGTCGTCTTCCTCCTCGTCACTCTCCTCAGGTTACACCGCTGCCACAACACCACCGTCTCGACCATCCTCCTGCAGGAAAGGCACCTGGCGGCGCAAAGCCAGGTTGTGAAGCATGCAGCAGGCCACGATGATGTGACACACCTTCTTAGGTGAGTACATTAGGGATCCACCTGTCATATGCAGGCACCGAAACCTGGCCTTTAGGAGGCCAAAGGTGCGTTCGATCACCCTCCTAGTACGCCCATGGGCCTCATTGTACCGTTCCTCTGCCCTGGTCCGGGGATTCCTTACTGGGGTCAGTAGCCACGACAGGTTGGGGTACCCAGAGTCCCCCAATAGCCATACACGGTGTCTCTCTAGCTGTTCCATCACGTAAGGGATGCTGCTATTCCTCAGGATGTAGGCGTCATGCACTGACCCTGGGAATTTGGCATTTACATGCGAGATGTACTGGTCAGCCAAACACACCACCTGGATGTTCATTGAATGGTAACTTTTTCTGTTCCTGTACACCTGCTCCCTGTCTCTTGGGGGAACCAAAGCCACATGGGTCCCATCAATGGCACCAATGACGTTGGGAATATGTCCAAGGGTGTAGAAATCACCCTTCACTGCAGCCAATTCGCCCACCTCAGGGAAAATGATGTAGCTCCTCACGTATTTCATCAGGGCAGACAACACTCTGGATAACACCTTCGAAAACATGGGCTGAGACATCCCAGAAGCAATTCCCACTGTTGTCTGAAATGAACCACTTGCCAAGAAATGGAGTACTGACAGGACCTGCACCAGAGGGGGAATCCCTGTGGGTTGGCGGATGGGGGACATCAGGTCGGGCTCCAGCTGGGCACACAGTTCATGTATAGTGGCACGGTTAAGACGGTAGGTCAGGATAATGTGGCGTTCTTCCATTGTCGACAGGTCCACCAGCGGTCGGTACACGGGAGGATTCATCCGTCTCCTCGCCAAACCCAGCGGACGGTGCCTAGGAAGGACAACATGGAGCACAGTCAAGCAACCCACAGGTACGTACTCACAGCTAGCACAGTAAACGATTCTCTATGCAGTGAATGGCGTGTCTGAGTGGCTATGCAAGGCCTAGGCCTGTGTGACGCAGTTGAAATTGAGCCATGTGGACCCTCGAAATGGCAGCTGCCTGACCTGTGAAGTGTGACAATGGGATGTGAGGTCAATGCGCTGGCGTGGCACACCGCGGCGGGCGGCCGGCGAAGACCGCGGCGCGAAGCCGCATTGGTTAACATTGAAGCCTATGGGTTTCAGGAGCCAATGGCGAAGGGCGCCGGCGGTGGCGGTACGCACCGCCGCGGTACGCACCGCCGCGGACGTGACCGCCATTTTCTATCTACTTATCCACTTGCGACTTGAACTTTCACAGGAGAGGACCTATACTGCAAGTGTTGCTGTGACCTCGGTCTGGAAGGGACAATGGCTGCTGCGCCTGGGGAAAGGGCCCCTGCCTTCACTGGAGAGGAGTTGGAGAAACTTGTGGATGGGGTCCTCCCCCAGTATGCGCTACTCTACGGTCCTCCAGACCAACAAGTGAGTTTAATTCAATCTGGATTTGGGGCCACTGGCTGGCTTGGGGGCCTGGCGGGGGGCCTGGCGGGGATGGGGGGCATGTTGGGCCTGGTGGGGGGCCTGGCGGGGATGGGGGGGCATGTTGGGGCTGGCGGGGGGCCTGGCGGGGATGGGGGGGCATGTTGGGGCTGGCGGGGGGCCTGGCGGGGATGGGGGGGCATGTTGGGGCTGGCGGGGGGCCTGGCGGGGATGGGGGGGCATGTTGGGGCTGGCGGGGGGCCTGGCGGGGATGGGGGGCATGTTGGGCCTGGTGGGGGGCATGGCGGGGGGCCTGGCGGGGATGGGGGGGCATGTTGGGGCTGGCGGGGGGCCTGGCGGGGATGGGGGGCATGTTGGGCCTGGTGGGGGGCCTGGCGGGGGGCCTGGCGGGGATGGGGGGGCATGTTGGGGCTGGCGGGGGGCCTGGCGGGGATGGGGGGCATGTTGGGCCTGGTGGGGGGCCTGGCGGGGGGCCTGGCGGGGATGGGGGGGCATGTTGGGGCTGGCGGGGGGCCTGGCGGGGATGGGGGGGCATGTTGGGGCTGGCGGGGGGCCTGGCGGGGATGGGGGGGCATGTTGGGGCTGGCGGGGGGCCTGGCGGGGATGGGGGGCGTTGGGCCACTGGCAACGAAAATGCAGACAAACTTGAACGTGGTATTTCTCCCTCCCTGTACGTGTCACATAGGTCCGCGCCCATGAGAAGATCGGGATTTGGTGTGCCATCGCCAAGGAAGTCCGGACCGTGGGGGTCCACCATCGACGGGGCACCCACTGCCGCAAGAGGTGGGAGGACATCCGCTGCGGGACCAAGAAGACCGCAGAGTCTCTGCTGGGGATGGCCTCCCAACGTAGGCGGGGTGCCTGCCGTCAACTGACCCCCCTGATGTTCCGGATCCTGGCGGTGGCCTACCCTGATTTGGATGGGCGCGTGAGGGCAGCACAGCAGACACAAGGGGGTGAGTACAAGCATTATCTACTCTGTTGTCGCGCAGTGGAGGTGTCTGGGTGGGGGAGGAGGGCTGTGGGTCCCCCTAGGCCAGGGCGATATCTGTAGGCTGGGCACCCCCGTAAGCCCCTGTGTCCCCAGCCACCACCCTCAGTAGTTTGTCAGTACAGCCATCCCTGGGCCGTGTCATCCATGGGTGCAGTTGTCAACTCTAGGCATGTAGGGCATGTTCCACGGAATGCGTAGCGGACCCCAAGTGCGCAACTTAGTGCAGGGGGCATCTGTGTCTGTCATGTCCGCTAACTGTACCGGAGATCCATGTACTCAATATCCCTTTATTTCTCTCTCCCCCCCCTTTTTGTTTGTCTTTCTGTGCTTGTGTGCATCAGCATCATCAGGCGGAGGAGAAGTGGCATCGGGGCAGGAGGGAGCTGCATCTCACATGGCCCAGGAGGGCCATGCCACAGAGTCAGACTGGACCAGTGAGACGGAGGGCGAGGGGAGCTCCACAACGGGGACGACTGGACCCTGCAGCGACACGGACACGTCCTCAGAAGGGAGCTCCCTTGCGGGGGTGGCACCATCCGTGCCCCCCGCCATTACAGGTACAGCCGCCACCCAGCGCACCATCTCCGCCCTCCCAGCAGCCCCTCAGCGTTCGCCCCGTGCCCGCTCTGCCAGGAAGCCGGGCATCTCCTTCGCCCCAGGCACCTCAGGCCCTGCCCCTGTTACCCCCGCTGCCCTCAGTGAGGAGGTCATTGACCTCCTCCGAACGCTCATTGTTGGGCAGACTACCCTTTTGAATGCCATCCAGGGGGTGGAGAGGGAGGTTCATCGCAGCAATGCGTACCTGGAGGGCATTCATTCGGGTCAGGCTGCCCATCAGCGATCGTTCCAGGCTCTGGCCTCAGCACTGACGGCAGCCATTGTCCCTGTCTCCTGCCTCCCTCTACTAACTCCCTCCTCCCAGTCTCCTGTTCCTCTGCCTGTCCCACCCACACCATCAGACCAGCCTGCACACACCTCAACACCCAAGAGAAGCTCATCCAAACATAAGCACCACAGATCACGCAGACATTCACACACGCAACATTCCGATGCAGACATGCCAACAGTCACTGCCACCTCTGTGACCCCCACCTCCTCGTCTCTCTCCTCCCTCCCTGTGACGTCTACACTCACACCTCCATTCACCTCACCATCAGCCAGTGTTTCCATCACCAGCACACCCTCCACTCCAGTCCGCACACGTGCAGTCACCACCCCCACTGCCATTTACACGTCCCCTGTGTCCTCTCCCACTGTGTCTGTCACCCCCTCTTCCACACCACACAAACGCAGCCACCCACCCACCCAACAGCCATCCACCTCACGACAGCCTATCCCTCCTGCACCTGCACCCAAAGACAGCAAACGTGACTCACCTACAACCACATCCTCTCCCTCCACTCCCATTCCCACTGTACCTACCACTCTCCATTGTCCCAAGAAACTCTTCCTCGCCACTGCTAACTTCTTTCCTGACCCTGAGCCCCCCCCTCCTTCTCGTCGGGGTAAGAAGAGCACCTCAGCCACCACCAGCCCTGCAGCCCCCTTGACAAGGGTGCAGGGGTATTGGAGCCCACCAGCCCGCATGTCTGGATCTTCGCCCAGCAGCAAGGGGACAGCCAGCCCACCCCCTGGGAAGAGGAGCAGAAGGCGGAAGGGGCGCCGCAGGAGCCCGGCTTCTACATCCCCCCCGGACACCACCCAGAGACAGTCACCAGCTACAGCTCCAAAGGGAGGAAAGGGCCACAGACTCCCGACTAAGGAGGGCAAGGGCAGCAAGTCGGAGAGGTCAGGCTGCAGGCCTGCTGCCCAGGAGGAGCCCACCACCCCCATAGCCGCTGCCCAGGGAGGACCCAGCCCAGCTGGCCAGGAGGGCCCCACCACCCACAGCCCAGGTGGGCATTGAAGGAGCACCATCCCCGCTGCCCAGGAGGGCACCACCAGGCAATGAGCAGTTGGCCATAGACCGGCCGCCGTCTCAAGCCCCGCTGAACTGGGCCCCGCCGTCTCAAGCACCGCTGAACTGGGCCCCGCCGTCTCAAGAACCGCTGAACTGGGCCCCGCCATCTCAAGCACCGCTCCGCTGGGCCCCGCCGTCTCAAGCACCGCTGAACTGGGCCCCGCCGTCTCAAGCACCGCTGAACTGGGCCCCGCCGTCTCCAGCACCGCTCCGCTGGGGACCGCCGTCTCAAGAACCGCTGAACTGGGCCCCGCCGTCTCAAGCCCCGCTGAACTGTGCCCCGCCGTCTCAAGCACCGCTGAACTGGGCCCCGCCGTCTCAAGAACCGCTGAACTGGGCCCCACCGTCTCAAGCACCGCTCCGCTGGGCCCCGCCGTCTCAAGCACCGCTGAACTGGGCCCTTCAAGGCAAGACCCGCTGAACTGGGCCCTTCAAGGCAAGAAGCGCTGAACTGGGCCCTTCAAGGCAAGAAGCGCTGAACTGGGCCCTTCCAGGCAAGAACCGCTGGCCCTTTGGCAGACGTGGCAGGGCAGGATCTGTCTCGGGCAGGGCTGCAGGATGTCCTCTGGCCAACATGCCTCCTCCAGTGGCAGTGGAGTCTGTTATGGACTGTTTGGACTGTGGCTTTGCTCTCCCCAGGATGGCCCAGTGGGCAGGCCACCCACTGTATGGACTGTATGGACAGTGGCTTTGCACTCCCCAGGATGGCCCAGTGGGCAGGCCACCCACTGTATGGACTGTATGGACTGTGGCTTTGCACTCCCCAGGATGGCCCAGTGGGCAGGCCACCCACTGTATGGACTGTATGGACTGTGGCTTTGCACTCCCCAGGATGGCCCAGTGGGCAGGCCACCCACTGTATGGACTGTATGGACTGTGGCTTTGCACTCCCCAGGATGGCCCAGTGGGCAGGCCACCCACTGTATGGACTGTATGGACTGTGGCTTTGCACTCCCCAGGATGGGCCAGTGGTCATGGAGTCCCCTCGTGGATCTGGCGTCGTGTACTCAAGTGGCTGAGGTGCCCCCCCTTCCCTTCCCCCTGAGGTGCCTGTCCTATTTTCTTTCTGATGCCCCTGCAGTGTTCTCTCCGTGGAGTTCTTGTCGTGGGACTGGGCCTTGCCCCTTTGCACAGGACCCCTGTGGTCCACGGACAGTGGTTGGACTACATTTAGTAGCTGTATATATTTTGTACATAGTTTATTTATTTATTGGGATTACTGGTGTCCATATTTCAATATATCTGCCCGTTTATGATCTCTTCTTTTGGTCTTTGCATTATTTCGGAGGGGGGGGGTTTGTGGGTTGTGACAGTGATCTGTGGGAATGCATTGATGTGTGTGTTGTAGTGGGTATGGGTGGGTGGGTGTGTGCCGGTAATCTTTTCCCTCCCCTGTGTCGTAGGTGCAGTACTCACCGATGACTTCCGCGCCGCCGGGCGTGCTCCTGGTACAGGAGCAGGTATAGGAGTGCGGGGATGACCTGCAACTCGGGTTCCATACTGCCGGAATCTCGCGTGGAGTGCGTAGAGGTGAGCGTTTTCCCGTTCGTAGTCTGTTTCCGCCGTGTTTTTATCGGCGGTGCTCCCGCCCCGGAAAAGGTGGCGGATTGGTGGGTCGTGATAGGGTGGGCGGTACATTGTCTGCCGCCTGGCTGTTGGCGGGGACCGCCGCGCTGTTTGTTTGTTTCGCCGTGGCGGTCGGAGTGTTAATGCGGCGGGCTGTGTTGGCGGTTCCCGCCAGGGTCAGAATTGCATATTTTGGACCGCCGGCCTGTTGGCGGCTTGGCCGCCGCATTATCACCGACCGCCAGGGTCAGAATGAGGGCCATAATTCAGATCTACTCATGGTACAAAAATATCTATACAGAATCATTAATAAATTTAATAACAAGACCAGGGGCTCCTATTATGCTTTCTAATCTTGCTTTTATTTCCATAGCACCAGCCAATGGGAAAAAACAATGAACATCATAACCCATCATAAACCAGCTGAATGTATAAGGTCCTGCTTGACTGGGAACAGCCCCCCTCTTTTCTTGCTGTTTGCAGTCAAGATAAGCACCTTTCTGTGTTTTCATACTGCATTTTTATCATTACGTAGTATTATCACTTGTATATTACCTGTGTATATGGTTATTTGCTTAATATAATATCGGTACCATACTAGAGAGTCTTGCGCTCTTCATTTCCTTTGCCCTCTACTGCGTGCTTGCAGTGTGCTTCTTTCCGTTACTTCACCACCATAGTTACGCCAGGTTCGCTATGGTTCACATTTTCTTATGCCTTCAGCTTGGCTCTATGACTGTTTTGCCTGCAATTCGTATTACATGGAGTACGGAGCCTTTTTACCAACCCATCTTCTTTCTAGCATTATGGTGAGACGTGTGTGACCTTTTGTTTGCTCCTGTGAGGTTCTGCGTCGTCACTCGAAGGTGTGGCCTTCTCCCCGCCTCCTCAGAGGGCGTGGCCTGTCACTTCACCTCTCCTTCATTATTTCCAATTCTCTGGAACTGGTAAACGCCAGTGTGTATTCTATATGTACACTCCTCCTCGAGTTTCTGACTGAACCTTTAACCCTTCCCTGGCTATTTAGATTTTCCTTGGCATATAACATGGAAATTGACAGCTCTTCTTTATTACATGAAGTAGATGATGATGGGGAAGCTTTCAGAAATTACTTAAATTATTTTATTAATTCCTCTGTTGAACAAGCCATTTCGGCTTCCATGATAAAAAATTGTCTAAAAACATTGAAAATTCTATGGAAAGCATGATGTCACAGACTTTACTGGCCTATTCTGCAGGGGAAAGCAAAAAATGAAAATCTATATCACCTTCCAAAAAGAAGTAAGTCATGACATCCATGAGTGTTTCGGCACACTTGTCTAGTGAGGATCCCTCACTCCAGAAAGAGGACAATGCTCCTTCCAGGCCTCCTTCAAACTAAGTGTAAATCAAAAACTAAGAACATTCAAATTAATTATCTCAAATATCTTAGACACTAATGATGACACTTGGAATGCAGATGTTGATGGCGACGCTCTAGGATTTGAGGACCCTTCTTCTTCCTTTCCTCCTTCAAAAAAATCTAAGATTTATCTCTTTCTATCCAATACTGTTCTGGATGCTGAAGGCACTCCTATGTTTGATCCCCCCCTCATCATACATCCTAATTCCACGGAATGATTTCCTGCTTACCATGTAGGGGATTAGATCTTTTCAAGGCTCCGTCAACCCCTAGATAAACAAACCAGGAGTAAATTAAGATCTGAATGTCCCAGACCATCTCTTTCTTCAAATATTACTTCCACCCATACTATTGACCAGTCACTATTAACTTTCTTTTCAGAATTTGGCAAGGGCCCGCGAAAATGTGTTGACAAGACCTGGTCTTCTTGTCAAAACAAACTTCTGGATATACTGGACCCTCTTGCTCGCATATTTGATATGGTGGAATCCATTAGACTGGACAGCAGCAACATTGATCCTCAAGAACTGTTCATGTGGACTCAGAGAGCCTTCTGTTTACTTGGCAATGCCAATTCTGCAATAATACATGAAAGAAAGAAAGGTCTTCTCTTAAAATTGGACCCTAAGGAAGCTGATCTAGCTATGCTCGATCCAGGCATAAAAGCTAATGGTCAGCTCTTTGGAGGCTCCTTAATTAAGGATATTAGCAGATATGTTACCACTTTTCCTTCCATCAACAAAGCTCAACAATCTTTGAAAAAAGTCTTTGGCCGGCGGGTTTTTTGCAGTGGTTGGTATAGGTAGGAGATGCTTTACTGGCCAGACCTACTGTAATCAGGGATCCAGAGGCTCCTTTAACAGCTCAGTTTACTACCAAGATTTCAAACAGCACTACTATCCTCAAAGAGGCAAAGGTTTCAGAGGGCGAGGACAAAAGAACTTCAGAAATTCATGTCAACAAGGTAAGCCTTCCTTCTAACCATCCTCCTGTGGGGGGGTCATCTTCAGTTATTTCTCACAAAATGGCATACAACAACGGCAGATCCCTGGGTTCTAGAAGCATCTCAGTTTTTTCAAATAAAAAATTCAACTCTCCTCCTTTCCAAAAAGACTTTCCTCCTTCTCCAACAGTTTAATCAGATATGGAAAATCTAATATCTCTAGAAATCCAGTCCCTTCTTTGGAAACAAGCAATTCGGATCTCGACCCTAGACCTATCAGGGTTTTTCAGTTCCCTGTTCCTGGTGCAGAAAAACAACATAAAGATGCATCCAGTAATCAACCCGCAACTTTTCAATCAATTCTTAGTATATCGACATTTCAAAATGGAAACTATAATTCATCTCAGAGATTCTTTACGTCAACACAACTGTGTGGTAAGACTAGATTTAAAGGACGCTTACCTAACAATCCCCATACATCGGGCTCACAGGAAATTCCTTCAATTCCAATGGCAGGAGCAAACCAGTTTTCTTCCCTTCCTTTCAGCCTTTCTTCGGCCCCATGGTGTTTCACAAAAGTGATGAAACCCGTAGCTACTTATCTCAGATCTCTGGGCATCAGAATGATAATTTACTTGGATGACATCTTAATTATGAGCCAAAACATGCAACTTCTTCAAGTCCATCTTCTTCTAACATGTCTCTTCTCACAGATGTGGGTTTTCTTCTCAACACAGAAAAGACAATTATGGTTCCCACTCAACAAATCGAATTTCTAAGTTTCCTAGTAAACTTGTCAAGCGCTACATCTCCCTCAATCAAAAGTGAAAGTAATCAAAACAGAGATCTGCCATTTTCTTTACAATTCCCTAATTTCGCTCAGGTCTCTACCAAGAACAGTAGACCTACTATCCTCTTCCATTTAGGCAATCTTCCAGAGTCCTCTCCATTATAGGGCCCTTCAACACCTCAAAATTCGACACCTATGCAAATGTGTGGCTTATTTCTATTCTATCAACATAGATCCGGAATCCCTTCTAGAATTCTGTGGTGGATAGACTTTCTTTGCATCACTCCCCCTTCTTGTATTAGAATCAGTTGCAAGTCGGACGGGATGGGGCGCCTCTTGTGGTACAATCTTGACTGGGGGTACATGGTCTATTGAGGAGTCCAAATTGCATATCAACTGATTAGAGATGCTGGCAGGCTCCTCTGCAATCAAAAGCCTGGCAAAAGACAAAGGGGGTCATTCTGACCCTGGCGGTCATTGACCGCCAGGGTCAACGACCGCAAGAGCACTGCCAACAGGCTGGCGGTGCTCTCAAGGGCATTCTGACCGCGGCGGTTTGGGCGCGGTCAGAAAGGTAAAACCGGCGGTCTCCCGCCGGTTTTCCGCTGCCCTTCCGACACCCCATACCGCCATCCTGTTCCTGGCGGTTCGGCCGCCAGGAACAGGATGGCGGTATGGGGTGTCGTGGGGCCCCTGGGGGCCCCTGCAGTGCCCATGCCAACGGCATGACACTGAAATTCGCGACGGGTGCAACTGCACCCGTCGCACCCTTCCCACTCCGCCGGCTCCATTCGGAGCCGGCTTCCTCATGGGAAGGGGTTTCCCGCTGGGCTGGCGGGCGGCCTTCTGGCGGTCGCCCACCAGCCCAGCGGGAAACACAGAATCACTGCGGCGGTCTTCGGACCGTGGAGCGGTGTTCTGGCGGGGGAACTCTGGCGGGCGGCCTCCGCCGCCCGCCAGAGTTAGAATGACCCCCAAAATGTTATATTTTCCTTTATATGGACAACATCTCTGCAGTATGTTACATAAATCATCTGGGTGACACCAAATCCAGACCACTTGCAGAACTCGCAAAGAGCCTTATGGAGCTATGTTTTCTCAGCAAGATTTCTGTCATAGCAGAATAGTTCCCATGAAACCTGAATTCCATTGCAGACTGGCATTCCTGGCATCTGTGAGACTTCAGTGATTGGAAATTTCATCCCCCTATCTTCCAATCACTTTCCCAAAAGCGGGGTCCTTTCGACATAGATCTGTTTGCTTCCCGAGTCAACACTCAACTTCCTTGATTCTTCAGCTGGCATTGAGATCCTCTAGCCTTAGCTACAGATGCATTCTTACAGGACAGGCCAAATTTGTCCAATTATGCATTCCCACCTTTCCTTATGATCAACAGAGTCCTCGCCCAAACAAGATGCCAGCAAGCTACTCTGGTAATTGTGATTCCCTTTTGGCAGTCACAGGTATGTTTTTTCCATCTTCTGGAAGTAATCAACTTTCATTTTCTGCTTCCATCCTTTCCCAGTCTTCTGTTAGACCCTCTGGGCCATCCCCAAACTCTAATTCGCAACAATTCTCTCACTTTCTCTGCTTGGAAAATAACAGATCTTCCCAACCTTCTCTCAGCCTTTTGTCTCAAGCTTCAGAATTCATTAGTAAAGCCTGGGCTCTGGGAACAACTACTGTTGCGTGGGCTCTCATTATCCTAAATGAGACTACTGGATTTCTAGGCAGCAGGATCGATCACGGTGTGGGGGACTGAGTCTGACCCACGTGGAAGGAACTCTGTCACCCTAAATCCGTTTTTTGCTCCGGCTAACTAGCAGTGCCTCATACCTTCCAAAAGGAAGAGATGATTGGGCAGCCGAGCGCATGACATCTTTAGAACTTCTCAGGGAAGTCGTGGTCACTCAGATCCAAACCAACTCTCTCTTATTTACAGTATGATCTCATATACAAATGACAAAGGCAGTATAAGTTTATTATAATGTTTTAATAAAACAACTGCAGTTTAGATATGAAGGCGTGAGCAGCAATAACCAGAACCATACAACACAGTAGGATTGAAATAGTCACCAGGAGAGTAAAACATAAGAACAATGCTATCATGGTGTTTAACAGTTTCTACTCTCCCTCTGCTAGTTCTATTTCGAGCACAGCATGTTAAGCTTCTAACTTGCCTTTCTGAATCCCTCGGGAGACATAAGCCCTCATACCTGAGCAAAGGCCTGTGATCTGGTTCAGCATCTGCAACGAGGCAGTTAGCGTCTGGTTGTGGTTCCCTGGTCGGAATCTCCCTCTTGCGTGTATTGGGACAAGGAAGTGTTTTTATAACTAACATGTCAGCGTGATCACAAAATGTCCCTACGCAGGAATGCTAAAGACTAAACTCCTACCACGTCTATCGGCAATGTACCAGACTGTGGCCCTCATTCCAACCCTGGCGGTCTATGACCGCCAGGGTGGAGGGCAACGGAAGCACCGCCAACAGGCTGGCGGTGCTTCCAGGGCCATTCACGGCGGTCAGAAAAGGGGAACCGGTTTCCCGCCGGTTTTCCCCTGGCCCAGGGAATGGGATCCCGACCCCCTTCCCGCCAGCCTGTTTCTGGCAGTTTACACCGCCAGAACCAGGATGGCGGGAACAGGTGTTGTGGGGCCCCTGGGGGCCCCTGCACTGCCCATGCCACTGGCATGGGCAGTGCAGGGGCCCCCTAACAGGGCCCCATGAAGATTTTCACTGTCTGCTTTGCAGACAGTGAAAATCGCGATGGGTGCTACTGCACCCGTCGCACCCCTGCAACACCGCCGGCTCCATTCGGAGCCGGCTTCTATGTTGCAGGGGCTTTCCCGCTGGGCCGGCGGGCGGCCTTTTGGCGGTCGCCCGCCGGCCCAGCGGGAAAGCCAGAATGGCATCCGCGGTCTCCTGACCGCGGAGCGGCCATTCGGCGGTGACCGCATGGCGGGCGGCGACCACAGCCCGCCACGGTCAGAATGACCACCTGTATCCTTGACTGAAGCACAGAGTGAACAAGAATGTGTTATGGAGAACTCCAGTGCTGAAGTAGGCTAAACAGTGTGATATGAAATATAAAACAAGACCGTAGAACTGCCTATTTGAAAAATAACAGTACGAAGCCGAATAAAAAGCATTTAGAGCAAAGTGCACGGAGGCTCTAAGCAGCGAGCAAAGGAATAAAATACATCCAGGGCAAAATGCACAAAGGCCTAAAGCCTGAAGCTAATGCGCAAAGGATACGTAAAACTGACCACACCACACTACAGCATACAAGTCAGCTTGGTCTTTATGGTCTATCTGGTGTCTAGGAAAACATGTTAATCCCTTTTCAGACAATATAATTTACATTGTAATTTTTTGGGCTGCGGAGGCCAGTACAGAAACTTCTTAAAGAATCATAAATCATTACAGATCAGCTATTTCTCTGAATCATCCATGCATCGACGGAAAACTAGTTGGAAAACCTCCACTTATTTCTCATCTTTTAAAGGGAGTTAAGTTTTCTAAACCTCCTCTTCCAAAATATACAAAATTGTGGGAAGTGAATGTCGTATTAAAATTTTTCTTGGCCCGACAATACATCTCTTTCCCTTAAAATGCTTTCTGCAAAACATACTGTGTTGTTATGTTTGATTTCAATTAAATGTTTATTTGACATCAAAGCTTTGGATGTTTCTTCCCATCAATACTCCCCCACCGGGGTAATGTTCACAGTGAACAGACGCACAAAAACAAACCTAAATTCAGTATTTTATCCTTATTTTCCAGATCATCCTAAGCTTTGTGTTGGACTATGTCTCAAAGAGTATGAACAACAGACTTTTGATGTCAGAAAGTCCTCTCAGACCAAACTACTTATCTCTTTTCGCAAACCTCATCTTCCTTTGTCTTCTGCCACTCTAGCGTGTTAGGTGAGATGGCTCATGTCCTAAGCAGGTATTGATACCTTTGTTTTTGGAGCCCATTCCTCTAGGGGTGCTATGGCCTCTGAAGCCTTTTGGGTAGGTTCCAGACTTGAGGACATTCTGAGATCGGCTGTTTGGTCTAATGACAAAGGCCCTCATTACAACCCTGGCGGTTGGCGGAGAAGCAGCGGTCTTACTGCCAACAGGCTGGCTGTAAAAAAAATGGAATCATTACGTCATCCGCCACTTCTCCGAACCGACCGCCAGGACGGAGACGACTGCTGGGCTGGAGACTTGGGTCTCCAGCCCGGCGGCAGTCACAAGACCGCCGGCGGTATTATGACCCGGCTGACCGCCATGGATTTCATGGGGTTGGGAACTGCCATGAAATCCATGGTGGTAAGCACTATCAGTGCCAGGGAATTCCTTCCCTGGCACCGAAAGGGGTCTCCCCCACCCCCCACCCCGAGTACTTCCCCAACACCCCCCACTCCCCTGCCTCCCCCCAAAGGTGGCAGGACCCCCCTCCCCACCCCTACCCCCAACATCACTATGCAGACTCACACCCGACACGCAAGCAGACACCACCAACATACATACCTGCACACACACCAACAAACATGCCAACAGTCATACACGCATACCCACATTCAGACATACACGCACACATCCATACAGACATACATACAGACACGCACACATTTCCAAACACACAACACCCCTGCATGCATACAAGCACTCACACACACCCTCTACATACTCACACGCACACCCCCATGCACGCACACAACACGCATCACCCCCTCACCCCCCTCCCCTAACGGACGATCAACTTACCTGGTCTGTTGACCCTCTGGGAGGGGACGGGATCAATGGGGGCTGCTCCGCCGCCAGCACCCCGTCAACAGAACACCGCCACGCCGAATCACGTAACGTGATTCAGTGGGCGGTGTTCTGTTGACGGGGCAGAGGAGATGGAGCAAACTCCACTTCCCCGCCGACTGCCAGTATGGCTGCTGGCGGCTCTCCATCCGGAAAAGGACAGAGGGCTGCCAGAAGTCATAATTCGCCGGGTGGAAAACCGCCAGCACTGGCGGTCTTCAGCACGGTGGTCCCTCGGCGGTCTTGTGAAAAGACCGCCGAGGTTGAAATGGCCACCAAAGTGTTCAAAGTGTTTTATTGCAAAACTGTTCACACTGCAGCTTCTTTAGTAATTAATATATATTAAACAAGCATAATAGGAGTCTTCGGTCTTGACATAAAGTGTAGATTTTCCTAATAAATTATGACAGAAAGTCTTAATTTTATTAAAGACACGGAGGCAAGTATTATCACAACTCAACACTGAGTAATTGGTGTTTTTTCTCCCTCCCTAACAGTGGTTCCAGCGTTTCCATTTACTTCAGGTTAAAGCCTTGGTGGGTCTTCCTAGCCATTTCCAACATATCTTCTGCGACACCAAAAGAGAGAGTTGTTCCAGTTTCTTTAGTTTCTTCACCAAGTTTCCCTTTCTTGAACTTTTGCAAATAACTTTTTACCTTAACTCTGGCTTTTTCTATAGTTAGATCTATTTTACCTTTCTTTTCTGGTTCTATTTGACATACCACACACAAGAGTAGAGTGCTTTTCCCAGTCAAGCAGGACTTTATACATTCAGCTAGTTTATAATTGGTTATGATGTTCATTGTTTTTTCCCATTGGCTAGCATGTGCTGAGCCTTTGAAGGTTGTAGTTTTTACGTTCTTGACTGCTGCTATGCAATAAAAGCAAGATTAGAAAGCATAATACTCGTCTCTGTATCTTTAATAAAATTAAGACTTTCCTTCATAATTTATTAGGAAAATCTACATTAAACATCATAGACTCAGACCAGATTGATTTTTTGGGGTGGACCATATTTTTGCGAAGTAATCTGCTATTTGTTGCTCAATCTTAGATGATCCTTACATCTCAGTTTTTAAATAATATCTGTTGTGAATCCCTTTCCTAGCAACGTGAAAATCTGGAAAATGTAATGATTTGTGTCTGAAGAAATTACACATTCAGAAAGTGATTTCACATTGACATCTATTCATCATTTTGATTTATAACAGTTTGGAATGTCCTATGTGCACCAATTTTGCAAAAAGATTTGACAATGGAACCAGAATACTTGTTTTCTATATTCATTAGCCAATTTAATGAAGTCCATCAAAAAAATGAATCTAAGGTAATATAACATTTTACCTTGCATCTGACATTGATAGAGAGAAGAATATACTTCAACATGTCCTTCCTTATATATATATATATATATATATATATATATATATATATATATATATATATATATATATATATATACATATGCATACACACACACACACACACACAATTTCTCCAGTATCCCAGTGGCTCTGTTCATTGTTTCATAGTTAGCAATGCTGCCAAAGTAATTTTATATATTGCGTACCTAGGCTTGCAAGTTAACTAGGAGACGCAAGGGGCCTGATTACGAGTGCCTTAGAGAAACAGGTGGTATTTTATACCTCCAATATAGTTCAGTGCTAGGGTTTCGGAATTGTGTTTAATAAATATCGTCAGAGTACTTTCCCATTGCTGGGGAATAACATTCCGAATTAAGGGCCTTTTGAATATAAATCCACATCTTGGTGAATAGTGGGCCTTCTTCCATTTAAATTCCAGCACGTTTAACATAACTAAATTGTTACATAATGTGAACAATCTGTAGGCTAATTGGGAAGTATGTCCGTTGTTCCACTGTTTATGGCAGTGATTAGTGAGAGCTTGATTCTGGTACACATCAAATACAGGATACACATGCCATCCGGGTTGTGAAGCCAGCAGTGTTTTATTGACATTAATATGTTTGGGATACTGACGCAAATAGTTACCTGATTTGCCCAGTCGTAGTTTGTGTACAATGTTCAATGAGTATTCTTGGTTAACTTTTTAACATTTATAAGGTGCTTAACATGCTGCTAATAGTCACTTCAGAGTGCCAAATACATTGCCTGATCAATTTCTCTGCCCTCTGTGATGGTTTTGAAAGGGATCCTGTCTGTGAGGGCCCCAGCTGGAATGGGTTGTTGTAGCACTTACGTCTTTCTTGTTAATTATTCGCTCCTCCAGATCCAGTAAAAGTGCCGTACTGCCAGCTACGTGGTTTTTTTTGGTTATAAAATTCCATGGTGGTTTAAACTGACAATGCATACAGTGGTGCTGGAACGGTTGTAATAGTGGAGGTGTTGCCATCACTGAACTCCAAGGGATGGTGAAAAATCCAAGCGTCGTGCAAAGAACAAGTGCAGCGAAGACCGCCCATTCATGGTAAGAGTGCAGCCTGTAGCTGGTGGTGAACTTTGGAATACACTGTCACAACTACATCAGTGAAGCATAATAAACCTTCATAAGCAAACGATAATTTGTGGAAATCAGGTTTGAGCGAATATTTTATTTTTGCCTCGCCAAGTAAGTGTCTTGATATATTTTGATCCTATTAAAAATGCTTGACTCCACCACACTGCAATCACGAGAAGCGCTTCATTTATGATCTCCTAACTGTTCATATAGTTTAAAATATATGTACTGGTCATTTATAGTTATTTACATTTTGTTGATGTTAGAAATTAGACATCAGGCAGCCTTTCCTTTCTCACCAGTAAGACTGTCTCTAATTTTGAAGTCGGAGATAGAAAAGTAAAAACACATTTTCATGTTAAAAGAAAAAGCAGCAGTTTGTCAGAAGACACCAGCTACTATCCTACCTCTATGTTTTTGAACACACAACAAAATGTGACAAAATAAAAACAAAATTTAAAGATGTCTTTATTGCTCACTCACCTGCGAAACTTCAGCATGGTTATTTTGGGGGGTGCCGCAGCAACCCACTCTGCACTGCCACTTCCAGTGCCTATCCTTCAGTGTCTTAGAATGCTTTTGGTGGCATATGTTTCCACACCCATGTTGAATCTACTTTCAAGCGAGATCATCAGATGTCTGGTTAGTGCTGTGATTTTGTAAATAAATATTATGCAATATGCAACCATTCCCTGGAAGCTAGGGGCGCTGTGGCCTCCTGATAGCAGCTGGGCGAGACGCTCAGCAGATCAAAGGATCTAAGACATACCGCATGCAAGAAATGTCCGAGCATCAAGCATGCCTGATTCCTCTCGCTCATGTCATCAGCAGTATGACTTGAAGCCGAACCCACAGCTGAGTCAATGGCTAAACGACTTTGTGAGTCAGGTTCATGAATAAAGTTTAGTGCCATGTTGGGGAGGGATGTAATGAGCCACCAGGGCTGCTCCATGGTAATTCATTCATTGCCCTGGATGTGCACTCCTATACAATTTCTGGCAAGGCGTAACCAGAGTTTATAAAATAAAGGGGTTGTAGACCACAAGAGGTCATACACCCATACTACTATACAGTGCATATCTGTGTTGCATGCATTGGCTCTTGCTGTGCACATATCATTGTTGTTCAGCTCAGCTTTCTTTTAGGAACGCACAACCTGCCCCGTGACAACTATCAGGCTCTCCCCTCACGAGAGGGACACTGATGAGTTATCAAGTCCTGAGTGAGGACTCACACAACACCTTAGGACTTTGGCAGAGGTATCAACATTTAGACGATCTCTCAGGGACTAGTTTGGAAATGAATGACTGGCACCTTGATTCTTTGCCAGGACCGGAGGCAAGGATCATGCAATTTCTTCTTCACTCTACTGTCACAGTAGCCTTCAAAGAATTTGTAAGTAAAAGAAAACATTCAAACTACATATCCCATGAACCATGAGGGATTGTGTCTACATAACAGCCACTGTCCAATCAAGTGACAGTCTGATATATATATATATATATATATATATATATATATATGTATATATATATATATATATATATATGTGTGTGTGACGTCCCTTCCTTTTCCTTCTTCTTCTCTGCTCGTCAGTTAAGTCACTGCCTTCTCTATTACGATCTTTAATGTTGTGAAATAACCTGTGCTTGTGGTAGTTAATTTTTGGCTGCCATACTTGTTGCCACGTTGTTTAATACTGTTTTGCACCAGCTTGTTGCAGCTCTAACTGCAGCTCCACGCGTGGTAGGCTTCGGCCCGAGCATGTCCATAGTTCCACGTGGGTCCTCCAGGTAGCATTCTTTTGCACCAACTGAGGATCTGTCAGGCGTGCTGCAGACTATCACAGCAACTACATAGAGCTCTTGCCAGCTCGTGCAAGAGGAAAGCCTTGTTCAGGTTCCCACTTGGGATTCTCTGAGGGCTTTTCTACCAACCCCCGCTTAGACACTGCTTCACTGTCTGGGTTTACCGATCCCATCAGTAAGATGGGTTACCCACCAGGTGGCGCATTCCAAGAATTCTCTTAATAATTATTAGAGCACTAGCGGGGGGCTGCCCAGAGATCATTTGGGGAGTATACATATATTTACTTGTCTGTGCTCACACCCTCTTTAAACACTCATGGATTCCCCTTGGGGCCACGAATATGCCTCCTTGCAGAAAGCAAGGGAAGAATGGCCTTCTCCACGCCTGCCTGCTGAAGTAGATAAAGCGCTTTCTAAGGCGATTTCTAGAGCACCTGCCCGACTTCAGGACAACATTGATAAATTGGTCAAAAGTATTCCAGGAGTGTTCAGCGACCCTACATCCTTGGGCGCAGTACCAAGCGGGCTGTTTTCAGGGAGAAAGGAGGCTGCCAAGCATGATGTGGGGCACTTCGGATGTTTCAACAAACTCTTGGAAAGCTTCCGTAAGAGTGGACGCATGCTAAAACACGCACTCTCCTGGGAGGAAGACGAACTGGAGAAAACTGTGACTTTGGCACCCCAAATTCAGACCCTGCCCCCGGGGCTTCCTTTAGAGGAGAAGGCGATTCTGAAGGGGGTTTATCCTCAGATGAGAAAGGGGACTCAGACAGACCTTGGCGTCCGGGCTCCACGGCCTCTGAATCCCTGGACAGAGACACAGGGCAGTCAGAGATGTTCAATCTGGAGAGAATATACCACCTCAGGGCCTCAGAATGGACCCCAGGCACTAAAGTGGCCAAACATGTGGCAAGCAAGATCCACCAACCCCTTGAGAAAGACGTTAGAGCGCGCCTCAGAGCGGAGTGCCCTAGGCCATTGCTAAATGGAAAGGTGGCAGCCATGCCAGATATCGATGCCATGATGTGTACTTTTTTTAGCAAGTACATGCGTTACCCTAGGAAGGGCATTGACTGTTCCTGGAGAGAATGCCAGGACAAGCTTCTGAACGTGCTCAGGCCCCTCACAAAGATTATCGAACTGGCAAAATAAGCAAGACAATCAAGAGTCCCTATGTCTACGGACATAGTAGCTGAATGGACACAGAGGGCCACCTGCCTCCGGGGGAAAGCGACCTGCAAGTTGGCGGCCGAGAGGAGGATCTCTCTCCTCATCACCAGATCGACCCCAAACTGGGGGAGTTGGCCACATCAGAAGCTGGTACCACAGTACAAGGAAACCTTTTCAGCAAGCCATTCGTCTAGGAATTAGGAAAATCTGTCTCAACCTTCTCAGTCCTCGACAAAGCTCAGTCTTCAGTTAGGAAGATCTTGCCCAGGAAGGCTTTCGCCAGGGATGGAAGAGGATTGGGCGCTCCTCTGGCCAATCGTACCAACAATGTCCTACAGGTGGCAGAGGCAATAGTAACACCCAAGAGGAAATTCTTGTAAGCAATCCCTTTTCTTCCTCTCAAAATCTAGGGGGAGATTAAGGTGATATGCTTGCAACTAGGAAAAGATCACGACAGACCCATGGGTCCTTCAGACGGTCAGGGGCTATCACACAGAGGTTTACGGGTCCCCTGTTCAAGTGGTACGCCCACAACATCTATTTTTTTAAACTGAGGAAGCACACCTAATAGACTCAGAAGTAAGAGTCCTTCTGGCAAAAGGGGCGATTTACAGGTCAATACTCCATCCGCATGGGTTTTTGAGCAATCTGTTTCTTGTACAGAAAAAAGACAAAGGCTTCAGACCCATCATCAACTTGAAAGAGTTCAACGAATGGCTGGTATATTGGCATTCCAAGATTGAGGGCATCCATCTTCTGAGGGATATGCTTCTTATAGGTGACTGGATGGTCAGACTGGACCTCAAGGACACCTACCTTTTGGTGCCCATTCACCTGCCACATCCGAGATTTCTCAAATTCCCCTGGCAGGATCAGATTTATGAATTCTGGGCTCTCCCCTTTGGTCTGTCATCAGCTCTGTGGTGCTTCACCAAGCTACTTCGACCGGTGGTGGAGAGCCTTTGCACGAGGGGGGTATTGTTGCATAGGCTCTCATTACCCTAGTGAGGCTGCTGGATTCGGGCGGTAGAATCACCTGAATTGTGGTGAACTGAGTTCACACCATGTGACAACTGTTGGCCTAATCCGGTTTTCTGGCTAACTAGCAGCGTCTCATCTCTGCCCAAGAGCAGGGATGATTGTGGCAACTGGGCGCATGACAGAAATGACTCTTCAGGAAAATAGTGGTTGATCAGATCTCATCCTTTTCTCTCAGTTACATTAGTCTCACATATGCAATTACAAACAGAGGCAGAGAATGGTTCAATAAGGTTTATTGAATTAGCTGCATCTTAGATAAAATGGCATGAATTGCAATAACGAGATTGATGAAACACGCTAGAAGCAAAATGGTGACAAGAAGAGTGAAACACAGATAAAGTCCCGCCATACTGTCACTAGGAGTAATAAATGTGGTCCCTACCTAAGCTATGTTAGAGAACAGCGTGATAAGCCCCAATCTGCCCTTCAGGATTCCCCACTCAGAAGACATCATCCCCCATACATGAGCAAGGAAGCTTGTTGTCTAGAAAGACACCATCCCCCATGTAGACCAGGGATCAGGTAGTCTTAAGCAAGCAATTGTAGAGAAAGCAATCAACATGCAGTCATGGTCATCTGGCTGGAATCTCCCTCTAATGTGTATGGGAGAGAGAAATGTTTTTATAATAAAACAGCTGATGTTCTGAGAAAATGTCCCCATGTAATGATGTGTATGTTTCTATAAATTTTGGAGACACAGCTTACCACTTTGCCGGCAACTCTATCTGGCTGCAGTCTTGAGGAAAGCACAGAGTGAAAAGAATGTCTTGCTAGAAGCGCAATGCTTTCTTAGGTGAAAGAACTAGATAAAGACAATAAAACAGTACCGCAAATGTGGCTGTGACAGACCGAACAGGATGAGGACAACTGAAACAAGAAGTTGTGGTGCTCAGGTAAGTGTTTTATTGTTCTCTAAACAAAAGGATAAATCAAGTGTGAGTCCGTTCTGCTGTTACTCTTTTCTCTCGTGAAGTTCTTCTTGGAAATGATGTATCTTTCCCCTTTCTTCTCTTTAGGTGGAGGCACTGTCAGTCTCTCGGACGTCCCATGTGGATATCAGGAAAAGAAATAAGGAAAACGAGGGTAAGTGGGACGTTAAGAGATACGTCTTTCTTATTAAATTTATCAGACTGGGGTAGACAACAAAGGGGAGGGGTGGTGTCTGTGTGGAACAGAGGGAAGTGCTTATTACTAATTTACTAGCGTGTTATTGTGTCCCTAGTGCTTCTTTGTGCCCTCCCACCTCTTTTCCCCATTCACCCTCTACCCCTTCCTTAGTTCCCTTCCCCAGTCCCCTTCCCTGCCGTGCACCCTTTATTGGCCCAGAAGGACCGTACCTTCGTGAGCCACGACCCTCCGGGGCCGTGGCTGGCGTTGAGGTGGTCCTCCCTGAGGTAGGTTTCAACACGGCTTCCTGGCTCCAGTTCTCCGTCCTCCAGGTGGTGTTCCCTCTCTTGGTCTCTCGTCGCGCTTGCCGTCGGATCCCTTGCCTCGGTCTTCCTCCGTTCTTCGTCGTCTCCGTCTTCTTCCTCCTCGTCTCCGTCTCCTTCCTCCTCCTCCTTCTCTCTCTCATTCCTTGCCGGCTCCACCGGCTTTTCATGGGCGACGCCTTTCCGTGGCCAATCCGTGGCCGGGAAACCTATCCAGGTTTCCCTGGCAACGTCCTGACGCCGGCCTCCATCGGGACGCGTCTCCCCGGTAACAGGGAGACGCGGAGATGACGTGTTAGAGGAGTCCGATACGTCATCTCCGGCCTCCCGTCTCGCGGTGATCGGGTTTACCCCGTCACATACCCCTTCCCAAGACAGGTCCTGCTCCAGGACCGAATCGGAAACAGGGAAGCGAGAGAGATAATCAGCAGGGATTTGCAAATTCCCAGGAACATGTCGGACCTGAAAGGAGAATGGTTGAAGTTCAAGGAACCATCTGAGAATCCGGGCATTCGTATCTTTATGAGCGGCAAGCCAAGTGAGGGGGGCGTGATCCGTAAAAAGTACAAAAGGTCGGCCCAACAGGTAATACTGTAGACAATCCACGGCCCATTTAATGGCCAAACACTCCCTTTCTATTATGGGGAAACGACGTTCCCGAAGGCCCAGTTTGCGGCTGATATACACAACGGGATGATCGAGTCCCTCTGCTCCAGGTTGCGTCAGAACCCCCCCGAGCCCCACATCGGAGGCATCAGTGTAAAGGTGAAAGGGTTTCGAAAAATCCGGGCATAACAATATGGGTTCTTTGGTTAAAGAGTTCCTCAAGCGTTCAAAACTAGAAGTTTGAATAGCAGAGAAAGGTAATAGTTGATTTGGATGTGATTTGGACAGGAGGTCCGTAAGGGGAGCGGCTAGAGTGGAATAGTGAGGTATGAAACGCCGATAATACCCTACTAGGCCCAAGAAAGAGCGCAAGTCTTTTTTAGTTTTCGGGAGAGGGGCATGTAAGATCGCGTCCACCTTCTGAGCTTGGGGTTGAAGTGTTCCCTGACTGATTCTGTATCCCAGATATGAAATGTCGGTTTTCCCGATAACGCATTTCTTGGGATTGGCTGTCAAACCAGCCTCGGTGAGTGCATTAAAAACTTGGCTTAGATGGTCTAAATGGTTTACCCAGGTATCGCTAAAAACAACTACATCATCTAAGTAGGCTGCTGAAAAAGCAGGGTATGGTTTTAATATATTATCCATTAACCTTTGGAAAGTGGCTGGTGCACCATGTAGTCCAAAAGGTAATACAGTAAAATGATACAGCCCGGACTGGGTGGAAAATGCCGTTTTTTCTTTATCTTCGGGGGCTAAGGGTATTTGCCAATATCCTTTGGTTAAATCTATTGTGGACATATATTTCGCCTTTCCTAGTTTCTCTAGGACATCGTCCACCCTAGGGATTGGATACGTGTCAAATAACGAATTCTCATTAAGTTTTCGGAAGTCTATGCAAAACCTGACCGTACCGTCAGGTTTTGGTACAAGAACTACGGGCGAACACCAGGGACTGGTAGAGGGCTCTATTACTCCTAGGGTCAACATTTTCTGTATTTCATCTTCTATAACCTGCTTCCTTGCTGCTGGGATGCGATAGGGTCTGACCCTGACTACTGTGTCGGGTTTTGTTCGTATTTTATGACGGATTAGTGTGGTTCTACCGGGGTCTTCTGAAAACAATTGGTGGTATTGCTGCAACAAGCGGTATACCTGCCTCTTTTCCGCTTCCGTTAATGCTTCGTCTATAGTGGGTAGGGTTGTCCCCTTGGCTAGCGTGGTAGGGCAAAATTCAATTTTCAATTCCTTACTCGGGCACAGAAGGCTAACCAATCTTGGGGCAGTGTCGGGTGTCTCGGGTGTCTCCCACTTCTTTAAAAGATTTACATGATATATTTGGGTTTTCCTGGGGTTGGTCGTTATTTCCACTAGGTAAGTTACAGGGGAGACGGCTCGGATGATTCTATGGGGGCCTTGCCATTTCGCAAGCAATTTATGTTCGGATGTGGGTCGCATGATTAAGACCTGTTCATCGGGTTGGAAAACTCTTACCTTATTCCCCTTATCATAATAATGCTTTTGGGTTCTTTGAGCCTGTTCCATATTGTCTCGTACTTCGTCCCATAATCCCTGTAAATGCGTTCTCAAGTTATGAGCATATTCCAACAATGGAGTCCCTCCCTCCATGGCTTCTTCCTCCCAGGCCTCCACCGCCATGTCCAGAAGGGAACGCGGTTGTCGCCCGAACACTAGCTCGAATGGACTATGCCCCGTGGAAGCCTGTTCGTGCGTTCGGATCGCGTATAACACCAATGGTAATTTCTGATCCCAGTCTCTCCCTGTGTCGTGCACAATTTTTCGAAGTAACGTTTTGATAGTACGATTATATCGTTCGACCAAACCATCCGTTTGAGGATGGTAAACGGATGTTTTGATCTGAGATATGCCTAAAGTTTTACACACTTGTTTCATCAAGGTGGACGTAAAGGGAGTGCCCTGATCGGTGAGTATTTCCTGAGGGAATCCCAGACGCGAAAACACCGTTATCATCGCCTGGGCTACGGTCTTTGTTGTCATACTGGTCAGGGGAATAGCCTCGGGGTATCGGGTAGCATAATCAACTATGACCAGTATGTAAGTGTGTCCTTTTGAAGAAAGAACCAAGGGTCCAACCAAATCCATCCCTATCCGTCTAAACGGAATATCTATAATGGGGAGGGGTATGAGTGGTGCTTTTTTTGGTTTACCTGGTTCAGTCAGTTGACACCTGGGACATTGGGCACAATATTTTCTTATGTTGGCAAAGACACCGGGCCAATAAAATCGCCTGAGGAGATATTCTTCTGTTTTGTCCCTCCCAAAGTGTCCCCCTCCCGGATGATTATGAGCGAGCGTAAGGATGTGATCCCTATAGTATTCAGGTACTATGAGTTGTTTTCTTTTTTCCCCTGTACGTGTGGTGTTTACCCGATATAGGAGATTATTTTTGATTAGGAAGTAGGGACCCACCTCATCCATTTCCTCTGACACTGCAGCTCTCCAGGCGTGAGACAGGGAGGGATCTTCTCTCTGTTGTTGAGCAAAACTGACAGGTGCTTCGTGGATTTCTGCTACCAATCCTCTTATGGTGTTCTGACTAGTACTATTTCGGAACTGTTCTCTTTCTATTCTTTTGTCCCTTCGGGTCAGTTTTCTACGGGTTATTGGACATTCAATTGTACTTTCTGAAAACGGGGCTTCACCCCACCAGTCCTGTGAGATTTTAGAGTCTCTAACCTGATCCAATAGTTCTTGAAAATGAAGGTAATCTGTTCCCACGATACAATCCTCGATCAATTTTGGCATTATCCCCATCGGGAGACTATCCCGGTAGGGCCCCCATTCTATCTGTAGTATTTTTAACAGGTATTGCTCCTTGTCCCCGTGAATACAACAAATATGTACCCACTGTCTTGTCTCTGAACCCAAAGTGGTTATCAGGTCTTCTCTTATCACGGACTGGCTGCACCCGGAGTCGACGAGGGCACACACATAACGTCCATTGATTTTTACAGTCTGCTTGAACTTGTGGTTACCCTTCCCTGTACATAGGACCCTACGCCTTGTAACCCCTATTTCCATCGGCTCACCTCCTTCGTGTTTCTGAGGACACATACGGGCGATATGTCCCCATTCCCCGCAGTGGTAACATTGGGGTCCCTGTACAGGGGGGCCTTCCGGTATTCTACGGGAAACTGTATTGTCCAGTGGATTCTTTGGGAGGGTTTTTATAGATGGCAAGACAGGTTTTATGTTGGGCCGTGGTGGTATATTTCTTATGTCGGTGGAGCGATGATACGCGCAGGCCAAATCAATTGCCGTGTTAGTGTCTACTTTTGGATGCTGCCGTATCCAGTGTTTTGTGGCTAAGGGTAGAGCATCCAAGTATTGTTCCAATATAATTATTTGTATCACTTCTTCACGGCTATCGCCAATAGGCCCCAACCATTTTAAGGCCAAATCTTTTACCCGGAAATAAAATGTACGGGGGTCCTCATTTGGTCCCCACTTGACCTTGCGGAATTTCACCCGGTAGTATTCAGTATCATGCCCGACACGTTCCAAAATACTGGATTTTATATCTTTGTAGGGTGTGAGACCTCCGGGATTAGCAGCCTGATAGGCTGCTTGTAAGAGGCCAGTCAGTAACGGAGCAACATATTGTCCCCAGCGTTCTTCAGGCCATTGAGCTGACGACGCCACCCTTTCAAAGTTAGTAAAGAAAGACTCCGGGTCTTCTCCCTCTTGATATTTCTGCAATACTGAGCTGGGAACGTTCGGGTGGACTTTACTAGCGGCAATGGTCTCGGTTAATTTTGTCATGGCCGTTTCGTGTACCAGCTGGTTATTTGCAAGAATGGTGGCCTGGCTTTTCAAGGCCGATTGTAAAGCTTCTCTGTCCTCTTTTGCTTCCCGTTGGTGAGCCTCCCATACCAGCTGCAAATGTCTTTGTCCTTCTGCTAGCTGTTTGATCATATCCTCGAGGGAAGGGTTGTCACTCATTGTGTACCCTGTTCGGTTGTCGTAGGGCCCCTAAGGACCCCACTTCTGACACCACTGTGACAGACCGAACAGGATGAGGACAACTGAAACAAGAAGTTGTGGTGCTCAGGTAAGTGTTTTATTGTTCTCTAAACAAAAGGATAAATCAAGTGTGAGTCCGTTCTGCTGTTACTCTTTTCTCTCGTGAAGTTCTTCTTGGAAATGATGTATCTTTCCCCTTTCTTCTCTTTAGGTGGAGGCACTGTCAGTCTCTCGGACGTCCCATGTGGATATCAGGAAAAGAAATAAGGAAAACGAGGGTAAGTGGGACGTTAAGAGATACGTCTTTCTTATTAAATTTATCAGACTGGGGTAGACAACAAAGGGGAGGGGTGGTGTCTGTGTGGAACAGAGGGAAGTGCTTATTACTAATTTACTAGCGTGTTATTGTGTCCCTAGTGCTTCTTTGTGCCCTCCCACCTCTTTTCCCCATTCACCCTCTACCCCTTCCCTAGTTCCCTTCCCCAGTCCCCTTCCCTGCCGTGCACCCTTTATTGGCCCAGAAGGACCGTACCTTCGTGAGCCACGACCCTCCGGGGCCGTGGCTGGCGTTGAGGTGGTCCTCCCTGAGGTAGGTTTCAACACGGCTTCCTGGCTCCAGTTCTCCGTCCTCCAGGTGGTGTTCCCTCTCTTGGTCTCTCGTCGCGCTTGCCGTCGGATCCCTTGCCTCGGTCTTCCTCCGTTCTTCGTCGTCTCCGTCTTCTTCCTCCTCGTCTCCGTCTCCTTCCTCCTCCTCCTTCTCTCTCTCCCTCCTTGCCGGCTCCACCGGCTTTTCATGGGCGACGTCTTTCCGTGGCCAATCCGTGGCCGGGAAACCTATCCAGGTTTCCCTGGCAACGTCCTGACGCCGGCCTCCATCGGGACGCGTCTCCCCGGTAACAGGGAGACGCGGAGATGACGTGTTAGAGGAGTCCGATACGTCATCTCCGGCCTCCCGTCTCGCGGTGATCGGGTTTACCCCGTCACAGTGGCCTATGCTAAAATAAGTAAATGGCGCTGAATAAAATGTAACTGGGCTAAAGTGCACAAATGGCAGGCATAGCTGCTTAAATAACATGTCTAAAACATGGCTAAAATAGCTATAAAACACTCTCTCGTTGCCGGTTGAAAGGTGGTAAAAGCCTAACATTAAAAACATAAAAGCTATCCTTGAAAACATACATACATGAATGCCAATAATAACACTTTAAAAGACACATGAGCATGTGAAATATTAAAAAGGTGCAATGTAAAACATCAGCAGTAGCGCCAATAGAACGGAATTTAAAAGTCAGTGTAATTTTTAAAATTGCCAACTACATCAGGACAATTGAAGCCAGGAAATATTCCACTTCGGCAAGTGGTAAGGTAGCCAAATCGTTGCCAAGGAAAACCATGGATCATTAATGTTCCAAAGCCTGAGCTCCAGCTAAGGCAGCAGCATGCTGCGTTGTGTCCAATTTTGAGTTGAGCTGCAGGATCAACAAAGGGCAACTCATAAACAACTTCCCGTAGCAAACACACCCTCAATGCGCATGTCTGGTAATGAGCCCTTAGTGAGAACATCTACAGATCAGCGTCCAATGAAACTAAGCGCCGCATAGAAAGACAAACCTTTAGTGCACATTCAAAAAGGCACTAAAGGCATCGAAACACGGGTTTCACACAGTCCAAAACCGGTCTGAATGACAGGGACCAATCGCACTCCAGTTCATCCGGGAGTGGTGTTCCAAAATACTGCATTATGCGTTCACGAAACAGTTGCACTGGTGGATGCGTTTTCAGTCTTCCTTGTTGTGAAGGGAAAGCCATTGCGAATAAAAAATTGCAACAGCAAGATGCCGCCTATTATAGCCAAAGTAATCGGAAATCCCCCAAAAATACTCAAAAATATTGAGTGTGTGGCTGATGGTATTAAGCCAAATATAGAGGAAAAGTTGTGAATGAAACCAACCGAACCAACAGCTTTAAAGAAATGCACAATCCATGTAGTAATGGATGTGTGAAATATTCGTCCCACAAGTTCATCAAAGTGTGTCGGAAAGTTTGTACTTAAAAGGGACTGTATTTCTGCAGATGACCTTGCAACTTGAAGCGCATCGGTCTTGCCTGCAGATGTAAGCACCACATGTTTTTGGAACAATAAAGCCTTGAGTCTGCTCAACTTGTCAAAATTCACATTTGAAGTAGCAATATGAGGCCAAATGTCTACTACTTTCGTCTGTTGTGTAGGAGGACAAAGGACATTCCTGCAACAGGTGACAATTTGGGAGACTGAAACGACATACACTATTCCGGCTCGCATTCCACAACAGCTCTCACTGTTGAGGAGCACATAGCTTCCAATCGAGAACACCTGGAACACAGGTCTAACCAAGGGGACTGGAACTCCCTTTAGATAGTGAGCTACATTTGATGCCGAAGTGTTAAGCTCCCCATGCAAGGACAGGTGCTTACAAACCATTGAATGGCTCACAGAAGACTCACATTAAGAAATACTTTTTTCATGGCACTGAAACATTCGTACGAAAAGGGAAGCTCCCACACCTTGAGTATGTAACTATCTCCCAGTCTTTCATGTCTGCCTACTGGAGTGTGTTTCAAGCAGGATGTGAATTGAAGTGTTGAAATAGGCAGATTAATAACCCCATGTATTAACCATTCAGCAGATGGTATTTCAGCCACAGTAAAAGACAACTTTTCTCATTTTTTAATATTAAGCATGACATAAGTCGCTTGCTTCTTAGCCATTTTATGTTGTTTATGTCCCTTGCGCTTATGTGTTGCCAGGGAATGTGACCTGCTTTTAATGTTTGTAGCTTCCAACCTAACTGCATAATGAACCTTAGCTGGCTCTGTCCATTTGTAAGGATGACATGTCACTTTTCACTATGTCTATTGCAGAAGAAACAATGTTTAAAGTGCATATACAGTCGGACAAGGTGTTAATCCCATTATCTACAAAGGCTAATGCTTTCCTGATCTATTTAACTTAACCGGGCAGCAGCTTCTTGTTAGGAAAGTTTCTAATTTTCGTTATATAATGCATATAAGAAGCACTTTCTACCATGTCTTCTGGGCCCTAACAGGAAATCCTGCAAATCTGTATAGTTAGACAGGGGACTGAGGTGTTCAGCATCTAGTGAGGAACTTTTTAACCATTGCTCGTACAACTTCCCTACACTGTACATTGTTTATATACCCAAATCCTCTGGTGACACATAGCAAGGGTCTGGCCTATTTGTCTAAACCTCCCCATGGAGTTTACAAAATGTGCATGACAACCATTTGTGTCTAACGGCGACAATAACCACCCACCAGTACGTAAAAGTGATGTGTTAAATGTTCCATTTTGGCCCCACTCATTGAGCTGATCTTCAGTTGCAGTCATGTATTTTTGCCATTTGTAAAATTTTGCAGGGGGAATTATACTGGGCGCATTCAAATCCTTAATTTTTGCCAAGCCTAAACAACTTGTCTGTTGTACAGTTTCATTCCAAAATATACTTTGATCAGGTATCAGGCATGCTCTGAATAAAGCTTCCTTTCCCCTTATTTGCCAATTCTTAGTTCCCCACACACTTTTTAAGTCAATCGACTTTAGCCAATATTCATAGCCTTCTATAGCCAACCAGGAAACAAAGGAATCATAATCAATCAATCTTGTATTGTAGGAGGCTGGCCTGGTTTGTAGTGGGACACTAAAGTGCTTGTATCTTATACCAGGTCCAGTTATCCTTTATTAGTGAAATGTAGGCAGTGTTCTAGCAGCTTAGGCTATCTAGGGGTAGCTGTAGCAGAGCAGCCAAGGCTGAACTAGGAGACATGCAAAGCTCTTGCAATACCACTATAGTCACACAGTACTAATACACAATAAAAGACAATTCTCAAGGTTACCAAAAATAAAGATACTTTATTTTAGTGACACAAAGCCAAAAATATTTTAGAGGAAATACTCATTCTGGAGGTAAGTATTATACACAATACATACACTAGTATCCAAAATCAGGTAAGTAAACAGCGATAGAATAGTGCAACCAGTGAAAAACACAAAAGATTGCAATGGGCCTACGGGCAACACAAACCGTATACTAAAATAGTGGAATGCGAAAGTCAGATTCCCCCCTGGGCAAGTCTAGTGTGTAGAGGGGTGCTGGGAGTGTAAGAAAACACCAAAGGTAAGTAAAGTACCCCACCCCAGAGCCCAGGAAAACAGGAGTAAACTACAGCAAGTTTCCTCAGAACACACTACAAGTCGTGGTGAAGGATTATGCAAGGACCAAGCAAGACTGGAAGAAACCAACAATGGATTCCTGGACCTGAAGACCTGTGGAGAGAGGAGACCAAGTCCAGAAGTTGATGAAGAGTCCAGGAAGAAGAGCCCCTGACCACCTGGAAGAAGGTGCAAAAGTGGATTCTCCGGTTGGAAGAAAAGTACAGAAATGCACCAAAGAAGATAGCTGCGGGTTCCTGCTTGGTGCAACAGATGTCCCACATCAAGTAGTTGGATGCAGGCTGTTTGCATAGCTGGATTCTACCGCCTTTTGCATCCAAGAGGAGCTGCCTGGACCCAGGAGGGACGTGGAGGTCTCAACTTGGACTGAGGAGACAGAGGGGGCTCTCAGCACTTTAGAGAGCCCTCAGAAGACCAGGCAGCACCCACAGGAGTCCCAGAACACAGGGACAAAGGAGTTGCAAAGTGCGGTCATCGCAGCACTACACAAAGAGATCCCACACAGCCGGAGAACAACTCAGTGAGCTGAGCATCATAGGATAGAGTGCTGGGGACCTGGGCTACAATGTGCATGAAGAACTTTTGAAAGAAGTGCACAGAAGACCAAGGAGCTGCAGAGGACGCAATGCACAGGGGTACTGTCTAGCACGGGGAGACAAGTACTTACCTCCACCAAATTTAGACAGCTGGACCTTTGGACAGTCATGGTCACTTTGGTCCACCACCTGTGTTCCAGGGATCGTGCTCGTCGACAGGAGAGGAGTCTGAGAGTACCGGTCGTCGTTACAGAGAGGTTCCTGTTGAAGCAGGGAAGTGACTCCATCACTCCATGGAAGATTCCTTCGGTTCTTCTGGTGCAGGGTGAAAACAGGGAGTCCTCAGAGCGTGCACAACCTGGACACTGTTGCAGTTGCTCACTGGAGCAGAAGTTGCAGGTCACAGGAGCCTTCCTGGCTACTTTGTAGCAGTTACAGTGGTTCCTGGAGCAGTCTGCGGTTGATCCGATGGTCAGAAGCTGAAGCAGAGGATGCCGAGGAGTCCTGGTGGAGTCTTGCAAACTGAATCTGAGGAAACACCCAGAGGAGAGACCCTAAATAACCTTGAGAGGGGAATTGGCTACCAACCCAGGTATGCACCTATCAGGAGGGGTCTCTGATGTCACCTGCTGGCACTGGGCATTCAGATGCTCCCAGAGGGTCCCCACACCTTGGAATCCAAGATGGCTAACGCCAGGGACACGCTGAAGGAGCTCTGGGCACCACCCCTAGGGTGGTGATGGACAGGGGAGTGGTCACTACCCTTTCCTTTGTCCAGTTTTGCACCAGAGCAGAGACTGGGGGTCCCTGAACCGGTGTAGACTGGATTATGCAAGGAGGGCACCATTTGTGCCCTTGCACGCTTATAATGGTGTCCCGCACTCACAAAGTCCAGGGGATTGGCCCTGGAAAACGTGGGGGCACCTTTGCTAGTGCAAGGATGCCCTAACACACACAGTAAGTTTGCACCTAGCCTTCAGTAACTGAAGGTTAGATATATAGGTAACTTATAAGTTACCTGGTGGAGTGAAAATGGCTGTGAAATAGTGTGTGCACTATTTCACTCAGGTTGGAATGGCAGTCCTGAAGGAGTGTTTGTATGAGCTCCTTATGGGTGGCAAAAGAAATGCTGAAGCCCATAATGATCTCCTGGAAGCTCAATGCCCTGGTTACCTAGGTACCATATACTAGGGACTTATAATGGGGGACCAGTCTGCCAATTGGAATTGGTTTATGGAGTCACTAAACTATAGTGACAAATTTGGTACACAGAGAGAGCATAAGCACTGGAGTTCTGGTTAGCAGAACTCCAGTGACAGAGTCAAGCATACTGACAACACATATAGGCCACACACTATGAGCACTGGGGTCCTGATTAGCAGGATCCCAGTGAGACAGTAAAAACACACTGACAAACAGGCAGAAATTGGGGGTAACATGCCAAGAAAGATGGTACTTTCCTACACAACCCCCCCAAACGAGGGACAATAAGGCTAACCTTGCCCAGATGAGTCTTCATTGTCTAAGTGGAAATGTCTGGAGAGTCCATCTGCATTGGAGTGGTTACTCCCAGGTCTATGTTCCACTGTAAAGTCCACCCACTGTAGGGAAATGGATCACCTCAACAATCTAGGGTTTTCTCCTTTAATCTGTTTTAACCATAAGAGAGGTTTGTGATCTATCTGAACTATGAAGTTGAGTCCCAAATAAGCATGGTCTCAACATCTTCAGGGCCCAGACAACAGCAAAGGCCTCCCTCTCTATGGCTGACCAACGCTTTTCTCTAGGGGTCAACCTCCTACTGATAAACCTCCAGGTTGATCCTGGACCTCTGAGTTTAGTTGTGAAAGCACTGCCCCAACCCCCAGTTCAGAAGCAATGATTTTTTTTAGAGTAATTTGGGATTTTTAGGACAGGTGCAGTACACGTAACCTGCTTAAGCTCCTCAAAAGCTCTTTGACAGCTGGCTGTCCATACTACCTTTTTGGGCATTTTCTCAGAGGTGAGGTCACTAAGCGGGGCAACAATGGAGCCATAGTTCTTAATGAACCAACTGTAATACCCAGTGAGACCAAGTTAAGGCTCTGACCTGGGTCTGAGTAGTAGGGGGAGCCCAGTCTAAAATAGTCTGTATCTTCCCCTGTAGTGGTTCAATCTGTTCTCCACCTACCAGGTGGCCCAGAAAAACCACTTTCCCCTGACCTATCTGGCATTTTGAAGCCTTAATAGTGAGGCCTGCCTTTTGCAGGGCCTCCAAAACTTTCCGCAGGTGAACCAGGTGGTCATCCCAAGTGGAGCTAAATACAGCAATATCATCTGGATATACTGCACTGAATGCTTCCATACCTTAGAGGACTGTGTTCACCAGCCTCAGGAAAGTGTCAGGTGCATTGTTCAGACCAAAGGGCATAACTGCAAATTTGTAATGCCCTCCAATGGTTGAAAATGCAGTTTTTGGTTTAGCATTCTCTGATAATTTGATCTGCCAATTCCCTGCAGTCAAATCAAAGGTGCTTGGATACTTGGCAGGTGCCAGTGTATCTATGAGTTCATCTGCCCTAGGGATAGGGTGAGCATCTGTTTTTGTAACTGTATTGAGCCCTCTGTAGTCTACACAAAATCTAATTTCTCTCTTTCCATCTTTACTATGGGTTTTTGGGACAAGCACCACTGGGCTGGCCCAGTGGCTGTCTTAGTGCTCAATAACACCTAGGTCCAACATTTTCTCAACCTCAGATTTAATATAGTCTCTGACATGGTCAGGCTGCCTATAAATCTTACTTTTGACAGGCAAACTGTCTCCATAAATCAATGGTTTGTTCACACAAAGTAGTCTAACCAGGTGTGAGTGAAAAGAGTTCATAAAATTGGCCTAGTAAATTCTTACAGTCCTCTCTCTGCTCTGTTGTGAGGTCGTCTGCAAGTAACTCTCCTTCCACTAAGCCATCAGCTTCAGTGTTGGAGAAGAGGTCAGGGAAAGGGTCACTCTCTTCCTCCTGCCCCTCATTTGTGGCCATAAGTAGGGTCAAATCTGCTCTATCATAGTAGGGTTTAAGGCGGTTGACATGAAGTACCCTGAGAGAACTTCTGGCAGTGCCAAGGTCTACCAAATAGGTGACCTCGCCCTTCTTTTCCACAATTAGATGTGGTCCACTCCATTTGTCTTGGAGTGCTCTTGGTGCCACAGGCTCCAAAACCCACCCCTTCCGTCCTGGGTGGTACTCAGTCAGGACAGCCTTCTGGTCATGCCATTGCTTTTGAAGCTCCTGGCTGGCCTGAAGGTTTTTAGTGGCCTTTTTCATGTACTCAGCCATCCTTGATCTTAGGCCAAGCACATAATCCACAAGGTCTTGTTTAGGGGGATTCAAGGGTTGCTCCCACCCCTCTTTGACAGGAGCAAGAGGACCTTTAACAGGATGACCAAATAGGAGGTCAAAAGGGCTGTAGCCCACTCCTTTTTGGAGTACCTCCCTGCAGGCAAAAAGGAAGCATGGCAGGAGGACATCCCATCTCCTTCTGAGTTTTTCAGAGAGTCCCATGATCATGCCTTTGAGAGTTTTGTTATATCTCTCAACCAGTCCATTTGTTTGTGGATGATAGAGGGTGGTGAATTTATAGGTTACACCACACTCCTTCCACATAGCTTTTAAGTATGCAGACATTAAGTTACTACCCGTGTCTGATACTACCTCTTTAGGAAAGCCCACCCTTGAAAACCTTCCCAGGAGGGCCTTTGCCACTGCAGGAGCTGTAGTGGTCCTTAAGGGGATTGCTTCTGGGTATCTTGTGGCATGGTCTACTACCACTAAGATGAATCTGTTGCCAGATGCAGTTGGATTGTCAAGTAGGCCAACAATATCAACCCCTACCCTTTCAAAGGCACCCTAACCACAGGCAGTGGGATTAAGAGGGCATTTGGGGTTCCACAAGTTTTTCCACTGGCTTGGCAAGTGACACAACAGCAACAGAACTCTTTTGTGTCCTCTGTCATGTGAGGCCAGTGAAAGTGAGGGACAAGTATGTCCCCGGTTTTACTTTGCCCCAGATGCCCAACCAGGGGAATATCATGTGCAAGAGTTAGGAGGAATTCCCTATACTGCAAGGCAATGACCAGCTTCCTGGCAGCACAAGGTTTTGGGTCCCTTGCATCAGAAAGGAGATTGTTCTCCCAATAAACTCTTTGTAAGTCACTGATATCCCCAGCCTGTTGTTTGACAGCTTGCTATCTTAGACCTTCTAGTGTGGGACAGGTTTGCTGTGCCACACTCAGTTCCTCCCTGGCAGGCCCCCTGCACCCAAGATCTCAGCTGTGTTAGCCTGTAGCTCCTCTGGTGTAGGTTCTGGACAGGGAGTTGACTCCTCCTCATCAAAGGGGGAATCTTCTGGAGAGGGAGGGATAGTGGACAAGGGTTTGCCCTTTCTACCCCTGGTTTTTGGGAGCACTTGGTCCATTGTTTCAGGATCCAAGTTTCCCTGTCCTCTTTGCTTCTTGACCTGAGCCCTGGTAAGAGCAAAGATGTGCCCTAGAATGCCCAGCATGGCTGCATGGGCCTCCTACTCCACTTCAGCCCAAGCTGAAGTTTCCAAATCATTGCCCAATAGACACTCTACAGGCAAGTCGGTGGATACCACAACCTTTTTAGGAACAGTAACCCCCCAGTTGAGAGTCACAACAGCTATGGGGTGCCTAACAGTGTTGCTATGGGTGTCAGTAACTTGGTACTGATGACCAAGTAGGTGTTGCTCAGGGACAACCAGTTTGTCCATCACCATAGTGACACTGGCACCTGTGTCCCTGTAGGCCTCAACCTGAATACCATTTATTAGAGGTAGTTGCTTGTACTTATCGATATTAAGGGAACAAGCAACTAAGGTGGCAAGGTCAATGCGACCATCAGAGACTAAAACAGCCTCATTGGTTTCCCTAACCAGACCAATCCCCACTACATTACCAAAAGTGAGTCCACCTACACCCATTGTTTGGCTATTTGTAGAATTTTTCCCACCATCACTGCTATTACTAGGGGCACTAGTGGAACCAGTTGGAGTTGTGGTGGTGGGAGGCTTGGTGTATCTCTTGGGACACATGAGACCACTTGCCCAATGGCCTTTGTGCTCACATAAATAACACCAAGGCTTTTTCTGATGGTTAGAAGCGGATTTGGGCCCAGCACCCCCAGAAGGAGTTTTGTGGGCCTGATGAAGACTCTGACTTTTTATCTTTGTCCCCACCCTTGTCATGTGACTTACCATCCTTCTTCTTGCTGTCCTTGTCAAACCCTGTATGAGCCTTCCTGCTCATTCTTGTTCTGACCCATTTGTCTGCCTTCTTTCCCAATTGGGGAGAGGTCAGATCTGAGTCCACAAGATACTGGTGTAACAAATCAGACACACAAATTTTAAGAATATGCTCTCTCAAGATTAGCTTATATAAGCTTTCATAATCAGACACCTTGCTGCCATGCAACCAGTCTTCTAAGGCCTTCACTGAACAGTCCAGAAAGTCTATCCAATCTTGTGGAGGCTCTTTTCTGGTTTCTCTGACCTTAATCCTATATTGTTTAGTGGTTAAGCCAAATCCATCCAAAAGTGCAGTCTTCAGAACATTGTAATTATCTGAATCATCTTCTCTAACAGTAAGGTGTCTATCTCTCCCCTTGCCAGAGAAGGACAACCACAGACTAGCAGCCCACTGTACATGAGGGACCCTCTGAACTTTACAGGCCCTCTCAAGTGCAGCAAACCACTTGTAAACATCACCCCCTCCTTGTAAGGGGGGCAATCTTATTGGGGTTTCTAGAATCAAATGTGTGTTCTTTAACACTGGAATTTCTAAAACTGCTGTTGCTACTGCCACCCTGGGGAACTAATCCCAACACCTGTCTTTCCCTTTCCACAGCTAGGGATTCCCTATCTAAGGCCAACTGTTGCTGCTGTAGCCTCAGTCTGGACTCCTCCAGCCTCAGCTTTCTGAGTTCCCTATCTAGGGACTGATCCTCAGGGTTAAATGTGTGGGACACTTCTGACACATAAGTGACATGGGAGTGAGCAGGGGTTGATCTTTCCCTAACTTGTGTAACCCTAACCACCTGGCCTCTAGGGGTGAAGGGTGCCCTACTTGTGTGTGCCCCTTCCCACTACCAGCTACTTGTTATGAGAAAGATCTGTGGAAGGACCATCCCCTGCATCTTCAGGACCCTCTCCTGAATTTAGCTGGTCAGAATCTCCCTCTACCTCCCCTTCTGATTGTACATGACCATCAGGATGCTCCAGGTTATCTTGTAAGAGGAGATTCAAGAGGAAATCCTTATTAGGGTTCTTCCCAATCCCTACGCTTCTTTCTAAAGAGAGACCCCTCAGGCTTTTGAAATTAAGATTTTCATAAGTGGTCTTGACAACCTTGGTGGTAGCCTCAATAGAAGACATAGTGATAGCAAAATTTTGAGAGAAGAGTAATAAGTAAGCAAACTATTTCACCTAACTTTTTAGAGGAAAAGAAAACCTTTTCAGAACTTTGTAAAAGTTTTTCAAAGTTTGGAAAAACATTTTGGAAGTGAAAAATGTACTGCTATGTATAATTGTATATAGCTCTAAGTATTGGAGTACACTTTTCTTGTGAAAAGCACCAGTGACAAAGTGATAAAGCAATTACATGTACTTATCCCACTGCGGCACCACCAATGTAGGAGGCTGGTCTGGTTTGTAGTGGGTACCTAAGGTATTTACACCTTATACCAGGTCCAATTATCCGTTATTAGTGAAATGTAGGCAGTGTTCTAGCAGCTTAGGCTGTCTATGGGTAGCTATAACAGAGCATCCAAAGCTGAACTAGGAGACATGCAAAGCTCTTGCAATACCACTATAGTCACACAGTACTTATACAATAAAAGACAATACTCAGTGTTACCAAAAATAAAGGTACTTTATTTTATTGACACAAGGCCAAAAATATCTTAGAGGCAATTCTCCTTCTGGAGGTAAGTATTATACACAATATATACACTAGTAACTAAAATCAGGTAAGTAAAGTACAAACAGTGAAAAACACAATAGATTGCAATGGGCCTAGGGGCAAAAAAAACATATACTAAAATATTGGAATGTGAAAGTCGGATTCACCTTAAGGCCAGTGTAGTGTGTAGAGGGGCACTGGGAGTGTAAGAAACACCAAAGGTAAGTAAAGTACCCCACCCCAGAGCCCAGGAAAACAGGAGTAAAGTACAGCAAGTTTCCTCAGAACACACTACAAGTCGTGGTGAAGGATTATTGTAAGGAAATGCGTCCTTGGCATGGTTACCCCCTGGCTTTTTGCCTTTGCTGATGCTAAGTTATGACTTGAAAGTGTGCCAGGCCCCAGCACCAGTGTTCTTTCCCTAAACTGTACCTTTGCCTCCACAATTGGCACAACTCTGGCACCTAGGTAAGTCCCTTGTAACTGGTACCCCTGGCACCAAGGGCCCTGATGCCAGGGAAGGTCTCTAAGGGCTGCAGCATGTCTTATGCCACCCTGGGGACCCCTCACTCAGCACATGCACACTGCTTCACAGCTTGTGTGTGCTGATGGGGAGAAAAAGACTAAGTCAACATGGCACTCTCCTCAGAGTGCCATGCCAACCCCACACTGCCTGTGGCATAGGTAAGTCACCCCTCTAGCAGGCCTTACAGCCCTAAGGCAGGGTGCACTATACCACAGGTGAGGGCATATGTGCATGAGCACTATGCCCCTACATGGTCTAAGCAAAACCTTAGACATTGTAAGTGCAGGGTAGCCATATGAGTATATGGTCTGGGAGTTTGACAGACACGAACTCCACAGTTCCATAATGGCTACACTGAAAACTGGGATGTTTGGTATCAAACTTTTCAGCACAATAAATGCACACTGATGCCAGTGTGCAATTTATTGTAAAATACACCCAGAGGGCATCTTAGAGATGCCCCCTGAAAACATATCCGACTTCCAGTGTAGGCTGATAGTTTCTGCCAGCCTGCCACACACCAGACATGTTGCTGGCCACATGGGGAGAATGCCTTTGCCACTCTGTGGCCAGGAACAAAGCCTGTACTGGGTGGAGGTGCTTCTCACCTCCCCCTGCAGGAACTGTAACACCTGGCGGTGAGCCTCAAAGGCTCACCCCCTTTGTTACAGCGCCACAGGGCATCCCAGCTAGTGGAGATGCCTGCCCCTCCAGCCACTGCCCCCACTTTTGGCGGCAAGGCTGGGGGAGATAAAAAACAAGGAGGAGTCACCCACCAGTCAGGACAGCACCTAAGGTGTCCTGAGCTGTGGTGACCCTTACTTTTAGAGATCCTCCATCTTGTGGATGGAGGATTCCCCCAATAGGATTAGGGATGTGCCCCCCTCCCCACAGGGAGGAGGCACAAAGAGGGTGTAGCCACCCTCAAGGACAGTAGCCATTGGCTACTCCCCTCCCAGACCTAAACACCCCCCAAAATTCAGTATTTAGGGCCCCCCCAGAACCTAGGAAACTAGATTCCTGCAACCTTATCCAGAAGAAGGACTGCTGACCTGAAGCCCTGCAGTGAAGACAGAGACGACAACTGCTTTGGCCCCAGCCCTACCAGCATGTCTCCCAACTTTGAAGAAAACTGCTACAGCAACACATCCAACAGGGACCAGCAACCTCTGAAGCCTCAGAGGACTGCCCTGCAACCAAGGACCAAGAAACTACTGTGAACAGCTGTAGGAAAGTACCATCTTGCCTGGCATGTTACCCCCATTTTCACTGTATGTATGTTTGTTTTAGCCCTTGTGTCACTAGGATCGTGCCAGGCAGGACCCCAGTGCTCATAGTATGTGCCCTGTATGTGTTCCCTGTGTGGTGCCTAACTGTATCACTGAGGCTCTGCTAACCAGAACCTCAGTGTTTATGCTCTCTCTGCTTTCTAAATTTGTCACTGCAGGCTAGTGACTAAATTTACCAATTCTCATTGGCACACTGTTAAACCCATATAATTCCCTTGTATATGGTACTGAGGTACCCAGGGTATTGGGGTTCCAGTAGATCCCTATGGGATGCAGCATTTCTTTTGCCACTCATAGGGAGCTCATACAATTCTTACACAGGCCTGCCACTGCAGCCTGAGTGAAATAACGTCCACGTTATTTTACAGCCATTTTTCACTGCACATAAGTAACTTATAAGTCACCTATATGTCTAACCCTCACTTAGTGAAGTCTGGGTGCCAAGTTACTTAGTGTGTGGGCACCCTGGCACTAGCCAAGGTGCCCCCACATCGTTCAGGGCAAATTCCCCGAACTTTGTGAGTGCGGGGACACCATTACACAAGTGCACTAGACATAGGTCACTACCTATGTATAGCGTTACAATGGTAACTCCGAACATGGCCATGTAACATGTCGAAGATCATGCAATTGTCACCCCAATACCATTCTGGTATTGGGGGGACAACTCCATGATCCCCCGGGTCTCTAGCACAGAACCTGGGTGCTGCCAAACTGCCTTTCCGGGGTTTCCACTGCAGCTGCTGCTGCTGCCAACCCCTCAGACAGGATTCTGCCCTCCTGGGGTCTGGCCAGCCCCAGCCCAGGAAGGCAGAATAAAGGATTTTCTCTGAGAGAGGGTGTTACACCCTCTCCCTTTGGAAATAGGTGTGAATGGCTGGGGAGGAGTAGCCTCCCCCAGCCTCTGGAAATGCTTTGATGGGCACAGATGGTGCCCATCTCTGCATAAGCCAGTCTACACCAGTTCAGGGATCCCTCAGCCCTGCTCTGGCGCAAAACTGGACAAAGGAAAGGGGAGTGACCATTCCCCTGACCAGTACCTCCCAGGGGAGGTGCCCAGAGCTCCTCCAGTGTGTCCCAGACCTCTGCCATCCTGGATGCAGAGGTGTTGGGGGCACACTGGACTGCTCTGAGTGGCCAGTGCCAGCAGGTGACGTCAGAGACCCCCTCTGATAGGCTCTTACCTCTCATGGTAGCCAATCCTCCTTTCTTGGTAGCCAAACCTCCTTTTCTGGCTATTTAGGGTCTCTCCTCTGGGGTATTCTTCAGATAACGAATGCAAGAGCTCACCAGAGTTCCTCTGCACTTCCCTCTTTGACTTCTGCCAAGGATCGACCGCTGACTGCTCCAGGACGCCTGCAAAACCGCAACAAAGTAGCAAGACGACTACCAGCAACATTGTAGCGCCTCATCCTGCCGGCTTTCTCGACTGTTTCCCGGTGGTGCATGCTCTGGGGGCTGTCTGCCTTCACCCTGCACTGGAAGCCAAGAAGAAATCTCCTGTGGGTCGACGGAATCTTCCCCTTGCTAACGCAGGCACCAAAAGACTGCATCACCGGTCCTCTGGGTCCCCTCTCATCCTGACGAGCGTGGTCCCTGCAACACAGGCGCTATATCTAAGTGACTCCCACAGTCCAGTGATCGTTCAGTCCAAGTTTGGTGGAGGTAAGTCCTTGCCTCCCCACGCTAGACTACAAACCTGTGTACTGCATGATTTGCAGCTGCTTCGGCTTCTGTGCACTTCTCCAAGGATTCCTTTGTGCACAGCCTAGCCTGGGTCCCCAGCACTCCGTCCTGCAGTGCTCAACCCTCTGAGTTGGACTCCGACGTCGTGGGACCCTCCTTTGTGACTCTGAGCCGGTTCACAAATCTTCTAAGTGCCTGCTCCGGTACTTCTGCGGGTGCTGCCTGCTTCTGTGGCGGCTCCCTGAGTTGCTGAGCACCCCCTCTGTCTCCTCCTCCAAGGGGCAACATCCTGGTCCTTCCTGGTACCCAGCAGCACCCAAAAACCTTTACTGCGACCCTTGCAGCTAGCAAGGCTTGTTTGCGGTATTTCTGCGTGGGAACACTTCTGAAACCTTCAGCACGACGTGGGACATCCTCCATCCAAAGGAGAAGTTCCTAGCTCTCTTCATTGTTGCAGAATCCTAGGCTTCTTCCATCTGGAGGCAGCCTTCTTGCACCTTCATCTGGGGTTTCCTGGGCTCCTGCCCCCCCGGACACTATTGCGACTCTTGGACTTGGTCCCCTTGCCTTGCAGGTCCTCAGGTCCAGGAATCCGTCTTCAGTGCTTTGCTGGTGTTTGTGGTTCTTGCAGAATCCCCCTATCACGACTATTGTGTCCTTTTAGGGTAGTAGGGGTAATCTACTCCTACTTTTCAGGGTCTTGGGGTGGGGTATCTTGGACACCCTGACTGTTTTCTTACAGTCCCAGCGACCCTCTACAAGCTCCCATAGGTCTGGGGTCCATTTGTGATTTGCATTCCACTTTTGGAGTATATGGTTTGTGTTGCCCCTAGACCTATGTTCACCTATTGCATCCTATTGTAATTCTACACTGTTTGCTTTACTTTTCTTACTATTAGTTACCTGTTTTGGGTTTGTGTACATATGACTTGTGTATATTACTTACCCTCTAACTGAGGGTACTCACTGACATACTTGTGGCATATTGTCATAAAAATAAAGTACCTTTATTTTTAGTAACTCTGAGTATTGTGTTTTCTTATGATATTGTGCTATATGATATAAGTGGTATCGTAGGAGCTTTGCATGTCTCCTAGTTCAGCCTAAGCTGCTTTGCCATAGCTACCTTCCATCAGCCTAAGCTGCTAGAAACACCTCTATTCTAGTAATAAGGGATAAATGGACCTGGCACAGGGTGTAAGTACCACAAGGTACCCACTATAAGCCAGGCCAGCCTCCTACAACAGCGGCCCTGTTCAACAATCTGCAACTTTCTTGCAACAAAGAAACGACTTTGAAGACTTCACTTTCCCCGCCGGAAGCGTGAGACTTTCCACTCTGCACCCGACGCCCCCGGCTCGACCTGCGGAAAACCAACACTACAGGGAGGACTCCCCGGTGACTACAAGCCAGTGAGTAGCCTGAGATGACCCTCCTGAGCCCCCACAGCGACACCTGCAGAAGAAATCCAGAGGCCCCCCCAGACCGCGATTGCCTGTAACAAGGGACACGACTCCTGGAACCAACACTGCACCAGCAGCCCCCAGGACCTGAAGGAATCGAACTCCACTGCAGGAGCGACCCCCAGGCGACCCTCTGCCTAGCCCAGGTGGTGGCTACCACGAGGAGTCCCCCCCGTGCCTGCCTGCATCGTTGAAGTGACCCCCGGGTCCCTTCATTACTTTCTATCTGAAACCCGACGCCTGTTTGCACTCTGCACCCAGCCGCCCCTGTGCCGCTGAGGGTGTACTTTCTGTGCCTGCTTGTGTCCCCCCCGGTGCCCTACAAAACCGCCCTGGTCTGCCCCCCGAGGACGCAGGTACTTACCTGCTGGCAGACTGGAACCGGGGCACCCCTGTTCTCCATTGAAGCCTATGTGTTTTGGGCACCCCTTTGACCTCTGCACCTGACCGGCCCTGAGCTGCTGGTGTGGTAACTTTGGGGTGGCCTTGAACCCCCATTGGTGGGCTACCTTGGACCCAACTTTGAGACTTGTAAGTGTTTTACTAACCTGTAAACTTAACCTCTACTTACCTCCCCCAGGAACTGTTGCTTTTTGCACTGTGTCCACTTTTAAAATAGCTTATTGCCATTTTTACAAAGACTGTATATGATATTGTGATTATTCAAAGTTCCTAGAGTATCTAAGTGAAATACCTTTCATTTGAAGTATTACTTGTAAATCTTGAACCTGTGGTTCTTAAAATCAACTAAGAAAATATATTTTTCTGTATAAAAACCTATCGGCCGGGAGTAAGTCTTTGAGTGTGTGTTCCTCATTTATTGCCTGCGTGTGTACAACAAATGCTTAACACTACCCTCTGATAAGCCTACTGCTCGATCACACTACCACAAAATAGAGCACTAGAATTATCTCTTTTTGCCACTATCTTACCTCTAAGGAGAACCCTTGGACTCAGTACACACTATTTCTTACTTTGAAGTAGTATATACAGAGCCAACTTCCTACAATTATGCAATGACTAAGCAAGACTCCAAGAAACCATCAATGGATTCCTGGACCTGAAGACCTGTGGAGAGAGGAGACCAAGTCCAGAAGTTGATGAAGAGTCCAGGAAGAACAGGAGCCCCTGCCCACATGGTAGAAGGTGCAAAAGTGGATTCTCCGGGTGGAAGAAAAGTACAGAAATGCACCAAAGAAAATAGCTGTGGGTTCCTGCTTGGTAAAAGAGATGTCCCGCGTCAAGTCGTTGGATGCAGGCTGTTTGCATTGCTGGATTCCGTCAACAAGCCTTGGGTCACACAAGAACGCGTGTTGTGTCAAAGAGGAGCTTCCCAGGAGGGACGTGGGGTCTCAACTCGGACTGAGGAGACAGAGGGGGCTCTCAGCACTTTAGAGAGCCTTCAGAAAACCAGGCAGCACCCATGGGAGTCCCAGAACATGGGGACAAAGGAGTTGCAAAGTGCGGTCATCTCAGCACTACACAAAGGGATCCCACGCCGCCGGAGAACAACTCAGGGAGCTGAGCGTCACAGGATAGAGTGCTGGGGATCTGGGTTACACTGTGCATGAAGAACATTTGGAAGAAGTGCACAGAAGCCCAAGGAGCTGCAGAGGACGCGATGCACAGGGGTACTGTCTGGCAAGGGGAGGCAAGCCCTTACCACCATCAAATTTGGACAGCTGGACATTTGCACAGGCAGGGTCACTTCGGTCTACCACCTGTGTTCCAGGGATCATGTTCGTTGACAGGAGAGGAGTCCCAGAGTACAGGTCGTCGTTGCAGAGAGGTGCCTGCTGAAGCAGGGGAGTGAATCCATCACTCCACAGGAGATTCCTTTGGTTCTTCTGCAGGGTGAAGACAGGCAGTCCACAGAGTGTGCAAAACCTGGAAACTGTTGCAGTTGCTGGCTGGACCTGAAGTTGAAGGTCACAGGAGCCTTCCTGGATACTTTGTTGCATTTACAGCGGTTCCTGGAGCAGTCTGTGGTTGATCTGATAGTCAGAAACTGAAGCAGAGGATGCAGAGGAGTCCTGGTGGAGTCTTGCAAACTGAATCTGAGGAAACACCCAGAGGAGAGACCCTAAATAGCCCTGAGAGGGAGATTGTATACCTACCTAGGTATGCACCTATCAGGAGGGGTCTCTGATGTCACCTGCTGGCACTGGCCACTCAGATGCTCCCAGAGGGTCCCAACACCTTGGAATCCAAAATGGCTAACGCCATGGACACTTTGGAGGAGCTCTGGGCATCACCCCTGGGGTGGTGATGGACAGGGGAGTGGCCACTCTCCTTTCCTTTGTCCAGTTTCGGCCCTAAGCAGGTACTGGGGGGCCCCTGAACCGGTGTAGACTGGATTATGCAAGGAGGGCACCGTTTGTGCCCTTCAAAGCATCTCCAGGGGCTCTGGGAGTATACCCCTCCCATGTCTGTAACACCTATTTCCAATGGGAGAGGGTGTAACACCCTTCTCCTAGAGGAAATGCATTGTTCCTCTTTCCTGTGATTGAGCTGCTCAATCCCCAGGAGGGCAGAGACCGGTCTGTGAGGTGGCAGCATCTGGGGCTGCAGTGGAATCCTTAGAGAACTGGTTTGGCAGAACTGAGGGTCCATGGTGGAGCCCCCAGGGTGCATAGAATTGGCCTCCCAATACCATATTTGGATTGGGGGTTCAATTTCACAATCTTAGACACCTCACATGGCCATATTTGGAGTTACCATTGTGAAGCTACATATGTGTATTGACATATATGTGGTGCACACTTATAATGGTGTCCCCTCACTCACAAAGTCCAGGGAATTGGCCGTGGACAACATAGGGGCACCTTTGCTAGTGCAAGGGTGCCCTAACACACACAGTAACTTTGCACCTAGCCTTCAGTAACTGAAGGTTAGACATATGGGTGACTTATAAATTACCTGGTGCAGTGAAAATGGCTGTGAAATAGTGTGTGAGGAAAAGATCGACACGACTCCGATCTGCAGCTGGAAAATCGACGCGCTGCCGGCTTTGTGGCTGAAAATCGACACTCGATTGCAAAGCGACCGGAAGATCGACGCACGGAGCTGGGGAATGACGTGCAGCATCGCTGACGGAGGCGGGTGAGATCGCAACCCGCACTGCGTGGTTTTCGGATCATCGTGCGGCTGGATTTCCGATGCAAACACCACTGGGTGTGTAAAAACTATGCAAGGCCTGCCCGGACCCGAGAGTGGTGACCGGATCGATGCAGTGTTCTCCTGTGGAAAGAAGAAACAACACGCCCGACCCGAAGAAAGGAGAAACGACGCAAGGTCTCACTCGTGACTGAAATTGATGCATCGCAAGCCCTTTTTGATGCACACTCGCCCGTGCGGGTTATTTTTGATGCACCCAAGGGACATTTTCACGCTAACAGTGTTAGTGTGTTTTTAAAACTACATGAGACTCTTTTTGCTTTTTAATTAATAACTTGACTTGTGTATTGTAGATTTTTGTCATTTTGATCTTGTTTTGGTTAGATACATATTCTCTATTTTTCTTAACCTGTGTTGTGTCATTTTGTAGTGTTTGCATTGAATTGCTGTATGTGTTGGTACAAATACTTTACACCTAGCATTCTGAAGCTAAGCCTACTGCTCGTGCCAAGCTACCAAGGGGGTAAGCAGGGGTTAGCTGAGGGTGATTCTCTTTTACCCTGACTAGAGTGAGGATCCTTGCTTGGACATGGGGTAACCTGACTGCCAACCAAAGACCCCATTTCTAACACATCTTCACTTACAAAAACAGTAAAATATTTTAAATCATAGAATCAACTGTTTTTACATCCCAATCATCATAAACAACTCCAGGTGTTATTACATCGTTCATGGAAAGTTTAAATACATAAGGGATTTAGATGACCTCCGTCAAGCCATATATATCAAATGGTACTTTATCCCATGGGGAATTGGTATGGCTGAAATGTTCACTAGGGACAAGTCTCTATGGACCCTATGGGAGGAAAAGTGCGGTTTTAGGATCTCATCCAGCAGCTCAACTGTGGAGCGTTCAGGAAGGTAATGACCATGTATTAGTAAGAATAAGACAATGACAAACCCAATCCAAAGGAGGAAGGCAAGCACAGTTAATAAGAGCCACAGGTAGTTCCATGAAAGAATAAAATAGTTAATTTTAAGCCAAATGATCAGCTTACGTTCTCTTGACAGCTCTGTTGCAGAAGATGCAGATGAGTCGGTGAAAGTGTCATTGATGTCGGCAAAATATCCAGAAGCAGTTTGTGCAAAAACTGGAGCCGTATTTGGAAGGGGAGAGCTGGCAGAAGTCTTCCACAGTCGTTCATAGTAGACCATATCATCCGTTTGGGCTGAATTTGAGTAGAATTGCTCAATGTTCCTGACATTACTTCTCTCAGAAGAAGTTAATGGTACTAATGAAAGATCATTTTCCACCCTCCCCAAGCTCGGAGAGGTGTCTGCATTGCTGCCTAAAACCTGTAGAGGAACATCTTGGTCTGTAGTGAGAGGGATTCGGGTACTACCCAGGAGTCCTCTAAGTCTGCTGTGCAGGATCGGCTTGACATTGTTGACGGAGACACAGCGATTTTCTTTGGAACCAGGCAGTGGTGGTAGAATGACAGTTCTGGTTCCATGTATTTATAGGGCTGGAACCGGTGCACGTCAGGCAGGACCAAACTCCTTTTTCACAGCAATCTTTTCACACACTAGATCCCCAACTTTAGGAATCCAGCTGGTAGGTGTTATTGGTGCATCCCTTATTTCCAAGGAGGCAGCACTGGCTGAGGCGTTGTCATCACAGAACTGCTGAAAGTCTTGCAAGACAGTGACACGTTCATTTATGTCAAGATCTGAAACATACATTTGTGTTCCAAACAGGCATTCATATGAGGTATGCCCCCCAGGGACCTAGTGGGCAGATTATTAAGTGCTCTCTGGACTCCAAACAGGTGATTAAGCCAACTATGACCTGTGCCTAATACTCTGGCTGTTAAGGATTGCTTTAAATCCTGATTTCTTTGCTCTATGACACTATTTCTCTTTTGATCAAATGGAGACGACTAATACAGTTGGACCCCTAATGAAGCCATGGCGTCCCTGAAAGCCCTTGAGGCAAAAGCAGGGCCCTAGTCTGAGTGGAAAGCTGCAACTGCATATGTGCCAATAAAGACTTGCAAATCTTTAACAGTAGTTCAAGCGTCAGCCGAGCGTTCGTGGTCAAACCCATAGAAAGCTGGAGCATGAGTCAACAGCGACTAAAATGTATTTGTATGTACTATCAGGTGTTAGGGGACCACAATGGTCCAAGTACACACACTGTAAAGGTTTGCTGGAAATTAAGAGGGGTGTCTGCTGTGGGCGTTTGACTGTGGACCCTTTTATTTGCTGACAAGTCTCACAACAAAGGACATACTGGCCACCAGTCACAAGCTTGTAACAGTGAAATTGTAGCCACCACACCAGCATCAATGCCATCAGCTCTGCTAATTGTGTAGTGCAGTCCGCTAAGGTCTGCGTCTAAGTGTGTTGTGGATGGAATTCACCATCTTTTATGTAGCCACTCGCGACCACACAAGCAGCGCAGTATTGATGTTTTGAGCCTAGTGCGGGTTGGGTTGAGCCATCAGTATACATAATTATTTGATATTGTTCAATAGGCAATGTATTTTTCTGGAACAGGGTATTCAAGTTCATATTGCAAAAATTCTTGAGTTTGTAATTTTGGGTAAAAAATATAGTAAATTTTAGTGGCCGTCAGAGACGCTGCCTATTGAATACAATGTGGATGTAGTGTTTTAGCTTTAGGAACGCTAGCTTTGGTGACAGCCTCTCTGTGGGAGCAAAGCGTTGTTCTGCTGTAGAATAGAAATGTGATTTATATGGGAAACAACTGGAAGAACGAGTCCGGAACCACGAGGTTGTGAAAAACGAAAGCGAAACAACGCTTTAGTTTTCCGCGACTCCCTGGTTTTGGTACCTTAACCACACATGTCTGAACAACAAACATGCGTGCTTAAGGTACAGAAGGGAGTTGGAGTGGACGCGGTGAAGGAGGAGGTAAGCTGAGCTGGGACCGGGGCTGTTTTTGGGGGAGGGGGCTGGGGGTAATTAGGGTTTAGGGGGGCAGGGTTTCGGTTTTAGGGGCGGGGTGGGGACTCGGGTATTTTTAGTTTTTGGGGTGGATGGGGGGCTGGGGGTGATTAGGGTTTGGGGGGAGGGGGAGTCAGGCTTTAGGTTTAAGGGGTGGGGTAGGGGGCTGGGGTGGAAGCATGCTGGGTCGTGCATGGTGATTGCTAATGCCTTTACCAGGAATGCGTTTACAACGGTAAAATCGTTGTAAACGCATTCGTGGTAAAGGCATTAGTGTTTAGAACGAGGTCGTTGTTCCGACCTCGTTGTTGAGCCACGGGTGGTTTAGGCACCCGTGGTTCCGACATATAACCGATTTATATGCAATCGGGACGGTTTCACCCTCGTTGAATGTTACATAAGTGAAACCAATGGCACCAGCAATTACTCTGATGACCATGTGTGTTTTGTTGTCACTTGCATGCAAGTGTTTAGCTGCAAGCATGTCTTGTTGCAATGCTCTGAGAAAGCGTGTGTGTTTGACTGTCCAATAATTGCTTGAAAAGTCCAGACTTGTTAAGTCATATAATGGTTTACAGTGTTGTGCATAATCTGGGATGTATGCTCTGCCAAAGTTTAAAAAGCCAAACAAAGACTGGAGCTTTTTGATAGTGTTTGGAGGTTGTAGTTGTGTGCATTTTTCTAAAAATTGGGGCGCTAGGCTCTTGCCTTCATCTGATTATTCGTATCCCAAAAACAGGACACTAAGGAAGGCTATTTTTTTTTTTTTTTATTCAAATGTGTCGCCTAATTTGGCAAATCCCACAATAATGTGGGCAACTCATCTCACATGTTGTTTGAGGTCATCATCAGTAAGGTAGATGTCATCTACGTAGGACAACGCCTCAGAATCAATGTTGTGTAAAATAGAATTAACACAAGCTGAAAACAGTCATGGACTCTTCTTGTACGCTTGTGGGAGACAGCAATTTTTTTCTGAGAGCCTAAAGCGCTGAAACTTGTTAAGTCCCTACTATCAGGGCTATATTTTGACAGAAAAACCCGTTGGAAATATCCAATGTTGTTTTGTATATTTTGAGCACTATATTGTTTATAAGTGCTGTACTATGTGCATTTTGTATGACAAATGTGTGTGTACGACTGTTTAAATGTCTGTAATCTAAGACTATTCTTTATGAATGGTCTGGTTTAACTGCGGGGAACAATGGATTGTTCATTGATGAGACACAGGGTTTGATTAGACTCTGGTACTCTAGCTGTGTGAGTATTTCCCTCACAGGTGCTTTGGCTTCACGCTTTATTGGGTATTGGGGTTGAGTTTGGGATATTCTTGGTATTATATGACAGGGGGAATCTTTATCCCACTCTATGAAATTGCGATAAAACGCGGGTGCCTGCCCCTTAGCCCAATCAATAGAGCAAGCTTCTCTGAGCTCTCTGGGAACAAGGGGCGAGAAAGAGGGTTCAATTACTTCTTTCTCATATGGGAGATTACAGACAATTCTGGTGGCCAACCCTTTTCGGTCAGCAAGACATCATAAATGGTAATGACGCGATTCCAAAAAATGGCGTCTATTGTGCGCTAAATGTCTCCTTCTAATTGTAATTTTACTTTATACACCCTGTCGGGTGTGGAGACACACGTGTCCGCAATCTCAAGTTGTAGTAAGTCATCAGTTGCTTTCACCTCCAGATGCTCTTGAAGATGCCGGTGAACTATTGTGACCTTTGCCGCGCTTTCTAGCAGTGCCAGTGCCCACTTCCTGTTCTTCAGTAAGCCACTCATCCTGAGAGGCATGTCGCAATCGCTGCCACTTTTTTCTTTTCGAATTGGGGTTTTTTGTTGGGGAAGTTTCTCTTCTTTCTTAAAAGAATCTTCAGACAAGAGTTGTAAGTCCTTTCTGGGTTTCACAAACTCGGTGCGCTAGTCAGACCACCCACCTCTCTCACTGCGTTTTTCTGGTGAGTCCTGAAAAGAACAAGATTGGGGTGTATCAGTATATTGATATCTGTCAGGATTTTTTACATTATCTCTATTTTTAAGATTATAGCGATTTTGAGGGGTCTCCGAATGCGGAGATTCTCCCCTTTCTTTTTTAGATGTTTGTTTTTGTTCATCCCAGAATTTTTTAGAACCCTCAGGTGCTTGCTTGGTAAAATCTTTTTTTAGATTTACCCTGTGATTGTGGTTTAATAGTTCTAGCCCCTAGACTATCTTGATTGATGCTAGAGTAGGTCTCAGTGATAATCTTTGGCTGCTTGCGTTCTTGATCCTGTTGGGAACATCCCAAAGCTGCATACACACTGCTAGCGCAACTGCTTCCTCTTTAGGTTACTCAAAATTATTGAAGATACAATGGCAAAATTGCCCATTAATTGCATCCCCTCATCCAGGGCTGGGGCAGCCCGTATTCATCTTGAATTTGTTTTAACACCTCCGGAAGATTGGCAAGTGTCAGTGTACCGTGTGCAGTAGTATACAGCGTGTCAAATACCATGCCCCAAGTATTGCAGTTATCTACTGTGGGAACCATCCCAAATGGTAGGCACATAGTGAGAGCTCTATGTTTATTATGAGGTCCCGTATGGGGAAGACTCCTTCCAGCACATTTATTTTTTGAGCTAACCAAAACAGAATCTCCTCCCGTTTGGCAGGTACCTTACCCATGATCGAATGTCAAAAATTATTGAAAATCTGCTACTAAATCTTGTTCTTTAAAATCCCTAATCTAAAACGCCAAATTGATTCAAAAAATGTTGTCACAGGGCAAACTATTTGTACGGATGAATCTGATTTAAGTACTCTCAAAGCAGATAAGCAGTTCCTAAAACCCATTTGTTTACATAAAGGAATAATCCAAAGAACCCTCTGTTTACAATATGCACGACATTGAAAAAGAACATGGAAATCAGTCTCTTCATTCTTGCAGCCCATAGGACATGACTTAGACCTGTTGATTGAATTGGGCCATTTATAAGTTAAAGAACGCAGAGGAAGAGACCCTATTCTAAATCTAATGTAGAGGGCACGCACAAATGGAGAGAGTGCTGCATCCATGAAGAGCTCAAGCTCATAATGACATTTGAATTGCAAGAAACTATCAGTCATGGAAGAGGGTGCGACTTCAGTTGGTTGCGCAGTTTGGAATTTAAGCCAAAAAGTGTCCTTCAAGGTCTGAGCGGCATTTTTAGGAATAGAAGAGGGATCCTTCCAGTATGACCCCAAGCCAAAGTGAAATAAGGACCGTTCAACATACGCACACCACTTAATTTTGGTGTTAAAGTTAGTGCCGACCAGTTTAGACAGCCCACATCTAAATGGAATCAGAGCGTCTGATGACCATAACCGGATCCAGAACAACAGTAGCCTTAAGGTGGCAATCTGGTTGATTGGAAAAAGTTTTAGGTCCATTCGGATAGGCAGAGAAGGGGTAGTTGAAGGGACTTTTAACAGCATCTTTAGAAACTGATTTTCCGCCCTAACCAACTCCTCCAAATTGCAATGGCCCCATAACTCAGCACCATACAAACCCCCCCACCCCCGGCTTGAGATTTATATATTTCAAGAGCAGGAGTCAAAGCAAATCTGGGGGATCTGGTTGCAAATCTCACAATGCCACCCGCCCTTTGCTTCAGACACATTAATGATTTCTGGAGGTGGGCATGCCAGTTGTGTGAATCTTCTAGTTTTACACCTAGGTACTCAAAAGTGCCCACTCTTTCCAGTACGGCGCCCTCTAGACGAACAGGTCTTTTCATTTTATACTTTTTGTCTCCAAACACCATATATTTCGTTTTTAGTGAGTTAATTTCCAGGCCATGATCTTTACAGAACTCCATAAACCTCGCAAGCAAACTTGAAAGGCCCATGGCTGTTCGGGAAAGTAACAAAGTATCATCAGCAAATAAAAGACATGGAATCTTCTGCCCTCCCATGATAGGGGCATCACTAGAGCAATCCAAAAGGTAGGGAATACATGCGTCAATAAATAAGAGAAACAGAGTAGGCGCAAGTACACAACCCTGTCTCACACCACGATCTGTGGGAAACGCTGAAGTCAGTTCACCTGCCAGTCCCCATCGTATTCTGGCACAATTGCCTGAATAAAGATCTCTAATTAAGTTAAGCACGGAGCCGGGGACTCCAGCTTTGCTCATAATTTCCCACAGTTTAGGACGCGGGACAAGGTCAAAAGCGGATTTCAGGTCAACAAATGCCACAAAAAGATGGCCTGAATCCACATCTACGGTCTTCCACTTTATGGTAGTAAAGCGGAAAACCTTATCGATAGTACTGACCTTGTCTCTAAACCCTGCCTGGAGGTGGCTTAGTGCCTGGTTTTTCACAATCCATTGCTTCAGCCTACTTAGTAACTGATAGCAAAATATTTTTTGCAAGTTATCTAGTAGGCTGATAGGTCTGTAATTCCCTGGAAGGATTTTCTCGCCTTTCTTGTGTATGGGCACAATTATTGCCTCCTTCCAAGAGTCAGGATAGAACCTATTGGACAAGGCAATATTCAATATCCTATTTATATACAGAGTCCATTTGTTCAAGTCAGATTTATATAAATCTGAGGGAATTCCATCCGGGCCAGAAGCCTTCCCTGATTTTTGGGCAACAATTGCCAGCTCAGTCTCTTTTAATGTAAAGGGAGGCAAAAGGATCACTGGTGAATGGAGTGACAATATCTCTCCAGAACTGGTGGCATCGGAGTCAAGTGTAGAGCCATACAGCTCCCTAAAATAAGATAACCAGATGTCAGGGGCAATATGGCATTCTGGGTTGGATGAATAATTTTGGTCTCTGCGCGCGACCAGAAGCCAAAAGAGTTTGGCATTGTGGGCCCTAGCAGCCTCAGCCAGTTCGCCCCATAATCTCTGCTCATGCTCGAGTTTGCACATCTTACATGTGGAGGCATAATTTCTTCTTGCCCTCACAATGACTTCCCGATCTTTGGATCTTAACGCTTTAATCAAAAAACGTTTAGCCTCTCTGCACCTCTTGTCAAACCACTTACTGCTAGATTGGGAGGAGGGGTTGCTTCGATTCATAACAGCTTTGGAAAACAACTCCTTGAGGGCGGCAAAGATGTCCACATGAGAGGACATAACTTCCAGTGAAGTTAATGAAAGGTGGTCGTCAAAAAGCTGATGTCTGGAAACTAAGACACAAAGTTTATCCCGTAACTTATTAGACTTCTGGAAAGAATCCCATCTCACAGTACGCCTGTTGCTAGATAGCTTCAAGGCGCCATGAGATTTGGAAATGGGAAAAGACACAAATCCTAATAAAAGGGTTCTGTCATATACAATTTGGAGAGGCGCATGGTCACTAGTATGCCGTGGGCCCACTTTCACATCTATTATAGAGTGCCATACCCTTAAATCGAAGATAACATAATCCAGGGTACTACTATATGATCCCCTAAAAAAAGTTGAACTAGCAGGGATGTCAGCTGGAAAGCAGCCATTACCAAGGCGAAGACCATGAAGTATTATAAGATCTGTTATCTGCAGCACCCTGCTCCAAACAGTAGATGACACTGGCTGAGTTAGAAGAGAGGGAATATTCCTCACTTCATCTTCAATCTGCGTAGCCTCAATGAAGGCAGAATTGAATTTGATTGACGCATTGAAATTGCCCACAATAATGGTATGATATTTAGGGCGGAAATCTGAAATTAGGGTGTTCAAGAGATCTATGGTGGCAGACCGATGGTTAGAAGGGCCTGGTCTATTGTAAATGTTAATACATAGAACTGGAGTGCCTAAGTTTGGCAGAATTGCTATCGCCAAAATATCAGGGGAATCTACAAGGATCTCCTTTATTTCGCCCACCTCACTCGTCTTAACCCAGGTACATAGTCCCTTTATTGCCCTACCTGCAGAAGACTGGATAGCGTTTTTAGTATAAGAACAGTACCCCTGCCTATACACACTTTCCGTGGCCCACGCTTCCTGAAACATGCAGATACCAAAAGCTTCAACATAAGCCCCCCATTCAGAGTCGACTAATTTACTTTTAATGCCAGCCACATTCCAGGACAAAAGCTTCCCTGTTAGGTGTACAGTAGGGCAAATAGGTTCGCTAGTTAAAACATCTGGGATATAGGTGTTAATATGCTCATCTTGCTGTGCAGAATTAAGATTCGTGATAGAAGCAGTTTGAGGATCCTGTAGGGTGACAACTCCTAGACGTGATAAGGTTTTTAAATATAGTGGAGTCTGTAAATCAAATCTAATACTAGAGTTGCAAGAACTAGAAAAGCATAGTCAGTCAACATCTGAAGTGACCCCCTGAAGCTCAGAATCACTTAAAATGGTACGTTTGGAAGCGGGACCCATGTCAGTCTCAACGGCTAGGCCGAATGTTGGTCCTATAAGAGCATGGTGACCTGTGGCGTTGTTTGATACCGGCATGGTCATGCTTGATGGAAGAGTCGGTCTCATGCTTCCCAAAGCAGAACTACTGTCACTGAAAAATATATCATGTTCCTTCCTCGGGTGATTGCGTGCTTCCATCTGCAGTAGGCCCGTCACCAGATGGGCACTTATAAGATTGAGTTTTATAGTATCCCGTCCTCCGGTTAGGCCACTTGACCGTTTAGCCGATACAATGTCGGCATGAATAATTGAACCACAGCCTCTGACATGGCGAATCCAATGTGAAACCTTGTTAATTAAAGAAAGTTTATCTTCCCACGATTGTACTGGAAGCAGAGGAACATTACACATATAAATGCAATTTTCATTAGACATGTGAGAAACTGGCCAGATACTGGTATAGTGTCCCGCTTCGAGTCAAAATAAGAAAGAGAGGGTGTGGATTTACAGAAGGTGACACAGCAACTCTACTATGATAAGTCCTTTGTTTGGGACCCTGAACAGCCTCGGAATTCGACGGCAAACCTGTTGGCAAAGATACAGGAGCCAAAGAATGGTTACTTGGCAAAGGCGATGGCTTCGGTTAACGAGGAAGAGGTAGGTCAGACTTCTTAAGAAGCTTAAGAACTTCAAACAGTAAATGCTTCAACTCACCTACTTCACTCTTTAAGCTAGAAACCAATGCTAAAAGGTCTTCTCTAGGGGAATCGCAATTGGAAAGCAATGGAGCCAAGGGAATCTGTTGGGCACTATCCAAGTCTTGCAGTTCCAGTATGGAGAAACGGTTTGAGCAAGAGATCCCATGGATAATTGCATTGGTGTCTGAGACTTCCGAGTTCGAATTGGGTTCAAAGTGTAAGGGAGAATTAGCATTTCGAGAGGGGCTTTTAGGAACAGATGCTTGAGGCGGGACGCAAGTGGGGTGGGCGTCAGTAGAAGAATGTTTTCCAGCTGTTAAAAACGGAATGAGGGTACCTGATTTCAACCTCTTCCGGATGTTCCTCTCTTTTTTGTTGAGAATCAGCTCCACTTCTTCTATTAAATTATCAATCTCTTTGGACACGCAATTGGTGTGAGATTGCATGACTCTATTAGGTTTTGAGATTTTTGATTTAGCAAGGCCCAGTTCAGGACTGGCTCTCGCCTTACGTTTCCCCATTCTGTGCAAGGGTCTCTGCGCCAATATAGAAACAATTTAAAAGAAGACACAAATGTACCAAAAACCCCAAACCGTACCTTGGGGCCCAGAGAGGGAGCCCAGCCCGGCCTCGGACGGTCTCTGACGGACACAGACGGGCCCACCCTTGGCCCGGGCTTTGCCCGGGCGCGGCCCGCGCGCGTCCAGCGCGGCACGCTTAAAAGCGTCCGCGTTCAGGAGATGCGGCGAGAGGCGGCAGGAATCCTGGGGGATGGAGTCCCTCTCCTCCCCCAGCACCAGGAAGAACTTGCCCGCGTTGCGCGGCACACTTAAAAGCATCCGCGTTCAGGAGATGCGGCAAGAGGTAGAAGGAATCCTGGGGGATGGAGTCCCTCTCCTCCCCCAGCACCAGGAAGAACTTGCCTGTGTTGCGTGGCACACTTAAAAGCATCCGTGTTCAGGAGATGCGGCGAGAGGCGGCAGGAATCCTGGGGGATGGAGTCCCTCTCCTCCCCCAGCATCAGGAAAACTTGACCACGTTGCGCGGCACACTTAAAAGTGTCCGCTTTCAGGAGATGCGGCGAGAGGCGGCAGGAATCCTGGGGGATGGAGTGCCTCTCCTCCCCCAGCACCAGGAAGAACTTGCCCGCGTTGCGCGGCACACTTAAAAGCATCCGCGTTCAGGAGATGCGGCAAGAGGTAGCAGGAATCCTGGGGGATGGAGTGCCTCTCCTCCCCCAGCACCAGGAATATAAAATATTTCTGTTCTGTAGGCAGGATGCGCCTCGTCTACAAATGTTACAGGACCCCCCTGGGTTGTGAGGCCATTTGCTAGCAAATGAGCAGTGAGGGGTTGTCGCATGTTTACAGCAATTCCTACCCGTTGTGGGTTTGCCATGGTGGACATACCTGCTCGGAGATAAGGACACCAAGGGGGTCATTCTGACTTTGGCGGGCGGCGGATGCCGCCCGCCAAAGTTACCCCGTCGAAAGACCGCTCCGCGGTCAAAAGACTGTGGGGGTCATTTCGACTTTCCCGCTGGGCCGGCGGACGACCGCCAAAAGATCGCCCGGTCGCCCGCCGGCCCAGCGGGAAAGGCCCTGCAACAATGAAGCCGGCTCCGAATGGAGCCGGCGGAGATGCAGGGGTGCAACTGGTGCAGTTGCACCCGTCACGATTTTCACTGTCTGCAATGCAGACAGTGAAAATCCTTGTGGGGCCCTGTTAGGGGGCCCCCAGGGGCCCCACGACACCCGTTCCCGCCATCCTGTTTCTGGCGGTGAAAACCGCCAGAAACAGGCTGGCGGGAAGGGGGTCGGAATCCCCATGGCGGCGCTGCAAGCAGCGCCGCCATGGAGGATTCCCCCAGCCGGGGGAAATCCGGCGGAAAACCGCCGGACCCGGCTGGGCGACCGCGCCTGCAAAGCCGCGGTCGGAATACTGAATGAAGCACCGCCAGCCTGTTGGCGGTGCTTCAGCCGGCCTCCACCCTGGCGGTCATAGACCGCCAGGGTCGGAATGAGGCCCCAAGTGGGGATTGATCCTTTTAAGGTTCAAGCTTGAACGACCTACAGCATTGGACAGGTACTACTTACCTAGCTGAGGAGGAAATCCTCATTACTACGGACGTCTCTGTATATAGTATTGAGGTGGCTCTAGCACATAGTGAGACAGAGATACTCAGGAGGATCCGAACAATAGTGCCTGACCAAACGTTGGCGGCGCCATGTCACGTAGGCCCTAATTATCCTAATGAGGCTGCTGGATTCGGGCAGCAGAATCACCTGAATTGTGGGGAACTAAGTCTAATCCCACACCATGTGACCACTGTCGACTTTTTTTTTTTTTTTATAGTACCCAAGAAAACATATATATAATTCATCAGAAATCACAATATATATATCTAAAGAACATTTAGCCACATATAGAATGCCATCATAGAGTCATTACTTATTGGCAAACCATTTGCCCAAAACCCCCCATGTTTCTTGCCCTTTTTGTCTCCCTTTTTTCCCTTTTCGCTCATACAATGCCTGTTCCAGCTGATATACTGCGAGGAGGCGATCTAACCAATTTTGATATGTAGGGGGCATTTGATCAAGCCATACAGAAGAAATAAACAATCGATATACTGACATAGCCATAAAAAGAAATTTACTAACAATTGGCTTCCTTTGCTCCGAAACCCCAAATATAACCACCCCCGGTGATAACTCAATTTCTAATCTAGCAACATCTTTAATAAACTGTTCCACTTTCCCTCGAAAGTTCACTAATTTCATACAGGTGGCAAACATATGAATTATATCCACTCCATATAGCTGACATCTCGGGCAATACACTCCTTGTTCCCGACCCCATTGTGCTAATTTCCCGGGCGTAATGTACAGGTCAAATATTGTTTTGTAATGTTTTGCCTGAAGAGATGCCGAAATCAAGGAGGTCTGGCCTAACTCAAGAGATTCATAGAAAGCCTCCTCTTCCACATTCAGCTTAACGCTCCATTTTTGACTATGCTTTGCCAAATCATCGGGTAGGTTATCTGTCAATTCCGCATATATTGATCGCATCGTACTCTTATCAGATGAAATCATCATTTCTACTAAAGAATTCTTAACAAACCCTGCTGCACCACCAGTTTTCCGAAGGATGAAATCCCTTACTTGCAATTATTTGAAAAAGCCTGTTTGGGCTAGTCCAAATTTCCCATGAAGGCTTCCAAATGTGGTGATTGTAGAGCCCTCAATAAAATCACCTAGTCTTTGTATTCCCTGTTGATTCCACCTTTCCATAATATTATTGTGGAAGATCTCAGGGAGGAACATATTGTCCTTGATCAAGGTATAATAATTGTACCTTCCCAGCCTGCATTTCTTTCGCCACAGACCCCAGATTTTGAAAGCTGCCTGGAGGACTTTAAACCGAGCTTTCTTAAAATAGCTGGGTTCCAAAAGCTTAAGCATCGCCCCTTTTGCAGCAGGGCCAATTAATACCTCATAGATACTAGGGATGTATTCCCCATCGTTTGCCAACCCTCCATTTTTAAACAGCGAATGCATATACTGCATTGCAGCTGCCGTCTGATACAGTTTAAAGTTGGGGAGGGACCATCCGCCCTTTTCCCTTGATAGTGTCATATATTTGCTTGCTCTGCGTATCTTACCATATGACCAAACGAACCCCATTATCAGCTGATCTAATTTCCTAAACCAAGATTTCTCAAATTCTAATGGAATCGCACGGAATAGATATAGTATCCCTAAATACACTGCGTGTTCTACTTTTCGTGTGTCCATCGATCTACAGTATTCATTCAAAACTATTTGTGTCTTGTCTCTGTTAAGGAGGTAGGCCGAGACTGCCCCGAACTTTTCTGCCGCACCCTCAATTTCTTTCAGGGCAAGATCCGGGTTTGCAGTTATGCCTGCAACATCATCTGCATAAGCCAGAATTTTTGTAGCCAACCCATAGCGAATAACAGGCTGAACGTTAGCACTCATTTCCAAAAAGCGCAAAAAGGGATCTAGATATAACGTGAATAATAAGGGTGAGCATGGACATCCTTGCCGTGCACCCCATTTAATCATAAAGCGATGGGAATATTCTCCCCCGATCTGTATGCTAGCACTCGGCTCTGTATGCTAGCACTCGGCTCCTTATATAATGCTTTAACAGCTGTAATGAATCTTTCTCCTAAGCCATATATCTTTTTAACATAAACCACAAATACTCCTAGTTAACTCTGTCAAACGCTTTCTCAGCAGCCAGTAAAATCATAGCCATGGGCTCTGCAGCCACATGCGTAGCATCAAGCAATGCTATGACCCTCCCTATATGATCAGTTGTGTCCCTACCGGGGACAAAACCATGTTGGTTGCAGCTAACCAACTTACGAATGCATCCAGACAATCGAGTCGCTAATATTTTGGAATACATTTTTGCATCACTATTAATAAGGGTGATAGGGCGGTACGAACTTAAACTAAACGGGTTCCTCCCTTTCTTTAAAAATACTACGATGTTAGCAGAGCCCCAGGACGGAGGGTATTGCCCCCCAGCTGTACATGAATCACCAATTTCAACAAGACCGGTAAGAGCACTTTCTTGAAATATTTATATAACTTTAATGGAATGCCATCTGGCCCCACAGCCTTCCTGTTTCGAAGTGCCTCAAGCGCCTCTGACAATTCCTCCATTGTCACCTCCTGCTCCAGTGTTATTTGATCTTCCACTGTAATCTGAGTATCCCGAATCGGCATCAGCCAATGTCTATCAATATGTTCCTGACCAACATTAGCCGAGTCGTATACATCTATGTAATATTCCCGAAAGGCTTCCCTAATGGAGTTGGGTCTCATAACTGTCAGCCCTGCCTTATTTTGCACTTGCACAATTGAGCCTGAGGATGCCCTATGGCGAGTCCGCATTGCTAAAATATGCCCTACTTTCTCGCTGCATTCATAGCATTCCCTTAGTTTTATTTAAAAAAAATCTGCTGTCCTTTCAGTTGAGTATTTCCCTAATGTCATTTTTGCAATTGAAACCTGATGAAGGGCGTCCTCAACCCCAACATCATTCCTAATAGCCCAGATAAGCTGCTCTACCGCTGTCTGTAATTCCCCCATGAGTGCCTGAAGCCGGGCTGTTGCTTGTTTCCGTCGCTTTATGCTGTACCCAAGAGTTTCCACTGTATAACTGGCTTTAATGTATCCCAGACTATTTCTATTGGGGCTGTTCCAGTATTGAAATCCAAAAATTCCTTCAACCGCGTACTCATGTGCTGTATATACAGAGGATCATTCAGCAGAGCCCGCTCGAATGTCCAGTTCTTCTGAAATCTCTGCCGGTCTCTATCCCTAATCTCTAATACTAATGGGTTATGGTCCGCCATAAAGCGAGGGTATAGCTTAATCTCTGATTCGCCTAAAAATATTGGAGAGACAAAAAAATAATCCAATCTAGAAAATGTCTTGTGTGGTGCAGAAAAATAGGTATATCCTGGTTTAGGAACTTCTAGAGCTGACCATACATCTATTAGCCCAATCATGCTCTTAAGGGCCTGAAAAACTCTAGGCTTCCGCCCCGGATATTTATTTCTGCTAATATCTCTTAAGCTCTGTGCACCATCCCATGATCCATTAAGGTTCAAATCACCACATACAATGTATGGTGCGGGCCAAAGCATCAGTTCTGCAGATATAAAATCAAATAAGGAGGGGTCGTCATCCACTGAGCCATATTATGAACATAACATAAATTTAACATTGCCAAATGAACACTCCATTATTACCCACCTACCAATTACATTTACTTTCTTCCGAATAACAATTCAGCTAGTATTAGCTGCCAAGATCGCAACCCCCTTTGTTTTAGACATCTGTTCAGTGCACCCTAACAGACGCAAACCCAAACTTTCTAATAATTTCCTATCTGCCTTTTCTATATGCGTTTCTTGTAAGCAATAAATATCCGCTTTTAATGTTCTCAAATCATCTGCAGTTTTCTTCCTCTTACAGGGGGTATTTAACCCACATATATTAATAGTTGCTATCCTAATAACTGACATATGTACAGACTTAATTGATTATGTTTGACTGACTCGACTGGCTTGGCCATACTGCCTACCAATGACCACCATGCATTTGTACAAACATACATAATTCTGCACACCCGATCCTGCATTGCTGCTTCTGCAACACAAATACTTAAAAAATGAAATAGTTTGCTCTTCCAGGCCATGACTGAATTTCTTTGGGTACGAATTTTCTCTTTACCCCCCCCCCGAGACGGGTTGTCCCTGCTCCCACCCCCCTATCCCCCTACCCCCCCCACCCTCCACCCCCAGGACCCCACCTCTGCCTCTCCCTTCCCCTCTTCCCCCCTCGCCCCCTAGAGGCAGTCAGACCACCGTTGGCCTGAATGTTGGTGTCGCCTAGGTACCTGGTACCGCCCACTGCCCCACCCCAGGCTGACCGGACTCTTAAGCTTCCCTCGAGACCAGCAAGGCTCTCTTTTAAATTCCTTACATCATACTATTTACATCCCAAGTAAGTATTCTTTAGCCTGAACCTCTGAATTAAACATTCTAACTTTCCCATAAAACACAGTCTTGAGGCGAGCGGGAGCAAGTAAGTACGCTTCTCCCCCTTTATCTTGAAAGGGTTTGATCAGCTGCCGCAGCCTCCACCTTTGCTCCACCGTGACGTGACAGTAATCGGGTTGAGTGAAAAAAGTTGCCCCCCCTCCACTGCGCGGAGCGTCGTGACGGGCTTTGTCATATACAGTCTGTCTTAAAAGATAGTTCCCAAAGTGTGCCAAAATAGCTCTAGGGTGTTTAGCCTCCTCTCTGCGGCCCTCTCAGTGTACTACTGGGTACCGGTGTACCCTTTGGACTTCAGCCTCCCAGTCCTAGTTAGTAAGCTCCGGAAACGCCTCCTGCAGCGTTTTAATCATATAGGCCCTAATGTTATTGCCTTCTGCTTCTTCTTTAATGCCAAGGAAGCGTAGATTGTTCCTCCTCTGCCTATATTCCTGATCTTCCACATAACGTCAGTTAATTGTCATTCATGCGTTGTGGTTTGCGCTCTTAAAGCCTCAATCTCCCCTTCCCCTGCCGTCGTCCTCTCTTCCATCGAACTTAGTTTCCCTTCAATTTCTGCACAGGATTTGACCACCTTACCATCCTTGTAGATGTTTTGTAGCCATCCTTGCTCTGCGACTTTCTGCTCTTCTCTCAGATGTTCTGAGAAAATGCCTCCACGTAAGGGTGTGTATGTTTCTGTGAATGTTGGAGACACAGCACACCATTTTGCCGGCAACTCGATCTGGCTGCAGCCTTGAGGAAAGCACAGAGTGAAAAGAATGTCTTGCTAGAAACGCAATGCTTTCCTAGACGAAAGAACAACTAGATAAAGAAAATAAAACAGCACCGCAAATGTGGCCTATGTGAAAATGTAAGCATGAAGCTGAATAAAATGTAACTGGGCTAAAGTGCACAAACAGCAGGACTAGTTGCTAAAATAAGGTGTCTAAAAACATGGCTAAAATAGCTATACAACAGTACGAATTATCATATACTTGGACGACATCCTGCAAATGTATCAGTACCAATCCCATTGCATCTACAATTTGAATGTGACTAGTGTACTACTACAGGACTGGTGCTTTGTTATCAACAAAAGCAAGTCCAAACTGATTTAGAGTCAACAGATGACGTTCCTGGGATTTCTCATTGATTCGGTTGAAGCATGGCTGAGTCTTCTGACCTACAAGATATCAAAAATGAAGAAAGAGCTCCGGAAGGTCCTGAGACAAGACAGAATTTCACTGAGACAACTAGCCAGGATGGTTGGACTCCTCTCGTCCTCTATTCAGGCTACATTCCCTGGACCACTACACTATCGGGCTCTTCAGAGACTGAAGGCGAGTCATCTTCGAAGAGGACTAACCTACTCTGAACTGATATCTCAGTCATCCGATGCCAGGATGGAACTCCAGTGGTGGATCAACCACATGGAAGCCTGAAATGGCAGAGGAATCTTTGGGACGGCGCCAGACAAGGTCATAGAGTCGGATACCAGTTGCCAGGGCTGGGGAGACAGATGTGGCAAAATATATGTGGGAGGCAGGTGGTCGGAAGAGCAGTTGAATCTCACCTCAGCTGTCTGGAACTTCTGGCAGGATCATTCACAATCAAGTCCCTCACCAAAGAGAATGTATCCTGCTGCATATTACTGAAGATAGACAACATTTCAGCAGTCCAGTATGTCAGTTGGCTGGGAAGGACACAGTTGAAGATTCTGTCCAATCTTGCGAAGGAGTTTTGGCACTATAGCCTGCAGAAACAGATTTCAGTAACGGCAGAGTACCTGCTGGGCATCAACTACAGGCTCGGGGACTGGAACTCCAGGAACTTCATAGACAGCAGCGACTGGCAACTGTTTGCTAATTGCAAATACGATAGAATTTCCCATTTAAGAACCTGAAAGCATTATAAATAAATATAGCTTATGCGCAGAATTTAGTTACACATCGTTTTGGTCTAGGGGACGTATGATCTACGGGCGTTGGAGCAATCTTTCATAAATGTATACATTTTTATGAACGTGCGTCATTTTAAGAATATACGTGTTTTGTTTTCTATTTTAGTTGTGTGACTCAGTAAACGTAGCAAAAAGTATTATAGATGTAAGCAGTGCTTTAAATGGGCCAGTTCTGCCCAGTACGGAGTACCGGCACTTTTTTATTTTGAGAGGTAGAGTAGTTGCACTTCTCAGATAAAAACGTAATACTTTTAATTGGAGAGTACCGGCACTTCTGAGAAACAAGCAGGTACTCTAGTTTATCCATTTCAAGCAATGCGTATTCGTGCTTGCTAAAGTAAATCTTGTTAATTAATATGATAGCCTTTCGCTATTACAGAGCCTAACAGTAAACATTCAGATAAGCATCTAAAACATAATACATGATCTAACTAGAATGATTTTTTTCGACAAATGCAGTGTACACTGTGCTCTAAAGCCTCGCATGTAAGACACTGTGCTTGAGGCATATCAGAAAATCCCCTCCCTTCTCCCGCGGGAGAATGCATGATGTCACTACTTCGGGGCGCGCGCCACAGTGGTGAGTAAATCGCAGGGGCGTGCACGCTAATGCAGCGTGTTCTCGTGAAAACGAGGAGTCGCTGGGTGCAAGGTAGCAGCCTCTATTACGGATATGTGGCGACCATCTTGGAAAGAGAATAAAAGTAGTGACATCCAAAGTGAAGTACACGAGAAGAGGAAATACCGTCTAAGCCATTCTATTTACTCCATAAAAAGAACAAAACCTAAGTAAAAACATCAAATAAATGTGTAACTTCAAAAACATAGCTACGATGTGAACGTGCTTCCCTTTTAATAAATTCTATTGAAATACTGAAAAGTGATACTTCGTTAAACCTTCTTATTGAAACAATACAAAATAATATTCGGTGTCACTGCCTACTTGAAAAGGTATCTTGAAAATTACTTGTGTTCCAACATGGCTGTTACTATTTATGAATAAAGGTATGAGTTGTGTTTTTGACTGCAAACCGAACGGACTCTTGGCATACTTTACCTTGAGGCCATCTTGGAATTACATATGTACCTGAGCGCTCAAAACAGGAGAACCTCTATCTACTTATTTCGAAACCAGCAATAGCTGTGTGGCACATAAATGAACTCCCCAGTACACATAACATGTTTTGAGCATTTTGAAAGAGATGTTATATCCTATTTGATTAGTAGGATTTTCTGTTTGCGGAGCGGTTAACATTTTATTCAATTTAGAGGACTAAGAAACTGCTCTTTTATTTATTTGGTGGAGAAATCATTTGTTTCTAAATATCAAAAAACTATCGCTCAACGATGGCCGTCGTGTCCCTGCAAAGCGGACGAATACCTGAATATCAGAAGTAGATCTGAGTTATTTGTCCCTCGTTTGTTTCCATTGTGCAAATAGTGAGTACCACTCAGCCTCGCGCGCGCCGGGAGGTGAGGCCGGATGTACGCCTGCGCGGCACTTCCTGTTTCCCTGCAGCTCAGTCCTGGTTTAGGGTGGTGGCTGCTTCTTGTCTGCGATCTGTCTCTGGGAGTGCCTGCGGTCGAGGTCGGATCAGGAGGGTTGCTAACCCGCTCGAGCGCCAGTGTCAGCGCCGTCCTTTAGAGCAGGGCCGCCGCAGCCACCATGCAGGCCATCAAGTGTGTGGTGGTCGGGGACGGGTGAGTGACGGCTGACTCCGCGTCCTGCGTGTATGGACGTGCCCCTCCTAAACACTAGGGTCCCCTTAGATCTCAGATCCCTCACCCCCAAACCACACCCTACTTGTGCGCACTGCACCCATGTCCCTTCCCTGCCAGTGCCCAAACCTCAACCGTGATTACACCCCTCCTTCTTCAGGGCCGCATTTACCCATTTTTGTATGTCACACTGTATCCCCATGTCTAGCATGCTTTCCTGTGGTTCGTTTCTGGTTTCCTCCCCTCCTTCCTTTTTTTATACTATAATAATCGGCTTATTAAAAAACGACTTCCTTACGCCAATATTGAGCACATCTGCTCAAGGTTTTAATGTGTTGGCTTTTGAGGTTTTGTTTCCTTGTTGATGTCCCTAAGAGTCTCACGAACCGATTTTTGTGGTTTGTCATGAGATTTTGCATCATCACATCCATATGATGTTTTTGTATTTGGAAGACCAGAGTATTATCACATTGAATTGCGTTGCATTTATTGGTATGGCTGGTTGAAATTACATTTTGGTATTTGGAAATACTCGTGGGTATACATTTAGCTTTGCTGGTAACGTAATTTCCGCATCGATTCGTGTAGAGCAGATCGAAGAGGGCAAACCTATCTTGCATCAATCATCCCTCCATTCAATTACACTGAAACACATTTTTGAGATGATTAAGGAAAGTGCACACTGTCGCTGGTATGGGTCCCGCTCAAGGGTGCATCCTATCCCTCCCACCCCTCGGCTGCACTGGATGCATCACTCCTTCCTGAAATGTCCACCACCGGGTCACTCGGACCTCTCTGGAAAATTACCATCTGGAAATTATTTTTAGTTGAGGAATCCCTCCTCCCTTTCCTTTCAGTGTGTTTAGGAGGAGTCCTTTGCGCAGAGCTGTTCGCTGAGATTTATGTTTAGTCGCCAGGTTTCCAATTGTTTTTAATTTTGCTGTTCTAATAGCTCTTTTCTCGACCTGCCAATATTTTATAGGAATTAAAAACAAAACCACGCATAATATATGATGTGAGACAGAGGAACTACTATTTCGTGGAGTCGTGTACAAGTGTATAATAACTAATTGAAGGAATATTATTTTTAATTCAGATGGATTATAATTATTGCTGAGAGATTGCTCGCAGAAACGTGGTTTGGTAGCTCTTTTGGCACGATTTGTATTGCTTACCGACAACGTCGGGGTGTTATGTTTGCTTTTCTTTTTTTTGTTGGTGAAAAAGTTATGATCAATAAATTTGTTGTAAGCACCCGCAGGAGAGTGGGTCATGATTGTTTCTTCGGGTAAAGCAGCGAATGTCCCGCTTAGACTGCTCACGCCTATCGAAGACTTGTTGCTCAGGTGAAGCCCTGCGTGTTAATTCGTCGTGCTTGAGAAGCGGATGGTCTAAGGTGTAAACGGCCTGTGAGAAGTCTCAATGGTTACTCTGACACTTGATTACAGATGTATTTTTCAGCAATAGTCAAATGATAAAATCTTCAACTGATGTTGATTAGTCAAACAGATTGCATTGCCGTAGTACAGCGTGTGTACTTGTAATAAGAGAAAACACGTAAGGCCTTACTCCAGAAGATCGTTTGTGGCCTAACTGTCCTTTTACTGTACATGTCTAAATCTGTGAATAAGAAAATTTCACCAACCGGAAAGCTGAAAGATCCTGATTGCAGTTTTTGGTATCTGTGAAAGACCAGGTTAACGATAGCGGTGGTTTCACGTACGTGTGTCACAACGTGTACATCCAGTTATCCGTTGCATTCAGACACAGTTGCTCTCTTAGATGTCAGTTCAGGATCCTAAAGCAGGATTTGTGTGGCGAGTCTGTTGCTCTGTGAAGCATCACTACCTTTTGTTGAGGAGCATGAATCTTGTCATTTTTGTTGCTTAACATGATCACAGAAGGACCCTACACTATTCTGTCTCTTTATTGAACCCATTTGTGTAGCATCGCTTTCAAAGTGGGCGTGGTATGTGCAATGTTACAGTATGAATCCATATGTATGTTGATTTTAACATTTGTAAACACTTAGCTCTGCTGTACTCCGTAAGGTATTCAGAGTAAAATAGCTTAAATTATTAAAACAAAGCCCGCCCCCTAGATTCCCTTTACATTCAATAAGTCTACCGTTTTGGCTTTCTTATCAGAGGTAAGTTGCTCAATGTGAACATCTTTGCAGAGACAAATGTTTTTGTTTGGAATGGGCATTATTTTTCGGAACTCGACTGTTGCATACATTGGAAGTGTCACACGAAAAACAGAAACGACATGCCTTGTCCGTGCTTTCACGATAAATTGTTTTCGGTATATAGGTTTTAATGCATATATCATATCGTAATGCATTCAGCAGCAAGGCATTTTTTTTTCCCCAGAGAAATAGACCACTTCCTTTCTAGTTGTCTATTTTAGAACTAGTGTCTTTTCTGGAGTAGCACTTCTCCATCTGAAAAGCGTAATCGTGTACATTCTGTCTAAATGAGAAATCTCGCACATGTTGGAGACCCGTGATTATTTCCACCAGAAAATGCTATTCTTTCTCTATAGAAGTCTCATGATAAAAACACCATGTTAGTTGACACCACTGTGCACATTTCTTTCTCTTAAACTTAATTTTATAATACACATCATTGCACATTTCATTGGCCCTTTGTACTGATCAGCCCATACAAGCAGGGGGTTGCTGTGATTTGTATTTTAAAGTTACAACCCTAAGTATACATTTTTCTGTATGACAGGCCTGTTGGTCATTTGACCGCCCCCTCCCCCCCCCCTCCGCCCGCCCAATCTAATTGACATGTTCATTGTCTATGGTGCGCCTGCTCGCTGAGCAGCAACGCTATATAACAATCGTATTAGGGTTTTAGAGGGGAAAGCATGCCTATTAACAACCTCTGCAGATGTTTTGCTTAGGTAGGTAGTTTTCTGTTTGTATGTGTGTGCGTTAAATTGATACAATAAATGGTGTTGAAGGGATCCTATCTGATGTGTATTGGCCGAGGTTCAAATACCTTATATATACACACTTTTGATATTAAGTATCACAGCATCCCTGTCGTATCAAATATGTGAAGCTGAAGATCATAGCACTTTTCCTCATTTGTTTGCTGGCAGTTGCTTGTTTGTACGGTCAGTGGTCACAGCCACTGAAGAAAGAAGTTGTGTTCAAAGGGCTCTAAATCGAGACTTAAATCAGGCCATAGTCTGTCTTCTCTATATGTTCTGTAGTAACATCCTGCTACTGACAACGGAGCTTTATCCACCCAATTACATCTGAAGTAACTATGGAATTGATGGGATAGATGGTTATGTAATCTCATTTGCAATGTAATCTGTGTGTGACGTGTAAGATCATGAAATGACTGAGTTTCTTAAGAGCTGGTTCGTAAATCAGGGGCTGGCCATAGTGGAAAACATTAGTCGTTTTTTTTTTTCCATTTAAAAATTCTTCGACTCAAAACAGTATATTTTGTACTATTTTAGATTTCCAGAATGGCAACCTGTTGCCTACATGACAATTTTAAAAACTAAGTGGTTAAAAAAAAAAATGTTCAGGTCAAATTGGGTGTGAATCTATCCAACGTATTTTGCTATCTGTCAGAGCAAGAATTCATAAGTGACAAAGTGGGAAAAGCAATTTTTGGGAACCCTCATATCCCCTCGTCCTCAAAAAGCACAACTAAAATCCTTTCTTCCAGCCCTTTCTGCAGATTCTTCTAACATATCCGTGCTGTGGGCAGTTTTAAGAGTGTTTGATAAGTTTTTTTTATTTTTTTACCATTGATATCTATTTCCCAAAATACTGTTTCAAAAATGCCTTTCAGAAGGACTAGCCAACTTAACCCCATGTGTGATCACATACGTTTCCCACTTTGTGTCACTTACTTGACTGCCCCACAATTGAGATTTTCCTAGCCTTGGTGTCTGAAAGGCTAGATTTTATTAAAGACACAGAGGCGAGTATTATGCAGTCTTTTCTTGCTTTAATTACGAACAGCAGCCAAGCAAGAACTACAGTATCCAGAAACAAAAGAACTACAAAATGACCTCATAGTGTAGTAACCAATGGGATATCACAATGCACTACTAATATCTTATCTGCGAGCAACAAGTCCTCTTTTCTTGATGCGAACTAAAGAGGAGAAGTAACCAAAACAATCACATAGAACATAAAAACCAAAGTCATAAAGTCCATGCAACCATCTCGAAGATGACGGAGACCGAAGGACGACTGGAAGGCATAGTCGATGTCGCACAAATCCAAGCTTGGTAAGAGACGTTGGTGTGTATCACGCTGAGCCAACACCGGAAGAGGGAGTTGGTACTGAAAGAGAGAAACAGGGCGGGTTAAATCGTGGTGGGATAATACTCGCCTCCGTGTCTTTAATAAAATCTAGCCTTTCAGACACCAAGGCTAGGAAAATCTCAATTTTATTACAAGACCGGAGGCTCCTATTATGCATGTTCAAAGCATTGCAATCACAGAATCTGAGACATGAGAAATCGGTTTACAATAAAAAGTTCTAAACGTATTTTCATTCGACCAGTCTGCAGATCTGAGAATATCCTGTAAAGAGGAACCTGCCCAAAAAGCACGAGAGGCCATAGCCCCCCTGGCCGAATGGGCACCAAAGGCACTAATATCAATGCCAGCAAGGGACATAACCCATTTAACCCAACGAGCCAGGGTAGGGGAAGACACAGGAAGGTGAGGTTTCTGAAAGGAAATAAGTAGTTGGGATGAAGAGGACGATCTCAAATCTGCAGTACGGGTTACATAAGTTTTTAAGCAATTTGCAACACATATATTGGGTTGAGAGGGAAAATATGGATAATTAATACTAGACAAGTTGGTTTTCGTACGTTTTTTGATCTGAAACGAAACACCAAGGGGAGAAAAGAAAAAGGAAGTAACATCCAGTGCTCTAACATCTGAGATCCGCTTGATAGAAACTAAACATAAAAGCATGGTTAACCTAGCCAAAAGCTGTTTGAGAGATAATAATTCATTATCAGGCCACAAGGTAAGAAAACGCAACACCAGAGTAACATCCCACATAACATTATATTTAGGGGACGGTGTATTAACGTATCTTACTCCCTTTAACAATTGACAGACCAGGGGATGCTCTCCAACTGGCCTACCATCAACTCTTTGATGCTCCGCAGAAATGGCAGATCTATACAAATTAATAGTGCGATAAGCCTTACCTTGAGAAGCCAAAGAAGCCAAAAAATTTATAATTAATACTACATTCGCTGAAAAGGGATCTGAATTCCTGTCCAGGCACCAGCTGCACCAAAGGGACCAAGCTGACTTATAGGCCCTGGAAGTTCCCGGGGCTCTGGCCTGCTGGATAAATTTAACAGCGTCCTCCGAAATTCCTGAGACTCCCCAGGACGACCCGAAACTTTCCAAGCTATGAGGAACAGGGATCCGTCGAGAATCAACTGATGTTGATGGCCCTGAGGATTCAAGAGGAGATCGAGAAATTGGGGCAGCCAAAGAGGCGGAGCGATCGCCAGCTCTAATAGAGTCGGATACCACGGTTGGGTCTGCCAGAAAGGAGTTACAATCACCAGAATCGACCGTTGCCTGCGCACCTGAGCGAGGACTCTGGGGATGAGAAGGAAAGGGGGAAAAGCATATATAAGGGAAGTCGGCCAAATCTGAAGAAAGGCATCTGTGGCCAGGGCTTGTGGATCTGGCCTCCAACTGAAATATGAAGGAAGGTGAGAATTGAGGCGAGAAGCAAACAGATCTATAGACATTTCTCCAAAGACAAAAGAAAGGTGACTGAACACTGAAGGGTGCAGTTGCCAATCGCTGGAATCGTGAAGGTGTCTGGAATACCAATCCGCTACTGTATTGAATCTGCCTGGCAGGAAAACCGCCTTGACTGAAATCCGACGAGGCAGACAATATTCCCAAAGATGTTTTGCCAGAGAGGAGAGTATCTTTGACCTGGTACCTCCTAGGTGATTGATGTATCTGACCGCGGACAAATTGTCCATCCTGAGAAGGATGGTGCAACTTACCCTGTTCTTTGCAAAAGTGCGGATGGCAAAGGAACCTGCAAGCATCTCTAAACTGTTGATGTGCAAGAAGGACTCCTTCAGAGACCATGCGCCCCCAGTCGAGAACTGACCACATCTCGCGCCCCAACCCGTCCGACTTGCATCGGATTCTAATACAAGATCTGGGGCGGCAGAGAAGATAGTTCTGCCGTTCCAGGCATCTAGATGGGTTAGCCACCACTGAAGCTCTTCTTTGGATTCGGCATCTAAGACCAAGGGATCCGAATAAGCGAGACCCTTGTGAAGATGACGTATTTTGAGCCGTTGCAGGGCTCGATAATGTAAAGGACCTGGGAAGATTGCTTGAATGGAAGAAGCTAACAGACCTACCAGGCGTGCCAGATTTCTGAGAGAGATCTGCGGAAGGGAAAGGGAGTGGCGAATCTCCTTCTTGATCAATGAAACCTTGTGTTGCGGGAGCTGCAACACCGATAGAGTGGTATCTATTCGAAAACCGAGAAACTCCAAAGATTGAGTCGGAACTAAAACCGACTTTTGCACATTGATGAGAAAACCTAAATCGCGAAGGAGGTTTAGACACAGTTGAAGATGATCTAGAAGTAGATTTTTGTCCTGTGCCATCAAAAGGAAGTCGTCCAAATAGAGAATTAAACGCACCCCGTGAGACCGGAGAAAGGCTGCGACGGGTTTGAGAATCTTGGTGAAACACCAAGGAGCGGAAGAAAGGCCGAAGGGAAGAACTCGAAAGTGGTAAAAAGAGTCCTGCCATTGGAATTGAAGAAACTTCCTGTGTGAATGATGAATTGGGACTGTGAGATAGGCGTCTTGCAGATCCAGTCTGACTAGCCAATCTCGGTGAAGCAGAATGTCCCTGAGATGGAGAATAGTCCATCTTGAAGTGACGATAGATTATAAAATTGTTGAAAGCCTTGAGATTCAACACCAGACGAAATTTGTGATTCTTCTTCTGAACTAGAAAGATGGTGCTGAGGAAGCCCGAAGAGTCGAATTGAACAGGCTCTATTGCGCACTTGGCCAGGAGAGATTGGATTTCGACGCGCAAAAGCTCGTTTTGCTCTTGGGAAAAAACTAGGGGTATAGGGACGCGACTCTGAACTGGCATCTGATAGAATTCTAACTGGTACCCTTGAACAGATTGAATCACCCAGGGATCTGAGGTGAGAGAACGCCATGAATCGAGACACAGAGCTAATCTGCCCCCTACAGGAGGAAGGCCAGAAGCGGAAATACTTACCGGAGGTTTGGTCTCCCCTGCTGGAGTAACCTCTGGACCGGTAGCCTCTTGAACGACGGGGATAGAACTTCGGTTTGTATCCTGAATAGGATTCAGGTTGAGATTGCTGGTTGAAGGAGTCTCTGTTGGAATATTGATTCCTGATGGAGCGGCCGGCAAAGCGACTCCTGCCTTTGCCGGCCCTGGCAAAAACCCGAGACGAAAACATTTTCTTCATCGAAAGCTGGGCCTTATCCAGAGAGGCAAAGGTGGACACATATTTGCCCAAATCTTTAATAAAAGAATCTCCAAATAACAGGCCTTTGGCCAAAGGACCCTCATCTTTTGAGGCCAGAGAAGTTAATTTGGGATCGATCTTTAAAAGCAGACTCTTCCTCCTTTCAATCGAAAGTTGAGTGTTGGCGTTCCCCAGCATACAAATAGCACGTTGCGCCCAGTTTGAAAGGACCTCCGGATCAATAGGGTTACTATCCATTTTTGCTTCTTCCGCCAAATCAAAAATTCTGGTGAGAGGGCCCACCAAATCAAGAAGCTTGTCCTGGCAACCCGACCAGGCTCTATCCACGCCCTTTTTGGGATCCTTGCCGAATTTTGAGAAGAACATCAGCATGTTAGGATCAATTACCGGAGTTGCTGTTATATTATCCGGAAGAGAGGGACGAGGACACTCTGACTTGAGTTTATTACGAGCGGCCTTATCCAGAGGGTGACGTAAAAAGAAAGAAACATAATCCGCCACATGCTCTGATGGGTACCACTCCTTTGAATTTGGATGGACCATGAAGGAGGGATCAAATAAGGGTTCACCAGCATGGTCGACTAAATCGTGAGACACTAGGTGTACGTCACCACCGTCAAGAGGAGAAATTCTACGCCTTTTCTCCAGAGGCCCATAAGAAACTGGATCTTCTGATCCGTCCACATCGCCCTCATGGCTGGAAACATTATCATCGTCATCCGTGTCTCTTAACTGCGAAATATATAAAGGAGAAGGAGGGGGACCCGATTTATAGACCTCTCGGGTGGAAGGACCAGAGGAAACGCCTTTGGACGTCATTGGGAGAGTGGTCGCACGTTTCCTGCTCTTATTAAGAGGCAACTTGGAAGAAGACATCATCTTTGAAACCGAGGCTTCAAAATTTTTGGTAACCTCAGACATGGAAACTGAGACTGCCTGCTGTACAGAGTCCCTTATGAAGGACTTCAAACTCTCCTGAAACACCTGGGAATCCTCTTCCCCAGCCATAATGTAAAAACACACTGGTCACCGAAGGGTTAATTTTTTGAGGTAAAAGAAAAAGGAGTGTCTGAAGGGGCAGGACCGAGCCAAGGGAGGCGGTTCAATGCAGTCGAAGTCGACTGACAGACGTGGGCAGGAGTTGAGAATACCAAACGAGACAAAGTGAGCCAATTATGCTCAAATAGTAAGCAAACCCGGTCGGAAATAAAGACGCGACGCGAGTATCTGCTGACAAGGTATGCCGGCCCAAAGAATGTGAGGAATGCTACGCGCGCGCAGAAAGGAATGCGACGCGCTCGAGTGCGCGTCCTCAACGGCCGAAGACGGCCGTTGAGAGACGCTGTGTCGGAAGGACAGAAAAAAGGACGCGCGTCTTCGGCCGTTGAGAGACGCTGTGTCGGAAGGACAGAAAAAAGGACGCGCGTTCCCTTATAATAACCGTGCGCTAAACACACAAGTTTCACAATGCAATGGTAATATAGAAAAACACAATAAACAACCGAGCAAGTAATGCAGGTACTTATCTTGACTGCGAGCAGCAAGAAAAGAGGACTTGTTGCTCGCAGATAAGATATTAGTAGTGCATTGTGATATCCCATTGGTTACTACACTATGAGGTCATTTTGTAGTTCTTTTGTTTCTGGATACTGTAGTTCTTGCTTGGCTGCTGTTCGTAATTAAAGCAAGAAAAGACTGCATAATAGGAGCCTCCGGTCTTGTAATAAAATCCGACCTTCTCAACAAAAAAAAAAGCCTGCTATAAAATTATGCATTTATACTGATGGAGTGTCCATTTCATCAAAACGTTTAAACTGGCTGTGAGGCGTTGAGTGTTCATTAAAAAGTTGTTTCAACTGGTTTGTCAGCAGTGTTGTTTGTATGTGCATTAATGGTCTGTTGGCTAACCGGGTCGTCTGTAAATCTGACCCATGTTATTACGGTCCATATGTTGTATTCTGTTGTTTGTTCCCACCAGCCCAGAAATAAGTTAGCCTAGGTGGGGACGCATTGTCCTCATCCTTATGACTATACCTCTGCAATGGAAATATAATATGCCATCAAAGGAGAAAGCTGACTCTCAGCACTGCAGGCAGAAAATTGTTGTAACGACCCCTGAATGTGTGTGTGTTACTTGTGTTTCTGTTTCCCCAAAAGGGGTTATTCTGTCCCCAGAGTATGGGCTTCAGTGGTTGTCTCCTGCCCGATTGGCTCAGAGAGATCAATTTATTTGACTTATTGTGTAGTTTTTAAAAAGTTATGTTGCGATTTTACTTTAGCAGATTAACAACATGTTCGTGTCTGCAACTGGGACTCCCTGGGTTTTTTCCTACCTCCCTAGTGTCATTCGATTTCCCCCCACACAACAGCCCCTTTGCTTTGGCCTTACCCACGGCATGCCATTTTGGGGCAGTTGCACCAACCTTTGTCCCCTCGGACCCCTTTTAAATCCTTCTCTGGAAGTTTTAATGTAGAGGACGACAAGGTAAAGAGTTGTCTCCCTGTTGTCTTCTGTTAAAGCTGGTTGGTGTCAGCAACCAGAGCCTCCTCTTGTTTTCATCACTCCTATCCTTCCCTGAAACTCCCTTGCAGTTTCTTCTTCCAGAAATCCAAAAAACACTCTACAAAGCCAATCTTCTGGTAAAACCCACTCCAGGGGACGTATGAAACCCACTATTACTGGACCTCTTAGTCTGGTATTTGTTGTTACCTTGGGTTTTATCATTAACTCTCCCATATGGGCTCATGACCTACCTACTATAGCCACATACCCTATAAATTCTCTTCTGTGGAGCTGATACTTTGTTGATCTAGGATATACTCCATAAAGTAATTCCTCCAGTGGACTTTCTCAGTCTCTCCTAGGTCAGATTCCTTATAGCACTGTGTGGGTGCCTTACCATTTCCTCTAAATGAGTTGGTCCTCCTGTTCATTGGTGACTCTGAAATAACGCCCTTCAGTTTGCTTAACAGTACCCTAGTCTAGTTGGCCTTCTGTTGCTCTTGGGTGCACTGCCTAACTACTTCCCGATTGGTTAATATTGCCTCAGGTGGGTTGGGCTCAGCCGCTCATTAGTGGACTCCTTGTATTGCTACCCTGTTGGATCCAACTGATGATTTCCACTGGTCGCCTCTGCTTGCAGTGAAGTTCGATCTGAAAGATGGTAGGCATTTGCATCAACATCTATTTCTCACTCTGCATCACTTATGTATCTTGAAGTTATGCCACCGGACTTATACCAGGAGTTTAAATCTCACCTGACCTCTCTGATATAGAATGAACGACAGATATATATATATATATATATATATATATATATATATATATATATATATATATATATAATGGTGAGGGAGGAGCTCAGGCACTCCATAGGAAGTGTTTCCTGGAGGTTGCAGTTCTCGCAACTTCCAGGAAGAACCTTGTGCTATATTGGTAACTGAAGAACTTTGCCCGGCAGAGAGATGCTTTATTATTTTTTGATAGTGGGCCATAGACTTTGCTCTGTTTTACACATTGTGCAATAGATAGTTTGTGTATTTAATCAAGACTTTTATTATATCCCCCATAAGAGGTTAGATTTGGGATCCCTGGTCTTTTTCGTGTATTTTGTATGTTTCAGTATGCATTTTTGTGCCTTTCGGAGCTGTAATTAAGAAACCCAATCTGGTAGTGGAATCTAGATCACCATTTACTGTACTAGTGCACAACTACAAATGTTAACGATTCGATATAAAAAAAAAAATTACGGATTCACACTCAAAACGTAGTGGCTGCACTGAAACGCTGCATTTCATCAAACATTATTCGATATTCTTTTAGGATTTTTACTGAGCTTGGAACTAGTGCGGCAGCTCCTCTGTTCGGTAAGGCCAACCCCTCCCTCCACCTGCGGGATAGTACCGGTGATCCGCCTTCATGCTTGCCCTGGTTAAGCCGACACACACCGGCGTTTGTCGGGTGCCCTGCACCTTGCCTTTCTCTGCCCACCCAGTAGGGCCTCCCTCGAACTGCACCCGCCGTTGAGTTTTGTTGTTGGACTCTTAGCAAGCTGGCAATCTTTACCAATGCCCCACAGTTTATCCCACTTCATCCGACTTCCCTGCATGAGAATCTCGCACGTCCCCCTTCTGGTTATCTGTTGAAACATTTGAATGATACCCTGTGAGCTGCTGCTTTCACTTTCCAAATCGTATTCTGCCCTCCTGGCGATGGATCAACTCGATGGTGCAATCATGGACTGCTGACTGCATAATTGGGAAATCCTCCGCTGTCGCTAGGTAGGTGGGGTCAAAAGCACTGTGTAGTCGGTCCAAGATGAGAGAAATTCCACTTTCTACAAAGCGTGTAAGAAGTTAAATAGTCTTAAGGTACATGGCAAGACCAATTCTGAACACTATTGGTTAACTTCCTTATTAGCTACTTCGGATTACCCTTCAGCCACCTTAGAATGGGACATACTATAGAATGACTGGCAGGTAAAACAAAATAAGGAGGACTGCCTTGCAAGAGTCAGAGAGGAGTAAGGGACGGTCCCTGGTGTTACTTAAGTCACATTTTGCCCCCTTTGCTTTTCCACCCAGTGTAATGTAGCGCTCCACCAAGTACAGTCATTATTTTCCTCCTGTGGGCTCAGTTGTAGTCATTGGTGTTCAAGGCAATTTGGTAATTCAGTACCGTATAATGGCAGTCAATAAGAATTATTGTAACTGTAGGGCATAATATTTCCTAAGTATTACCTGGCCATTTTGCAAAGGTTGTTTCAGTACTCATGCCGTATCTACTTGCTTATCATTCGAATGATTGGCAGTCTTGATTTTCTTGAATTTAAATCTGTGTCCTGGAGGTTAGACGTCAGTATACTAACAGATCTCTCTGACAGAAGAAAGAATCTGCTAATCTGTTTTACGTCTACACTACCTTATTTCCCTTAATTTCGCTGGTATTGAAAGCCAGAGGATCAATACACATTCAAGGGTAACTCGGAATTGTTTCGAGCTCATTTATTTATATAATAATAATATCCACAGTATGTTTTTTTTTTTACAACTCTGGAGGTTTAGACCAATCAAAATGCATGAGTATTTGTGGGGTGATGGAAGAAGAATGTGTTGTGTGTCTGGTATTTCAGGCTGGTAACAACTGGGCTATTTACAGTCTTTGAGTGCTTTTTCCCAGGGCCCCAGGAATTATGTGATACTGCGGCTGCAGCTCTTTTTTGCATAATTAAGAATTTGACGCATTTACCACATCCATCACCTGCTGCATAAATTTGGGATTTAAAGAAAAAAAATCTTTCTACATCAGATTGAGCAAAATGGACTAAAACGTTGAGACGTTCGTTAGTGTTAGGGGGTGCTTCACAAAGGTTTAACTAGCCATTTGTCAGTTGCCTATTTGTGTATTTGGCTGTTAAACTTCCACTATTGAGGTGAAATCTTTGCCTAAATAAATAATTACAAAATAGTTAAGGAATAAAATAAAAAACGTGCTGCGTTATGCAGCATAAATTGCATTTTTTTGCCATATAATTTAGTAAATCTTGCAGTATAATTTGGTGCTCCCTTGACACACAATTCCAGTGGCACTGCTGCAGTAAACTTGGAACTGTATGAAGGTTAAAACAGGGCACTTGAATTTCTAGATTATTCAGTAAGTATAGTCAAATGTGACAAGTCAGTTGGTGGTAATTGACAATTGTCGAAAAAACAATCTCCTCGGCTCGTGCACCTTGACTTAAAACATCCAAGGCATCCACCCTACTAACGCGATAATGAAGTTTTCTGTCTTGGTACCCTATGAAGTTATCAACTTTAGAGGACTAATAAAACCAGGTGTAACACACAATATTAATGGATGTTAGGGTACTAATAAACGGATTTATGCAGTTACCTCCACAGGGCATGTGTATATTACAGTTTAGAGAAAATACTGTTTAATGCTTCACAGATTCCATTCTTCAATTGTTTTGCAGAAGCAAATAGTGACTATGCTTACAAGGCACAGTTAGTGTGACTTTATTAGAGGTGGGCGATAAATTCCGCTCCACCAGCGGAGTTCACATTGAAGAAGTTGCCGCTGGAGTAGAAAATATACTCTAGGGACAGAAAGAAGTTGCGCCCTCTGGCGTGAAACGTGGTGCCGTTCCCTCTGATTTTACATTGGGGAACAAGCTCCAGATACTAAAAATCAGCGCGACTTACCCGAGTTCCGCCTAGACCTCTAAGTCATCTCTGCTTGGATTTAACCCATTGTACTCTAGTTAAATATATTTTTTGAACTACTGCCCATAAAGAAAATCCATAGCAGAAACCATGTATATGTACATATCTGCTGATGGTAACAAGCACTTTTTGCCTTTAAGGGATTGGAGAGGCATCAGGGCTCATTGGAGGTTTTTCTTTGTGAATTATGCCACCCGTGCTCTACAATTGTAACAGGCAGTTATTATTATTTTATGCAACATCACAAAACAAAATAAAATGATGGACGGAGTGTTGAAACCTTTCAAACACTCACCCCCAGTCAAAGATATGGGTTAAATCCATCGTTATTTTGCTCGCCACGTCACCCCAGTTTGGACCCAGCCATATGCAAATCAGTCTTGACCCTGTTCCCCATGGGAACAGTCCAGCCCGAACTGCTTAGGCCAGGTCCTCCCTGGACAGGAAACAAGCATCCTGGGACCGGTTTCAGGGTATCACCCTTCATCAGCCAGGCTAGCTTGATCCAGTGGTGCAGCGAGCAAGGGACCCACGTCTGGGCATACCCCTGCCACTTAGGGCGCACAAAACAACATCACTAAACAAAATAAAATGATGGAGGGAGTGTTGAAACTTTTCAAACACTCACCCCCAGTTATTATCTTGTGCTCATCTGCACGGTTACTGTATATGTGTATGAATTAGAATTATTATATTATCTAGACTGATTAATGGCCCCGCTGGTCACCCTTGGAGCTGTAATGTTAACTTTGGTTCACCGTTTCTGTGTAGGATTTTTTTTTTTTCCTAATGGAAAATTCCTGTTTGATGGCAAATAAATGCAAGTGACACTTATAGCACTTAATTTGTCAACATCCTGCAGTAAAATAAACAAAGAGGCAGATAACGGAAAGGTGTGAACCATGAATGTCATTGCATGTGAAGGCAAGGCGCAGCCACTAGTACTCCAGGCTCTAAGCATAGCCTACGTTAAGCCGCATTCTTCCTGCTTTACTATTGTATGGTAGGAGTGCAACATCATCGTCCAATGCTTTCATATTTTGTCGGGCCGTTACCTATTTCCTGTGCGGGGATCTCGTTTTTTACCAGTAATTTTCAACATATACCTAATCTTCTAAAAATTTCTGAAAATCGCGAGTGTCTAATATCAGCTTTCTCTCCTCCCTTTTAGCAGCAGCCTCATCTGCCTACGCTTTACTAACCACCAAAAGCAATGTCTAACATTAGAAGCCGTCCTCGTTGGTATGAACTTCTCCCTTCGCTATAAAAAAGCATTTTTGTAAAACATATTCCTTCATGAACTATACTTCTGCTCTATTCTGACCGTAGGGTTGAAGCACACAGTTTCAACAAAACTCCCAGTTAAAAGCCAGGAGTTTGCCTTTGATTGCGGGTTGATGGAAGACATCGACACTTTGGAAGACATAAAAGTTTGGAGAATTATCAAATCTAACCCATCCATTTCACCCTCTTGTTTGATTTGCCGACCAACTCGCCAGGTATTAGGTTACAACTAGTATAACGATTGTATATTATTTATTTTTAGTGACTTGTTTCTGTGCAGATGCATTCACCTGATCAGTGCATCCTCTTCCCTTACCCGGCTAATTGTTTTTAGAAGATGGATGTGCTAACTGGAGCAAATGGGAGTCAGTCCAGGGTAATACTGTAAGATGCTCGATGCAACAATCTCAGCAAAACCAAGAATTAGGCTACAGAGGGAAACAAAGACTGAAAGTCTTCTTGGCCACTCTTGTCAGGCACTTTTACCATCTAGCTGCTGTAAGCGATTCAATTCATAGATCGTTTCTGTAAGTGTATTCATTGATGTACCTGAAAGTCGGCTATTTCCAAGTTTTGTGCTCAAAGAACTATTCTTTGGTTCTTGGTTTTAGTTGTCACTGCTAAAATCTTTTGGTAGTTTATATCTGTTATGCCAATGATCTTGTTCGGTGACTGAAACTGTATTCGTTTTTCGACATGTTCGCAGAGTTCCCTATGAACCTGCTTAGGTTTGATTTGACTGCAATAAATTGTCTGATCATACCGTACCTGGGTTGAGTATGCTACTGAGACGTCTGACTCATGTTATGTCTCTTATACGACCAGTAACGTGTGCCCCAGTTGACTTATGTATCTCAACGTTCTGTATGTTTACAAATCTATTTTTGTTGGGGTGGGGAAATCCCCTGCATAGTGTACAATTTCTTTATTTGCCGCCACCCCTTCCATGCCCGAATTGCAAGTATCTAGCAACCCAGTTTGGGGGATTTGGCCCCAGTCTCGCTCGCATCAACCGTGTGTGCCGTTCTGTGCCTGCGTTTGATAGTGTCCTGTCCTTGAATGAATGGGGAAGGGGCACACCAAGCTTAGGCTGCAGTTCATGTCACAGGCTCATGGATCTAGTGAGATAAGGTCGGCCTGCCCCTGTTTTGAGTAATTGTAGCTCTAGTATTCTGAGCATGGAGATAGGTGTATTTTGTATGTGTTTAGTGTGTTATATGCCGAATGACTGAGTGAACCAGAGTGGCACAGGCCTGCAGGATCTATTTTGGCAGCAATTGGCCTGTTAATGTCCACAAAATTTGTGTGTGTGTGTGTGGGGGGGGGGGGAGTTTACTTTTCCAGACAGTGAAGTGTATTACGGACATTACTGAGACTTGCGGAAGAGTACCTAGATAATGAAGTGAGGAAATAGGATACAGGCTCTCGTTTGGATATTGGGTTAGGTCATTGTGACAAAGGTGGCTGCTGATCAGTCTTCTGAAGACTGCCATTTTGTGTACTGCATTTCCTGTTGTCTGTGTCAAAGATCCTTTAGAAATGTTTTATCCTTTTGTCTCTCTTCCTTTCTACTGCCAAGTGTGGCTGTTGATAGTCTGATGAAGTTTGCTCACACTTGTTTGTGCCTCAGTTTTGTTTGGTCCAGCTTGGAGAAAACGCTCATGTGAACAGCATTACCCTAGACAAAGGTGGAGAGTGGACATTAGCCTGAAATGGATACATGAAAAAGTACTACCCAAACTGGTTCTGTAAGGACAGGTGGCGAAATACAGATTTCCCTGTCTGCCATTCGTTAAAGTGGTTTCCCTTATCTTGTGGCCCTATTTCAAGTTCTCTTTGATCAAGGAATTGTGCTCCATAGAGTACTGAGGGGACTACTGCAAAATCAGGGCATGCCTCTGCCCGTTAGTCAGCTTCCCAGAGATGAGGGTCCATCACCTTCAATCTGATTTGAAGGAAGTACTGTATTCCTTGTCCTGAAACGTCCAGGGAGGCCATTTCTTTAAGGAGAGGGATGATTCAGCCAGCCCTACAGCAGAGGCTTACCACTGGTGTGGAAGAGAGCAGTTCACCCATGTGCTGTGGGTGTGTCCAGCACAGACTTGTGAAGAACTTGCAAGCATCTTCCCGACTGAGCCATTCACTGGATCGTGGGATTTGCAGCACAGCCAAAGATTACCCAAGTGGATCTGCCCATTAATTCTACTTTTGCAGCAATGGCACTTGCATATGTGCTCCTGAGTTTTCCTGCACTGCTGAAAGGATTAACCCTGACTTTTGGCACTTCTCGTGTGACGTAGCTGTGGCTCTTTCCTTCTTGTTCCTGAGCAGTCTGCCAGCGTAAAAAATCCTGTGAAGCTGTCACACTCAGCCAAGTGTGCGAAACTTCTAAGATTGTGGCTAGCACTTGCTGGTTGTGTGCTGGCGCTGACAAGGTTGCAGGAAGTGACTGATATCTAACTTTGAGACACTCGCAAGTGTGCCAGTGACTGAGTGGCTGCCCATGATGCTGTCCCCACAAGTGAGCCAGTTCAGATTGAGCGCTGCACTTCTATCCCCTTCAGAGGTACCTTAAAATAAAGAGGGGGCGGGAAGAGTAAAACGGTCGGATGGTAGTTTTACCTGCAAGTATTAGCCTCATAACCTTAACCAGTGTAGTTTTTTTATGATTGTGTGATGAAGTGTGTGTGTGTGTGTGTGTGTGTGTGTGTGTGTGTGTGTGTGTGTGTGTATATGTGTATATATATAATATATATTTTTTTTTTGTGTGTCCAGTAGAAGGCGTTCTGCCGAAAAGCGTTGACATTGCATTTCAGGACACTGTGTTACCTGCATTAAGAAATACATTTATGAACCATATTCGAGCTTGCTGGATGTGAGTTTGTTTCGATATTGGGATTCAACCAAATGACAAAATCCATTTACCACTCCAGGCACAGTATTACAGCTTTGAATTATGCGTCACTCTAACCCTGAAAGGGATTTGTTTTGACTTATACTGGGTGCTCCCTTGTGTCTGGACAAAGCTAAACCTCTCTGATGAGCTCCAATGAGAGCGAAACACGTGTTAGGGGTTGCTTTTACTCATTCCAGGTTAGCTTGGACGGTATTTTACCATTCCAAAGCTGTAATACTGTGCCTGGAGTGGTAAATGGCTTTTGTCATTTTACAGCTCGGCAAGGTTGACACTAATTCCAGTCAATGACCATTGGTAGCTACATTTTGAAGGGAACCGCTTTAACAGTACTCCCTTTTTGGAACAATGTGTTTTACAATATTTTTAACAACACAGAGTTTGCCAGACTAAGTACCCTTAACATCGAAAATTCTACATCGCTACTTGAATATTGTCTACCTATTTTAGTGTTTCATTTACTATTTTTAATGACTATTTCTCTGTGTTGGGGGGGCACCTATACAAGCTAACTATGCAGAAATAAACATGTAATGAAAGGAATTCCACATCGCTGTGCATTCTTATCACTCGACCCCCGGGGCCTATCATTTGGGATCAAGAGCAACAAATTTTTCATGGTGCATTTTGTCCTTGTGAAAAGTAGGCCTAACCTCCTGCAGCACAAACCCTTTCGCTGCCAGTTTACAAAGAAGGGAACTGTCTGCAGTTGAGGTAATGAGTGTACATATCTTAATGCGGTTCATTAATTAAAAACCTTCATTATTAGGGTGATTGCTGAAATAAACGTTTTAGGGTCACTCTGCACTACTGCAAGTGTACACACATCATAAAAAATTTAACAATATGAGGCTAAATATAATGCTCTCTGATTAGATGCAAATGTTTGCAGAAACTTATAAGCAAGAGTGATGATTCTTTCCTTTCAAAATGAAATGTTCAGAAAAAAATGCAAGTTTCTTTGAAGCGTCATTTAGTAAAATGTATTGATGCATGCTAGTATTTCCCAAAAATACTCCTAAAGGAAAATCAGTGTAGCCATTTGCAACAAGATTATGGGAGGCTTGAAAATAAACAAGCACTGGCACAGCCAACCGATCTGACATTTTTTTATTCTTTTGGTTTCATCAATGAGTGTCTTGTATTGACATGGGTTTTTGTCCCACTGTTTTGTTGTGGGAGCTGCCAGGCCCGCAACATTGTAACGAACACTGGGGAAAAGAAAAAAAAGGTTTTGGTCTCAAAAAACGCACCTTGCCCCCAGTGGTGTAAGAAAAGGCCCCACAGTCCCCCTCTAGGGGGCCCCATCAGCACAGTACCTGCCCTGAGGGAGTCTGGGGGGGAGGGGGCTCCATATACCTTGCAGCGGAGCCCCCACCAGTTTTGTTACGCCACTGATTGCCACAGTAGTTCCTGGCGCTAATCAAAACTACTTTGTGTGCAAATATGCTCCTTGTGGAAGAGCAAAAATCAATAACTCAAAGTAAGGTCAGATGATAGAGAAATAGAAGTTTAATAAAAACAAAATGTCTTTGTTAATGTCAGACTTAATTAGGGACCAAAAGTGCACCAATGGCATATGTTGTTGAATTAGGGGCTTTCATAAATTCACAAGAACTTTCAGAACTAGACCAGGAAATTGTACTCCTTCGAAATATTTGTGAACTGTAATTTAGCACGATTTAGTTTACTTACAAGTTTACTTCCCCTCCGACCGCTTTTTTTTCCCCCCAACCCTGGAAGAACTTCTACTTCCGCCATTGTCAGGAGTACATTCCCAACCTTTCTCATTGTGGGAAAAGATTAGAGAAGAGCTGGTGAAGATTCTTAAGACATGCAAGTTAGTAGATTTGCAGACTCAAAGGAATTCCAGCCCTTGAACTATTGCTTACTGATTCCCCCAGCCCCAGTATGTAGATCTATGGAAAGGTGGCAAAATAAGGAAATTGCTATAGTAGGGATTATAGTAGTAACCCTGGCATAATCAGAGAGGCTATTATCGGAGGTCTTACATCATGAGATTGCTGCCATAATTTGTTGTCGCACTACATGGCACCAAAGGGACAAGTAGTTTTTTTTTATTTTTATTATTACAGGACAAGTAGATTTCAGAAGCAACCTGTCCCATGGACAAGTAGAACTTCTAATAAATTCCACACTCTGAATACTTAAAGGGTAATGTGTTATATGGACCTACGTTGTAATCTACGGGTTAAGCTCTGGGCCTCATGTTTTTTATCGTCCAAAGAATGCCTTTATGGCAATATTGGACCGTATTTCTACATGCACACTCTGTAATGTTATGGTTGAATCACACATTCTATTAAAATGGTATTTCTAGAGTTGCCTATGTCTTTGGTCCACATGAATGAAATTTGGCACTTGCTCTGTGTATGAAGCTAAGGTCTTGCATTTCAGATTTCATGCAGTTCTGTTCAGGAGGAAACATTGGGGAGGGATCACAAATATATTTGTGTGTACTTGGAGCAGCCCCAATGTCCTATTTGCAAATAGAGAACAGATTTCTAGGAGCGATTTTTAACTGTTTAGGCCAAAGGGTTTTGGGGCTGCTGGCAGACACCCCTCTCATTGGTCAAGCTCCAGGATCGGAGGGGGGTAGGCATGGTGGGGGTGGCACAAACTGCATGACATAGTGGGTGGTAAAGTTACTTAAAATAGACCCCCTCCCTCCCATTGCATTGTGGATAAAGCAGGGGCAATTTTTAAGAGGGACATGAACCAGGGGAAGTAGCATTTTAATTAAGGAGGAGGACGTAGAAGTGGCATTAAGAGTTGGCGCAGGTAAAGATAGGAATCAATTGTTGACTGATTAAAGTGGTCTTCAAACCACATTTCACTGAATACCTCCGTTGAAAGGTACTCTGTTAATGCTCCACCTGCTCTCAGAAAAATCTCTAAACCACATGATCATGTTATGCCTGGCTTATTAAAACAGCCCATACACACTGGCACCTTCAACTTAATCACTTTCAAAACTGCAGAGCGTTCAGAGCTGTGCATCCCGTCTTTTTAGCTTGACACTGCACGACCACTTTACACCAACTCTTAAATCCCTGCACTGGCCAACTGTAACAAAAGTACATGCTTTAAGATACTTTGCTTTGTGCACACAGTGCTCCATGGTTACACACACAACTTGCAATCAAACTTGTTTGTCCATTACCTCTCGACCAGAAACATGTGGTCCTCCAGCCAGTGAATACAGTCAGGTACAGTGGTCCATTTATTCGCATCAAAGTCTATGTGCCCACCATGAAGCAGTTGGCAGCGCTTTGCAAAAAAAACAAATGAATTAGCAAAACTACTCCGGCACCTGCTTGGATGACAAGTTGTGTGTCCCTGTTTACTGTTTGCTACCCAGTGTAGGTGCAGGAAATTTCTGGGGCAGTCTGACATTTAAAGAGAAGTGATTGTCTGTGCCTGAGATGGTGTGCTGCATCTCGTGTCAGCAGATTATTTCATTAGTGTGTATATGTATGTATGTGTAAATATATATATATATATATATATATATATATATATATATATATATATATATATATATATAATAAAACCTAATGAACCCGGTCCTATCCCAACAACTCCCCCACCCAAGGGAAGATCTTTGTCCCCTTAGCCCTGAAAGATGGTTACCATAACGTCCTTTTGTAAAGCTCCTGCTCAACCTTTTTGGACATCATGGAGCTGAGTAACAGATGTTGTTTTCTAAACACCGTGTGACACATTTTATTAAGTTTGGAAGAATGAAAAACTATGTAGACCCTCCAGGATTTGAACCTGTCAAAATAAGGTACAACAAAGATCATATATACAGCCGGTACATTATTTCTTATGACATTATGGTTTTGATGGATTGCAGTCTCCTTAGGATTTCCCATTGCTTTGAAGTTCTTCTCCAAGGTTAGCCAGTGTCTTGCCTTCAGATAAAAAACACTAGACATTAAATTCACCCCTCCAACTTCCCTTATATTTTAGCTTTCCAAACATATTGTGCAGTTCAGTACTGACATTCAGCTGTAATGTAAGTCGTAGTGAGTTTTGCAAATCAGAAGGGAAGTTTAATGTTGGTAGGGGTCACATTTTCTACCCATCCTTAGGTCCCAGTCTAAACCTTGGTGTTTGCCTGCGATATTGAACCATTACAAAGCTATGAATGGTGAATACAGCTCAGCATTACCTGGGCTGGAGCACTGTCTAAACAAGCCGTCCTACGGAACTTGTTTTTAAAACCTTGTTTTCCAGACACGCTTGGAATTCCTCAACGTGATGAAACATTCACACCGTAAAATGGTGAGTAGGAGTAACGTTCCTTAAAAATTCAGTACAAATCTTTCCTGAGAATGCTGCAGTTTTAAAGTTTCTTCGCCACGCCCGAAGACTTGCTGTGAGCATCGGTGGTTACATAATCTTTGTTTTTAGAACTATATAGATTTTGTGCAGTTAGGCATAAGTTACCACAAAGTCGAGTGGTGGGAAATGAAATTTGGGGAGGCATTTCAGCTAAAACCTGGATATGAAGGGTAAGGCAGGCAGACATTGGAGCTAAAATCTGCCAGTTTTAGTCCTGTGACAAGCAATGTTGTTCTGGTATGGGAACAGACCTTCGTAAGCTCCTTCCACATTCATATTTTTGAACGGCTGAGTCCTGTCAGAATGGTTTATTTAAAAAAATTAAATACTGAAGCCATGGTGGGTTTTGAAGCAGCCCACTTGAGTTCTTGAAGCCAAATAAAAAATATATTTGAAAAAAAATAGCTAATTTATGATCATTTAACTACGTATATAAACGGACGTGTCCCCTTTTCTGCGTGGGCCAGATGCCCTTAAAAATTCTGGAGCTTGAAGTGTCTTTTTGATGTGTGAATGGATGTGCTATTTATGTGGTTTTTAGAACCATACCAAATCCTTCTAGTCTTCCCTAAGATGTTTTATGGAATTTTCCGACCAGTTTCAAACACGTTACTGCTGCAGTGGTGAATATCTTGTCGGCCTACATAAAATGTTCTGGTAAGAGATGCGCATTCTCAACACAGGAAATCCGTGTGTAGCAACCTGCCCGGTCACTCGGTGTGAATCCTCCCACAGTGGGGGTTTGCCTGTTGAGCTGGGGTGTAAAAGGTGTGAGTATCTTTCGGATATGAGGTGGCAATCATGTAGCTCATTTTCCAAATTCCACAATAGGGCAAGATGCCCCAGGTTTTCGTTGATGAGTGCAGCACCCAGAGGTTCACGTGAAAGTAGGTATCTCTTTGGGTAAAAGGTATTTTCTTTTGTTGTCCTCGAACGGCTTAAAAGTCTGCCAAGGGGGGCTGGATAGTTATAAACGGGTATAGGAGTTGCTGTAATTTTTAGAACAGCATCTGTAGACAACTGTCCCCTTGTTTGTAGTACCCCCCCACACTTTTTGCCTGATATCGGATGCTAACTTGACTGTGTGTGTGCTGGGATCCTGCTAACCAGGCCCTCAACACCTGTGTTCTTTCCCCAAAACTGTACCATTGTTCCACAATTGGCACACCCCTTACCCACAGCTAAGCCCCTTGTAAAAGGTACCAGTGGTACCAAGGGCTCTGTGACAGGGGATGGTCCCTAAGGGCTGCAGCATATATTGTGCCACCCCAAGGGACCCCTCACCAAACACATGCACACTGCCAATGCAGCTTGTGTGTCCTGGTGGGGAGAAAAAGGTAAAGTCAACATTGCATAACCCTCAGGGTGCCATGCCCACAAACCACTGCCTGTAGCATAGGCAAGTCACCCCTCTAGCAGACTGTCAGCCCCAAGACAGGGTGCACTATACCACAGATGAGGGCATAGCTGTATAAGCAATATTGTTCTACAGTGTCTAAGTCCATTCTTGGACATTGCAACTGCAGTGTGGCCGTACTGAGTACATGGGCCGGCAGTTTGTCATTACGAACTCCACAGCTCCATGATGGCTTTACTAGAGTCTGGGAAGTTTGGTATCCAACTTCTCAGCATAATAAACCAACACTGATGCCAGTGTCGGATTTATTAAAAAATGCACCCAAAAGGCATCTTAGATATGCCCTCTGTATTCTACCCAATCCTTCAGTGCAGGGCTAACTTGTCTCTGCCAGCTTGCCACTAGGAGACATGTTTCTGACCCCATAGGGTGAGAGCCTTTGTGGTCTCTACTTTGTGCTCTCTGAGGCCAGAAACAAAGCGCTTCACACTACCAAGACACCTCCCCGCGCAGGAACTGTTACTTTTGCTGGTGAGCCTCAAAGCCTCAGGTCTCCTGTGACAATGACCCAGGGCACTCCAGCTTGTGGAGATGCCCACCCCTCCTGGACAAAGCCCCCACTTTTGTCTGCAAGTTTGGTGGTAAACTTTGGAAAAACACGGAAGCGTGACCACTTCAGCTAGGACCACCCATAAGGTGTCCAGAGCTGAAGTGACCCCCTCCTTTGGGGCCAATAGGGTTAGGTCTGTGTCCTGTTCCCCTCCCTCCCCTCACCCACTCCCCCTCACCAAAGGGAGTGGACACCAGAAGTGTGTCAGAACCCTCAGGGATAGTAGCCATTGGCTCCTGCCCTCTGACTCCTGTAATGCTCTGAAATCCAGGATTTAAGGGCCTTCCTGAACCCAGCTCACCAGATTCCTGGTGACCTCACTAGAAGAAAGGAGGCTTGCTAAGCTGACCCCTCAGCAGTGAAGACTGAAGACGCAAACTGACATGGCCATAGCCTGCAGCTCCCTGGCCTTAGGGAACCTGATGTTGGGTGCAGCATACACCCCCCCTGTGCAGCCTTTTGTTTCCTGGAACCGACCTCCTGGACTTCACCTGCAGCATCTTTGTGGCCCCAGGGGTCCTCCTATGGGAAAATATTGGGAGCCCGATTGCACCCGTCCCCACCCATGCTGCAGAGGGTATGTTTGGTGCTGACCTGCGCGTGAACCCTCCCCTCCCCTTACCCCCGTGCTCCTCTAAACCCCCCCAAATCTGCCCTCCGTAAACATGGGTACTGATTCCGAGTGCCCCCAGTCTCCATAGGAGCCCATGTTAAACAAACCTAAACTTTGACCTCTGCACCCAGCCGGCCCCGTGTTGCTGGTGGTGGGTGTTTGGGGTTAACGTGAACCCCAACCTGTCTACATCCTAACCCCCGGAGACTGGAACTTTAAATCGTGTACTTACCTCAAAAACGTATTTAACTTTTCTTCCATAAACTGTTTCTGAGAATTGCACTATCAACTTTTAAAACAGATATTGCTATTTATTTGAAAAGTATTTAAGTTACCAAATTGAAACAAAGCGGTATTGATACATATGTTGGATACTTACTTGCTAATGTACTTACCTGCAACTTGAATCTTGTGGTTCTAGAAGTAAAGTAACAAAACATATTTTTGCTATATAAAAACTATAGTCATTGAGTGTGTGCTTCACTTTATTGCCTGTGTGTGTACAACACATACTTTGCACTACCCTCTGATAAGCCTAACTGCTCGACCACACTACCACAAAAGAGAGCATTAGTATTATCTACTTTATCCTCTGTTAAACCTTTGGGGAACCCCTGGACTCGGTGCACACTATATCTCATTTTGCTATAGTATATACAGAGCCAGCTTCCTACAGCATCTGCCTGCACATTGCTACCCGCTGAAGAGCTTTGAGTGCCCCATCTGGTAAACAAAGTAAGATATCTGACTAGAAGCATGACTACATTAATCTGACTCTACTACGTCTGTGGCACGTGGGTCATTCATTTGCAACTGTATCCCTGTTGTAAGGGCACAAAGCTTTATGAGAAGTTTAGTTTAACTCTTCAAACCTAGCAGGCTAGTGCATGTGCTGCAATTGCAAGCCTTCCTGAAATGACTAAGCATATATAATTTAAGGAACTGCTGCTTGCTTGGATAACGGCATACATGTTAGCTTGGGCCAAGCGTTCCATCCTGTTCCACCGTTTCTAATCTGGCATGGCACAGTTAGCACGAATTCCACCACGTTTGGCTGAGAAGTCCAGTTATTTGTTTTCTCCGTGAGTCACTGCGGTTTGCGTGTGCAACTGTTATTGTTTAAAACTACACAGAGGGTGAACAACTAGTCTGCTGCTTTTAAATATACTTCATGTTGGCAGTGCAAGAGCTGGGTAATCAGACCTGTTGTAGCAGTCACCATTATGACCTCCACGCGCAACATTTTATGATTTTAAAGTTTTCACCACTTTCTACAGTAATTTACCAAACTAGACTTAACCTAATAATTTTCACTTAATAATATGCTACTGATCACAAATGTACTTAGGAATGGTGTTTATAGTAAAGTTTTATTGGAATGAGTGTGTTCTGGTTCCAGTCCAGAACCCAGTGTGATTGGAAAGAGTGCCGGTTGGAAAATTAACCTTTAACAATATTCCTTCTGTTTGCTTTGTGCTCCTGAATACAATCTACTTATTCAAAAACGGGAGATCTAAGTATAAAAATCACTTTTTTTTTAGCATCCATTTTTGTTAAAGATGAAAGAATGCAAAAAACTCGATCCAAGTAAAAAGAAAAATAGTTCTTCTCCAATAATGTATTTAGATCTACAATTTTTAGGTAGACTTAAACACTGTCTAGCTGAAATGCTTTAGATGGGCATTAGACATTGCTTAATGTGACAGCTCTTTTACCCAGCATTTCCTGGTTGAGGAATCCCACCCAAGTCTTGCTTGTCACTGGTGATGCATTTTAGATATTTTCGAAATAGGTTATTGCATTGACGTGGAATTGACTATTTTTGTGTTTTTTGCAGGGCTGTGGGTAAAACATGCTTGCTCATCAGTTATACGACCAATGCATTTCCTGGAGAATACATCCCCACCGTGTAAGTACATGTATTTTTTTCCACACTACTGCTAAATATCAAAGCTGCTGGATATAAACGAGGCAGTTTCCCTTGGCCATTCCAGAGTACTGTTGAACAAATACCGCCAAAAACAAATGTTACAGGGGTATTCAATGCCAACCTTTCCTGACTATTACTTTCCGTTATCTTCACCTGCTTTCCAACCCAATTGGTCTGATAATTGTCTCTATTAGGAGCAGGTTGGTGCCTATATGATTAGAGTAGTGAAAACACAGTAAAAAGTACTAATGGTGACTGAATTAATTCTACTCTTGCAATCCAAACTGACGGTTGATGCTATTTCTCCTTTTCTTATTGACGTCTTCATGGTTTACGATGAATGAAAACTTGTGCTATTTGGGTGTTGCGATGTGTAGGAAATTATTGTGTACTCCTTAATGCTAGGAGATTAGGCAGTGCATGCCCTTTCACTTGCGATTGTTTAAAAAAAAAAATAATAATAATCTGAAAAGGGCTTACTGCCCACCCATCTTCATCAACGCCAACCGGGTTTTATTTTGCTGGTTGCTGCAGGCACTTTTGGGAGGACTTAGGTTTCACATCTTTAAATCACACACTCACTCACACACACTCTCACTCTCTCTCACACACACTCTACCGATCCATCTTGGACTGTTAAATAAAAAAAAATATAGACTTGAAGATGCAGCCGCATGCACGCCTGAGGTATTGTCAGTAGGTCCTTAAGCTAAGATGTAATGGCTTTGCTAATGCTTTTTTACTCACTCTAAATTGGTTGTAGAGCACAGGAGTGATGGGAATTTCACAAGTCAGTTCCTTTTAGTTAAGTATTTGAGTGTGCCTGGTTAGATGCTTACATCCTGTGTCTCCTCCATGGCAACATGAATGGAAGCCACTTTTCGCAACCTCTCACTTCTACTGTAGCTGAGTTTTGAAGAAAGCGGATCTTGGAAGTATGGTTTTTTGAGACTACGTTATTAGTGTTAACTTATTTGGCTGTCCTCTCCGACAAGCTTGTAATTTACAAGAAAAACACTATGGAGATTACAACATGAGTGCATAGGGATAGTGGATGAATAGTTAAGAGTGGGTAGGAAATCTATACTTAAGTTACACCGCATAGCTGCTTGGTGCCTCCATCTCCCTCCCCACCCTTAGTTAGGTGTGACACATTGTAACTATTGCCAAAGCTGATAAGTATTACCTATGCAAGATCTATTGGGTTCGTTAATGTTTTTTGCCACGTTAGGTAGCATGGTTTGAAAGTGTTTGCTTTAAAAAAAAAAAAAAAGTGATGCGGCCAGTGTTGAAAGTGAATCTGTGGTGCTGAACAATGATTTTACTAATAGACATTCATATACATCCTGATGCCTGAAGTTGCTCTTATTAGGCAGGTAATCTTGTGAAGATGCTCGCTGTACAAAGTACTAAAGCGAAACCCTCGCAAGGAAACTTTATTCACATCCGGTGCCCTCAGGACAGCAGCTACACCACCAGCGCCTATGCACTTCATGATATGTCTCGTTCCAGCTAGTGTTGCTGCCAGGCTGAGATTCAGCAGTAGGAGCTGAACTCGTGGCAGGGCGGGTTACACAGGACTCTGAGACATGTCCACCTTGTAGAGCTGATTGCCTGCAGCTAACGTCTGTACCCGCCCAGCTATTAAAACACAATGAGAATGTCGCTCCAGGTTATGCAGAGCCGCTCTAAAGGGAGTCCTTTTGGAGGAGAGGGGGCTTTCATAACAGGTGTCGTATAGGGGTAAATGAAAGGACAAGTGCAATCTGAATGCTTTCCCAAATATTGCATGTAGGCGACCCCACTTGTAGTCTGAGACGAATTAATCTGGACACACACAGAACTGTTCTCAAACATTGCATCGAATACAAAGAAAAAAATGTTTTTTAAATCAGTTATGTACACATTGTTTTCGTTGCTGTGGTGTTTCATTTGTGTAACTCTGTTAAAATTAGGCCCAGTAATATGAATCTAGTGTATCTACTCCTGTGGGATGCAGCTAGGCTGAAGGATTATCACGCACGACTAAGCTTTTAAAACGTATCATTTAGTTATCTGCTTTAATCATACTTTCTGATTTATCGGTTTCGTAAGAGTTAAAAAGTAGCCGAATACCTGGATTTGCTTTTGCAGCTCCACATCCTGTAATTGTGAAATAATGACTAATATTCAGAGAATGTCTCCTGCTGACGCACTATGTATTCAGAATGTCTGGTGTTGTATTTTTTTTGTCTGGCATAGTCTGCTTTAGCTTGTTGCTAGGCTCGTGTAACCCAAAAAAATTGCCTCTATCTCGGTCTCTCTCTGACTGTCCTTTGGGTCTCTTGCAGTGTGAGATTACTTTTTTCCGATCACATGAGTACAAGTCCACCCAAAAAGTGGTGCCTTTTAGTGTCGGGAATGATGACTCAATACTTTACTTTGCCGGTGCCTTTTTTCATTATTTATACTTCCTTATTTGTATTAACTTTGTGGTTTCAAGTTACACCTAGTCAAGGCCAGTTGTACGTTTTCTTAGCACCAGTAGGAATCCTATTTTCTTACGTTCGTTAAAACTAGGGAGGGTTTCTATACCTGCTCGATCTGCATGCAAGAATCAAGAATCACCTGTTCTTTTCTTTAAAAATAATGTACTGTGGTTGCCTTTTTTCAGCATGTTTTTTGTGTGTCTTATGAAATGAAAAATAAAATATAACCATTGCGCTAGATTGCCAAATGCTACATGTACTAGCTTTGCTAGCGCTCGTTTTCTTTTAGTGTGGAGCCTGTTTCTTAATTCTCCTTGATTTTGTAGTTTACCCCAAAGTGTGTGTTATGGTAATTGGCTAACTCAGTGCTTTATGCAAGCACTAATTTGAACAGTTTAACGTGCACTGCGAGTCACAGTTCTCATTTGTTGAAACCTCACTTTTTTTTAACCTATTGTACAGGTTCGACAACTATTCTGCCAATGTAATGGTTGATGGAAAACCTGTCAACTTGGGGTTGTGGGATACAGCCGGACAGGAAGACTATGACAGGCTACGTCCCTTATCATATCCGCAAACGGTAAATATTACTAAGACCCTAACAGCCTTGCGTGGGTAAATGTCGATGGTTACCATCTGAAGCATTGAACTGTGAAATGTAAAAATGAACCGAACTGGTTTGTCATGGTTATTTATAAGCACTCAGACGTAAAACTGCCCTACCGAAATAATGTCCACAACGGCAGCAATTGGAGCCTTAGTTAATTAGGCTTCTCCCAGGCAATGTCTAGTTGTGTATTCTGTTCTTCATAATGGTACGTTATGTTTCACTAGGACTTGGATATTCTGCCTTGGGTCACCACTGCACCTTTTTCCTTACCTTGGAGCATCTGCCTGGGAACTATTTGCATTTTTATCGGCCCACCACGACACACAAAAGCTTGGCTGTAATAAAAAAAAAAAATATATATATATATATATATATATATATTATGTTTTTTTGGAAACCGCTCCAAGCCAAAACTCACAATTAGAATGTTTAGAGCGGAATTATTGTCAGTTTATTATTACGTGAGCATGCGCCTGACCACAGAAGGCATATAGGTCACTAGCTGCATCACTGTAAAAAATAAACAGCACAAGTTAGTGTGATCTGCTATATCAAGTTGTCTTCTTGCTGCCTTAGTTATAGGTAAACCTTTAAAAATGCACCTAGTTCTTCCAGTCATGAACTTCTTTCATATGGCTATACATTGGGGTTCGTCTATCCTCTAAATGGCAGTAACAGAAAAGCAAGACTGCTGAATGTGGTCACATATTGGTTTTGTATTTTGGGTTTGCATAATAGCAGTTTGAAATGATGAAATTACAAGCAGGTTCTTATGCGATCATGCTTTGCCTCACATAAAGCACAAGTTGAAAACAAAATACTGACTGAGTTGATGACGGTGACATTAATTTTCATGAATGAAATTCAAACAGTGTTCCTCACAGTTAGTTATAGTGTTGACTTTACAGATTGGTGCATAAAATGCATTACTCCCAAACTGCAATTACTTTCTTAAATGTAACACCTCTAAAAACCGATCATCCGCTTCTCAGTATCACAGCTGAAGTTGTTGCCACTTCCCTACTTTATTATAGCTGCTTCTGGGTGGGCACATGACTGGCGCAGAAACCAGGCATGGTCGAATTCTTGGGCTTTCCCTTAAGCACAGAATGGGATTCTCCTAAACCTGGGTCTGAAAATGTATAAAATGGCTTCACCTGAAGGTTGTTTCCTTATTAAAGATACATACTGGACATGTCAAGGTGTCAAGTGATTAATCATAAAATCTACCACAATATGGTGGAAATGAGCAACTTTAATCTTCAAATTCCATTTGATTAAAAAAATATTTTTTGTTAGGGCTTAAATCAGAGCTCCTCAGGTGCATCCATCTCGGTGAGTGAGTTGATCCAAGCTAATACCCTGTTGCTTGCTAGGTGTAAACCGCTAACTCCTATTTGGAACCTCCATTTCTTGTGGTTGCTTTGTGTGTCTAGGGTGTGGAAAGTAATTGGAAATGGAGGCGCTTTATTGCCTTGCATGCCAAATAAATTCTCAATATCTTCCTGCTTAAAACCTCCATATTATTCAAGTGGAGACACGCGGGGTAAAATGAGCACTGAAAATTTCGCACCTAATTCTGTTAAATCATTCTTTTCTTGCCTCATTGCTCGATTTCTTTCATTGACATGGTGATTTTGATTCTTTTTAATTGTTGCTTAGTAAGAAAGTGAAAATATCGCTAAGGCATCCATATTAAGACTACTTTTTCCCCTTCTTTTTTTTTTTATTAGGATGTGTTCTTAATTTGCTTCTCGCTTGTGAGTCCTGCATCTTTTGAAAACGTTCGAGCGAAGGTAAGTAGTTCCATTCCTCTTTTCGAAACCTTGCCACTTGATGGTGGTGATCTTTGGGTTCAGCGTTTCAAAGAAGTGAAAGCATGCATGGCTTGACTTCTTAATTGGAAATCTGTAGCTGCACCACTGTATATTCCGTTATGTGACATTTATACCGTCTCTCTGAGTACACGGATTTCTGTATTCGAAGTTGCATAGCTAAAGCACATACCTCAGTTATGATACAATCTTAATACATGTATGGCATAGGAAAATCAGTATAATAACCAATTGAACACCGTGCAGCAATCGACAGCCTAGTATAACTAAGTTGCAAAAAAATTGATCACATGGTACTTGTAGGTTAAGAAGGGTTGGCGATGGAAGCAGGTGACAAAGGGCGAGAAAGAAGATGGAAAACAGCTTCTTTAGTTGGACCACTTCTGGAAAGAAACATGACTTGCAAAGTAAAACTTTTCAGTACAAAAACTATAAGAAATTATTGAAAATAAACCAGCATTTAAAATTTTTTAAGCTGATTACATTAGTGTGCTGGCAGACCATACAAAAGATCAGTTGCGCAATGCATTATCAAAGGAGTTACAAGTGATCTGAGCACTAATAAATCACATAGGGCTGGGAAGGTCTGCGGGAATTAGGCCAGTTTTTCTAGTAGATTCAATATAATGTACATGGGGAGTCTCCAGGCCAAGTGAAATGTACTTATTAATGCCTTATCATTCAGGCCGCTCCTTGGGTACACAGTTACATGAGCACAAACGTCACACAGTGCGAAGAATTACTGGGGCGTGTGTTGATGCTCTTTGTGATTCTGAGCAGAGTTGACTTTACTGGAGGGCTAAGTGGGGAAACTGAAAGTGCCGATGGGCTGCTTCTACTCCAAACAGTGTCTTAAAAGACACTACTTAAACGTCTTAAAAAAAGAAACTAGATGTTCCAGAGGAAATCACAAGTTTGCGTTGCTCAGAGTTTTAGCTTACGTTTTAGAAGCTGAACAGTCTGTTTTAAATGTATACTTTCATAAGTATACTATTTTGCTAGTCGTACTATACACATTATTGGGCTTTACATTCTGCTTTAACTCGTAATACTGTGTCTAAACCCTTAACATTACATATGTGATAAGAACCGTAGAGTGCACCAGCTCTGTCAGAAGCTGGGGCCAGTTTAAACATGACAGACTGCCTTGCTTTTACTGTAATGGTTGGGAACAGCTATATCAGTCATGAGCTTAAGCTTAACTTGTCTCGTTTACCTACACAAAAATTACTCCTTTGTTGCTTCATGATTGGATGACCTGTAACAAGTTTTCCCTATTCTCTTCATAATTATCAACCGATTCTAGCTTTGCTAGCACCCTGCAACCTTATTGGTTGATAGTGATCTTTAATCCTTGTGATCTTCAACACTTCCCCATACTAAAAAAGTTTTATTTATTTATTTTTTGAAACACTGCTGCAAAACATAAAATGAAGCCTCCAATATTTTGTTCTTAAATCAGATATGTTGGTTGTAGACTACAGATGTATATCTAATACCGCCCCAAAGCAAGCCAAATTCCTTGAATCCATATTTCCCTGCTCATTATCCTCCCTCCTCTTATACAGAAATAGGCTCCAACGGTGTCACATTACCGATTCTATTGCCGAAGCAGTTAAAGTAGTTTTTGATTAATTGTACATCTGCTGCTTGGAAGAAAAAAAAAACCCTGGAGATTTTGTTCCAAAACCAAATTAACTACAAAATCTGATTCTCTCCACTCGTGCCCTCCTTTGAGTAGATCCATCCACCATTACTTATGAGATTGTGGCACTATATTTTAAATGCATTGCTATGATCAGATTGTCAAGAAGGAGGGGTTCTATGTATTAGTCTCTTCCTCAGGACCATCAAATGAAAGCAGGTTGGTGGGCCTAAAGCACTCCTGCTAACTTTCAATATCTCCAACCTAAATTCTTTGGGCTCTCGTCCTTTTTCAGTTTTATTTGCAGAGTTTCTTGCCATCCAGTGTTATTCTTTATTTAGCAGACTAATTGAGACTTTGAACTTAACATCGGTACAAAGCCCAAATGGCTACCACACTCTCATCCGTTTTAGCAAATGTACAGTTTTAAACTGGTTTTCTTTGGTACACCATTATTCCTAACTTTTCTTAATCAGATTTAGAAATGGATAAGAAACTTAAAAGATAACATGACCGCTACAGTTTGTGACTAGAAACTGGGTTACCCCCACAATTTTTCGATTGTCTTTGATTGGGCTGCCAAAAGCCACAGCAGATAAAATCTTGTGCATTTGTAATGTTATTTCAGGTCATCTAGCTGAGCGGAGTCTCAGAACACCGTCCTCTATCAAGGTCATGTTTCTTAAATAGAAATTGTTCTTTCCTTACTTAAAATTGAAGACCTTTGGAGGGAAAACTTATGTAGAATACAAAAGTGTAAGAGACAACAGCAGGCAAAGGAGAGAGTACAGTCACTTTATTAGAGCGGACAACCACTTTAAGCAGACGAATAACCTCCACAATGAAATGCTTTTCCCTTTAAATTCTGGCTTATCTTTAATGTCACATTGATTTTTCTGCTTCATCATTATTGGTGAATTTACTGTTGCAATTTTTCAAAATTTAAAAGTGGAAAAAAATACCGACCTTGCTAATGTGTATTGTTAAACTATTTCACTTAACCAAAACTAGCAGAGATCAAGATAAGCTTGAACGTGCGCAAATTTTCATCCTCTTCAAATCTTACATCTTGAAAAACTTTTCTCGTAGCCATTTGGCTTGCCAGAAGATTCTAGTCTATTTCAGATTCTCATTATGATTAAGAAAGTTGTCCATTAAGTAATTATTAACGCTCTGAATTCAGCAGAGTTCCTTTAGAAATCAAGTCCACTGTCTTGTATCTACTGCAAAAGAAACCTACCGAGCATCAAAGTCCTGCAGGTCCTTTCATTGTCATTCCGGAACATGATCGGAGGATGATTATTATTGACTAATTTATTAGACCTTTTGGCTATGTTAGGTAGTTTGCCACTTTCTTCTCCAGTGGTTTTATAACTGCTCTATTCAGGACACAGTTTTGCATTGGCAAGAATCTTTCCTCTCTGATCAAAAGCTAGCAGTCCAGCCTGAGCCTTTTTCCTCTGCCCCAAAACCTGTCCTTTGGTAGCATTTCTTCAATAGCCCTCTCTTGCCTCTTATGCTATAAGAATTTAATGTGGTAGTCTCCCCGTATGCCAGTAACACAGAGATTCTTATTAACATTCAAGATCTGAAGCCATTCAATACATTATGCCTTCCTTCATGCTCCACAGGCTGTAAGACGATTAATTTGTGTAAACCTTTTAACCTCAATACCCCCAAGTGTGAGAACATGACCAGGAGTTTTCTTATTTTAGATTTGTAGGTGATTGCCTAACTCTGTATGCCATTGTCTTGAACCCACTCTAATGGCAAAAATCTTTGTGCTGCTGCTAGATTCTGACGTCTCTCTCAATCATTAGGACTCAGCAGCATAAAACGCCTCTTCTTACCATCTCAGAATTTTATTGAATTCTGCTTTTTTGCAGTAAGCTGCTAATGTTTGTCAGTGCCTTTGTCCTGACTGCGGCTTCTGGCAGCTGCTTTGCAGCATCGGCAGTGACTTTCTTACGGTTGATTAGGTATTTCACTTACCATAACTAGTATCTTTTAATTATTCTTTTAACTTTGCAGGAAGGCGCTATCAACCAAAAGTATTTATATCCTTGCTTACTTAAGGTTCATTTGTCAGCATTTTGGGTTATCAATAGTCGTATGTTATTTTTGTTGCAAAGCGAACGAGCTGCAATTGGAACTGCTGCTATGAATGTTGGCTTAGAATGTTTTTTGGTTCTCTTTGCATAGATGTGCAAATCTTCAGTAGTCTCTTGATGACCGATGAATGCAATAAGTCACTGGCTGGGGTATTTTTTAATAGGTCTGAGATTTCCTCTGCATATTGGAATTTGCAGTCTATGCCTAAAAGCAAACTGCACAACTGCACACAGGACAATAACTAATAAAGGATGCAATCATTGAAGACCCTCTGTGCTGTTTTAGACTCATTCAATTACAGTGTGCTTAGCCGTGAGAAATATTTAACTGCACAAGTCAGTACATTGAAGGCATGATACCTTTTAAGGACATAAAGGTCCTGTTAGTCAAGGATGCTTCAGTCCGATTCCAGAGGAATTTCTACCTTCACATTTGTGTAACAACTTAAGGCATGATTGTTTTGGGGTTCAAGTGTGGAGAAAAAGAGAAGACATCCTATCTATAGGTATCTCTTTGTGTGTCCATAGAGGGCCCTTTTTTTGGGGGGAGGGGGGGTCCTGGGACAATCTAGCTACTGTGCAGTATCCAGCTTGATAATTATTGTTTGTCAAAGCTATCCCAGGACTGACAATACTACTGTACTCCTATTGAATAACCAATTTACTCTGGGCATTTGCTTTCTAAGGGTGAATAAAGCTAGATTATAAACTCGAGCACAGCATGACATTAAAAATAACATGGTGAAGTCATATCCAGTCAGGTTTATAATCTGCTAAAACTAAGACTTCTGTCATTTAAGTGAAAAGGTGTAATAACATTTAGAAAAGGAAAGATTATTATTCACACAGAACTTGAAGATTTTATCACCTTTTTGAGGCAGAAATTCACCCAGAGTATGTAGCTATAACAGGCTAGTCAACAGGTTTTTAAACCAGTTGTACCCTACGGCCTGTGGTATTGTGTGGAGCAGTGTTTGAGCACTACGCCATCTTCGTAACTCACTGGGTTTACACTAGAATTTGTAAACCACATTTGAGCCAAAAAGGTTGACGTGCCAAAGAGAAACTCTATGTAGAGATTTACTCGGTGTAGAGTTTATGTATGTCTCCACTCTGCCTCATGTCTCTCTGGTACTGGGTACGAACTGAACAGTTTACACCTTTTGATCTAAAACCCACCATCCAAACAAGGGTCACTTCCAAATAAAACTAAAGGGCAGTCAGTGCATCCATTCACATAAAGAGTCCTAGGAATCTCTTTCAAGTTGGAGTGCAACCTGTGTGGAGATTAGCTAAGGACACAGGTCTTACAAAAGAATCAGATGTAATAATGGATCAGAGACACCCATTGTGACACCCCTCAAATCCCATTCCGCCCCAACTGGGTTGTCATAGTGGATCTCCGTTTTAGGGTCCTGCATTTTGTGGGGTTGTTGACTATATGTTCCAGGAGCGTACATTCAGAGCTAAGAAACCAGACCAGCCACTAGTTCAGTTGGAAAGCTATGGTTAGGGCCAACTGCTGGTTCTAAGTTTTACATTTCAAAAAGTAGCATTAGCAAGACCAGCTACTGCCAACGGGTCACAAATCCACGCTGTCTGTATAAAAGTTGGAAACCTTAATGAATCTTTGAAGTTGCAGTTGAGGCATTTTATCTTATTGGGAGCAGGCGGATTGCATTATCCACAAGCCAGCTCAAGCAGTTGCCTTGGCCCCAGCTCCCAACTTAACTGGGACTGGTCCTCCGACCAATTTAAGGCTCTTTAGGATCCTGTCTCGCTGCCGCCAGCCTCCGTACCTTAGTGCATTCTTCTCTCCTTTCGCTAACACACCATTTTAGGTCGGCACGCAAGCACTTTGACCTGTTGTAAGTATTGTGGGCTTTTACTCACGCCCATTACTTTAATTTGTTCCTGTGCTTGCCTTTTAAAAATCACGATGTCATTGATAAATGCGTTTACGTTTGTCCTGCCTTGAGGCTATATTTGTCATGCCTTGCAGACTGGCCCTGTTACGTGGATTATTGAACGATTGCCAACATACTTCAGCGAGGCCTATTTTTTTTTCTGTCCCCTTCGTGCTGCATACCGGCCATGGTGCTCACAGTTGAACAGTCACAACAGCGTGAACTCGATCAGTGGTATTGGAGTGCTGGTCACATTGTTCACAGTTACCTAATCAGAGCCATTTCTTGTGGCTCTCCCCTTAAAACACTTGATATTGGTACATGCTTTATGTAAAACAGAAATCCTAAAAGCAAAAGCGTCTCTGCTGGCTCAGTGGGAGAGCCAATATTGCAATATTCACTGCACTTGGGGAAAACTTGACCCATAATGCTCATCCATGGGTTCCCACACTTATTGGGGAGCCCAAAATAATAACCTCTCCCAACATTCGGTCCCTTTTTAAGATCTCTTATCCTATTTTTATTGTGTTGCCCTCTAGGGGCTGTTTTGAGCATTATGGTCAACATACTACAATGTTTGCTTCACTCATTCGTTCCATAATGCTTTGTAGGGCATTCTTTTACAAAACATTTTTGTTCAAAACTCAGCCTGTAGTAGTTCTAGGACAATGGGACCACCTTCAAGACGTTCACCACAACCTGCTCTTTCTGTCTAGAACACTGGTGGGGATCCCAAAATAATAACCCCCCCCCCCTTCTAATTCTGTGTCTTTTGAACCTCTCTCGTGGCTGTATAATTTGTTTTACAGCTGAGAGTAACTTGTGTTTTAAGGTTCTTGTTTGTAATATAATTGCAGTAGGCTGCTAGCCCTGAAAATGTGTAATGCACTATGCCGTCATATATGGTTACACTGCAATATTTTTTGTTAATTTGCTTTTCATGTAGTTAAGTCCTCGAGGGACTAGCTATATCGTTACATGACCATGGTATATATATATATTTTTTTAAATACAAATGTTATTTTCATTGTGGTGTCCTCTAGGGGGAATGCCAAAGGGTTATTTCTAATAAAAGTTTATATTGGGTTTATATGATACTTGTATATGTTTTATTAATCTCTCCCTGGTGCAATTATGATTCAGGCCAACTTAACATTGTTACTACACTATTAATACACTATGAGTGTCTGAACACTCTTGATATATTTGGGTGACCCTTCTAGTTTATTTCTCGTGTTACTCCATTACTGTCTTGTCTTTTTTTGTGAATTGTGTTAGCCAGCCAGCAACTCTGATGGTGAAAATGGTATGCTATTGGAATTAGCATGGTGGATTTAAATCAGGATGCTAAATGGCAACATTTTCGTTTTTGGCTGCATATAGGAAGAAGGTAAATTGAGGTACTTTAGTTACATGCAGAGCACTGGAGTTATGTGGCAGGAAAAGACCAAAATATGATGCAAGGTTGACCAATTTATGTGGCAAGAAAAGTCCAGTTATAAATTTTCAATGTCAATAGCTCAAACTCAAGCAAATGTGAGGTCTATTGCATTGCAAATGCATGTTCTTTCTCTCATGCTGTCTTTGCTTTGCCTTTCTCTCTCATGCTCTGCCTTTGCTTCGTGGCTCTGCCTTTTTCCCCAGCTCCCAAAACCCTCCTGTGCTTTTTCTCCACCCACCTCCTCCTTACCTACTGTCCTGTGTCTTCATTCTCCCAACCCCCACGCTCCTCCCTCTTCCCAGCACCTACTTAATGGCAGCTGCTGCAAGACTGCAGAGTTGGGGTACTAAAGGCAAGCTTGTCTGCACCTGGACCACATGCAGAGTATGCCCCCTGGTTGGATCACCCACTGCTGCTTCACTGCAGCTATCCTCCCCTGGTCTTGCCCTTGGATGCTCCTCTTCCTGTTTCTGCTGCACCATACCTCACAGCACGGTGGGACATTTCTCTTGAATGGCAAACAACTCTACCCCACTCACCCCCTCCCTCACTCAGACTTCCATGTCACCAGCTAACAGTTTCACCACATCCTTCACCACACCTGACCTTCAGCACTCGCTCATATGCATGCTCCTAAACAACCCCTCTCAAAATGTGAAACCTCCTCAACAACAGCAAACCAACCTCCTCTTCCTAACTGAAACCTGGATGAACCCTGCCTCAGCTCTTGACATTGCTGTGGCCAACCCAGCAGGATCCAAAAGGCACACCTGACTGCTTTCATTAACCCGGCGGGGTCTCACCATCATCTCCAAAGAAATTCTGAAATGCATAACCACGACTAACCTGGGCACTCCTTTCAGGGAAGACTTGCTCTTCATGTGTAAGCAAACAGCACCACAACTGTGAAGGGCACCCTAACCTACAGACTACCCGATCCTCGTGGCAACCAGACTCTGCCCCCATGCCCCCCCCCGCTCCCAACACACACACAAAACATCAAGTGCGTCTTTTTGCTTGTCGACGTCAACTTCCACCTTGAAGACCCTTCCACGGACCCCCCTACCCCCCCCAAGAGTCTACACAACATACAAATTTCTTGCTCCTCATAGATCCTACTCAATGCAGTCCACACTTTAGACGTGATCTTCACCTGTGGCAACTGCATCAGCGGCTGCTCCACCTCTCCACCAACAGGGACTGGCCACTACATTATACATTTCCATGTTTCTATGACTCAAGCTAAAGCTCCCATCAGCACCAAGTAACCCAGCTGGAACTGGAGCAGAATAGCAGAATCCGACTTGTGCTACACTTGAGGGAAACAAACAATTAACCTTACACCTTCGGCAGCTTAGCACAGTACATGTCCAACTTCAACTAATAGATCTCTAACTGCAGCTACGCTCTCGCAGGCATCAGAACTCTAACATCACAGAACCAACAACTTGGCCTCTTGATACACAGAACAACTCCGGGATTCCAAAAGATTCTACAAACAGCTGGAAAGGAGAACAAACCATGACGCAAATGCCAGATCAACCTGCAAGGCTGTCCTCAGGCACTACCACCACCTCCTGAAAGTTACCAAGTGAAGATGTGAAGATACCTTCACATATAATATTGTGGCTAGTTCCAGCAGTAGAGATATTTGCCATCGACCAGGAATTCACCACCCCTGCAGTCTTGACCAAATCTCCCAGGACCTCTGCAACAACCTTTCAAATGACTTCAGCAACAAAATCATGAAGATTTACAGTAACTTTAAAAAGTATCCAAACTCAAAGGACATAATCAGCAAATTGCACACTTTACCACTTGGACAGACTCCTAACTGTGTGTAGAACACTCACTGAGGAAGACAACACTCCCTGAGTCATGAAAAACGTCCTCTTTGGCCCAAAATACCCCCCGCCCCCAAACACCCACCCACCCAAAGACTCGTGCCTGCACCATATCTATGACCTCTTTTCACCCACCTCTCCTTAATTTGAGTGTAACAGCACTACAGGCAAACTCCCGTCAGGTGGCCCTGCCTCATTACAAGAGGTACAACTGTCAATCAAACAGTATTTATAGAGCGCAACTCTATCACCCCTGAGGGTTTCTGAGCGCTCAGGTTGCAATGTCTCAGTCAAAGAGCCAGGTCTTGAGTTTCTTCCTGAAGTCTGTAAGGGAGGGTGATGTTCGTAGGTGGAGGGCAGTTTTTTCTTGGTCTTGGCAGGTGTGTAGAAGGAACCACCAACACTGTGACTGTGGCGAATGCAAGTGATGTGTGCGAGGGCTGAGAAGGAGGAGCACAGGTGTCTGGTGGGTTTGTGGCAGTTCATGTGGTTTTTGATGTAGGCCAGTCATTGGATGTTGAAGGCTTTGTTGGCGTATGCAAGAATCTTGAACTGGCATCTCTTTGGGATGGGGGAAGCTAGTGAAGGTTCCTAAGGTGGGGGTTGATGTGGGCCTGTTTGGGAAGACCTAGGATGAGTCTGACTGCTGCGATGTGTATGGTCTGGAGCCCCTAGAAGAGTTGGGTGGAGATGTCTGCTTAGAGTGTGTTTCCATAGTCTTATCTGGCTCATGGCGAGGGCCTGGGTGACGGTCTTCCTGGTGTTAATAGGGATCCATCTAAAGGTTCTGTGAAGCATGGGGAGGGTGTGGAAGAAGGAGGAGGAGACAGTTGTGATTTGGCGCTTCATGGTAGGTTTACTGTTAAGGTTATGTGAGTGGTCTGTTGGGGTGGCTGTAGGGCAGAGTTCGGATGGCCACCATATGTTGCCCTATATGGAGGTGTTTTTTTGTCAAAGATCAGTACTTTTTTGTCTTATGAGTTAAGCTTAAGGCAGTTGGTTTTCATCCAGTCACCAACAGTGGCTATGGTGTTGCAGAAATTTGGTCTGGTGGTGGAGGGGTCTTCAGTGAGCGAGAGAATGAGTTTTGTGTCGTCTGCATAGGATATAATAAGTCAGTGGGATCTGACGATGTCAGCAAAGGGGGGGAGGTCATGTAGGTGTTGATTAGTGTGGGGCTGAGGGAAGATCCTTTGGGTATGCCCTTAATGATTCTCTTTGGCTCAGAGATGAAGGGTGGTTGGTGGACTCTCTGCGTTCGTCCTCTGAAGGAGGCAATCCACTTGAGGGCGTTGCTCTGGATGCCAATGCTGCTGAGCCTGTGATTGAGGGTTGGGTGGGATACAGTGTAGAATGCTGCTGCTAAGTTGTGGAGAATCAGGGCGGATGTCTCCATGCGGTTAAGGAGGGAACTCGTGTCTTTGACCGCGACCAAGGCAGTTTCTGTGCTGTGGTTGGTGCAGAAGCAAGATTGGGAGGCGTTGCAAGTTGTTCTTTCCTAGTGTTCTATGAGCTGGTGCTTAATGGCCTTCTCCAGGTCTTTGGCAAGCTACAGAGCAGTAAGATGGGGGCCGTAATTTTTAAGTCTGCGGGGATCTGCGGAAGGCTTCTTCGGGAAGGTGTTGGATCTGTTTTTCCATCTGTTGAGGAAGGTTGCCGTGGTGTTGGAGGCATTGAGGATGTTGGTAAGTTCTGTGCCGATTTCCTTGGTTCTTAGGTTAAAAAAAAGTGTTGGGGCCAAGTTTGGCGGGTTCCCTGGAGTGGATGGAAGACATGATGGTTGCTGCGCTCTGCATGGTGAGCGGGATCCAAGTAGTGATTCCTTGGTTGGTTGGTTGGTTGGTGGGTGGGTGGGTCGAGGTCATTGAGTTTGACCTTGGTGAGTTGGGGGTCGAAGCTATTGTAGATTGTGGCTATCTTGCTGTGGAAATAGTCCAATAGAGTGTCAGAGTTTTTGGGAAGGGCGGTGGGACACTCTGTAGCTGAAGGGCTGAAAAAATTCATTGACTATGTTGAAGATTTTCTTTGTGTGGATGGTGCTAGTTTCGATGAGGGTTGTGAGGGCTGCTTTCTTAGTATCTTAGATACGTTGGTGGTAATTATGGAGGGCTGATTTGTAGGCTAATCAGTCAGGTGTTTTTAGTGGTGTGCCATTGTTTATCTAATCCTTTGCGCTTGATGGTTCTGAGTTCTGGGGTATACCAGCTGGCTTGCTTAGAGGCTTTGTTGGTTTTGGCTGGCCTCATAGGGGCGATTAAATAGGCGCATTTGATAATCCAAGTGGAAAAGATCTGGATTGCCTGCTCTAGGTCTGACACGGCTTTGGGCTGGATGGTGCTGAGGGCTTGTGTCCACTGGGTCTCTGTCACTTTGTTCCAACTATGGTGAGAGCTGCTGGATCACTGCTTGGTCCTCAGCGACTGCAATGGTAAAGTGGACTATAACTTGGTCAGACCAGGTGAGATCTGTGGCATTGCTATATTTGACTCAGTCACTGGATGGTTAGATCAAACCTGTATACCATATCCATCCAGGTGAGCATATCCCTTTTATCAAAACAGACTACATTAAACCTCATGTGAAAAGAAGTGCCTCCACAAAGCTTTCCATCTTGTTCACTCGTTGGTCAAAAACAACGCAAAGGGAAGAGTGCTGCAGACTTAAACATGCATGCAGAAGCCTTCATTCTCTTCCAAAATGTCCTCTCTTCTGCTTCTTTGGTGTCAGCCCGGTGATGCTGTCACCTCCTTTCAGAATTATCCACAACTGAGTTGGAGGAGTGGTTAAGCTTTCAGGTTTGTGTGCAGTTGTGCAGAGGTTTAAATTGAATAAAGCTGTTTAAGAACAAGAAAGGTAGTGTAGGGTTTGATGTCTGTGGAAGACAGATGGTCCTACTGCCTGAGACAGGAAACTAGTCTAGCTGTTGCATGTTGGACTAGTTTTATGTTTTTGAGGCAGTGTACAAGGGTTGGGTGGCCATTTTGAACTAAAGTCAGACTGCCAAATTGCAGACCAGATATTTTTCCTGGTAGGTGAACTGGACAAAGTTATGCATTGTTTTTTTTTTTTTTTTGGTGGCAGAGTATGTATGACACGACGGTGAAGTTTTTTTGGTTTTAGGTATTGTCCCTGTGCCACTTATAACCATATTTTTGACCTCCATGTTTTGGATTGAGGCGATGAGTGGCTTAATTTTCATGGGGTACCCTTGATCTGGAGGCAGCATTATGGATCACAATTAAGGGTGTTTTGAAGTACAAGCAAATTATTGTGGGCCGGGTTCGTTTTCTGTTAGGCCTTAGAACAGATTATTGTGGTCTTAGATGTCCACTGCTGCTTCGAAACCCAAGCGGATGATAGCAGCTACTGGCTGGCTGAGGTCTGTGATTGGTTAGGTCATATGATGGCTGATATTTCATGAGCAGGATTTACAACATGTTTTCAGATTATGGCTGTTTTTGCTCGAGTGAACATTTGCAATGGCTTCTAGTGGCACCCGGTCTTACTGTTTAGGCGTGCTTTTCCAGATCCTGCCTCTGTCACCTGTTTTTTTTTGGCCCTCAATTTGAAAAAGTAGCAAGTGGACCTGGTACAAGGTTTTCTTCAGGAGTACTCGAATGTTATGCAAGTGTTAGGGTTTGCTGCAGCGAATATATAGTGGTACATTCTTGATTGTGAGACTAAATAGAGAAAAGTATTCAGTGGGCATTTTGTCTCTAGTGCTGGGTGGTTAGTTGAGGCTGTCTCTTTTAACTGGGTGCCGTATTTATGAGCATTGTTAAATAATGCACACACGTAATTGTCTTTTCCCCCCCCTTCCCCCTCTGCAGTGGTATCCTGAAGTGAGACATCATTGTCCCAACACTCCCATCATTTTGGTTGGTACCAAGCTTGATCTGAGAGACGACAAGGACACTATTGAAAAACTTAAAGAAAAGAAGTTAACTCCAATCACCTACCCGCAGGGACTTGCCATGGCAAAAGAAATAGGTATGACGTGCTATTTTCATGTCCTGTTAAATTTTCAGAGCGAGTGTAACTATTTGCTTCAAATGCAGTTCTCACAGTAAAGGTCTCTGAAAGTGTACAGCGACCATAAATGTTACATTACTTTTGCTGATGTTCAGTTTATGGGAGATAAGCAGCTCTGCTGACAGTGACTACTAATTCCATTTAAGAAGCTAACTCTAGTTTGAAACGTAAATTAAAATGTATTAAGTTCCAGAGACCTTACAAACCCCCGCTCCAAAAAAAAGAAACTGTCATGAAAAAATGAATAAACTCTGCTTTGACCTGCACTTCAGGTAATGTTAAATTTCTCATCTTAGATTTAAACATCACACTCTTAAGGTTTTTATATATATATATATATATATATATATATAATATATTATGTTCAATGGCATTTGTAGCTGCAGATACACATGCAGTGCATTATCCTGCCATCTAGTGTTGGGCTCTGGGTGGAACAAGTTGTTTTTCTTCGAAGAAGTCTTTTCGAGTCACGAGACCGAGGGACTCCTCCCTTTCGGCTCCATTGCGCATGGGCGTCGACTCCATCTTAGATTGTTTTCTTTCCGCCATCGGGTTCGGACGTGTTCCTCTTCGCTCCGTATTTTGAATCGGGAAAGTTAGCTCATTATTGAAAATTCAACAGTATTGTTTGCGCTCGGTACCAGTTTAGTGTTAGTACATCAATAGTAGAAGCGCTCCGCTGGCTCTTCGGGGCTTCCACTCTTCAGCGGGGCCTGGTCGGCCCGACCGCGTCCATCGTCGAAACTCATGGACCGGACCCCCTTCCGCTTCTGCCCGAATTGCCACGCCAAGTATCCTTATACAGACCAACACTCGGTCTGTAATCTGTGTCTATCACCGGAACCCAGGGAGGATACTTGCGAGGCCTGTCGGGCATTTCGATCGAAAAAGACCCTACGCAATTGAAGAGCCAGAAGACTACAGATGGCGTCGACACCGACAGAACAGATCGACGTCGAGGAGGAGGAAAGAATCTCCATACAAGAATCGGACTAGGACGACTCCGAAAGTGAGCTACCGACGACAACGCAGAAAACTGTGAGTAAATCTGCCCCGTCCAAGACTCACTCCAAAATCATGAAGGCCAAGGGGATGCCACCGCCAACAGGCCATGGCTTAACCCGAAAACACGGTGACCAACCATCGGCACCGAAAAAGGCCACGCAACAGCCGAAGACATCCGACTCCGGTCGAGATACCTGCTCCGAACCATCTCGGCACCGAGAGTTCGACACACCGAAAGTGAAAAAGGCTACCTCTGAGCCAAAAATAGACTGTTCTGAAACCTTCGGTATCGAAAAAGGCAGCCTCGGAGCCGAGAATAGGCTCCTAAACAGAAGAGCACAGACTTTCCAGCCAAATGCAAGAGCATAGATTTGAGCAGGAATTAAGTATGGGAGAACCAGACCATACTCAAAGGAGGGTGCACATCCAGAAAGAGACTGGTAAAATACAAACTCTTCCTCCAATTAAAATAAAAAGAAAGCTAGCATTTCAAGAGTCGGAAATGCAGCCAAAGGCAAAGGTGGCAAGAAACAAAACACCACCACCAAGGTTTTCGCCACAGCCTTCTCCACAGCATTCACCACAGCTGTCCCCGGTAACAATACCCCCAATGCGGTCACCAACACACACGGGATGACCCGGATGCATGGGACTTAAATGATGCACCGGTCTCCGACAACAGTCCTGATTGTTACCCGGCAAGACCGTCACCTCCAGAGGACAGCACTGCATATATGCAGGTATTGTCAAGGGCAGCTACTTTCCACAATGTTGCAATGCATGCGGAGCCAATAGAAGATGGTTTCTTATTTAACACCTTGGCATCCACCCACAGCTCTTATCAAAGTTTGCCAATGCTCCCAGGCATGCTCAAGCACGCAAAACGGGTGTTCCAGGACCCAGTGAAAGGCAGAGCTATCACGCCTAGGGTGGAGAAAAAATACAAACCTCCGTTCCCCCCCCCCCCCCCCCCCCCCCCCCCCCACCCCCCCCCAACGGACCCTGTATTTATAACACAGCAACTGACACCAGATTCGGTGGTCGTGGGAGCGGCAAGAAAGAGGGCAAACTCCCAATTATCAGGAGACGCACCACCGCCTGACAAGGAAAGTTGGAAGTTCGATGCTGCGGGCAAACGAGTAGCAGCACAGGCAGCCAATCAATGGCGGATTGCCAATTCACAGGCCCTACTGGCTCGCTACGACAGGGCACACTGGGACGAGATGCAACATGTAATACAGCACTTGCCCAAGGAACACCAGAAACGTGCCCAACAGGTTGTTGGGGAAGGACAAGCAATTTCCAACAACCAGATAGTCTGCACTGGACTCGGCAGACACAGCAGCACAGACAGTGAACACTGCAATAACCATTCGCAGGCATGCATGGTTACAGGGCTCAGGTTTTAAACCGGAAATCCAGCAAGCTGTGTTAAATCTGCTGTTTAACCAGGAACAATTGTTTGGGCCGGAGGTGGACACAGCAATTGAGAAACTAAAGAAGGACACAGACACGGCCAAAGCCATGGGCGCGCTCTACTCCCCACAAAGCAGAGGCACTTTTAGAAGGCCACAGTTTAGAGGGGGTTTCGTACCCAAACCCCAGAACCTTCCACCCCACAAGCCAGACCCACCTATCGGGGGCAGTACCTGAGAGGAGGGTTTTGAGGCTCATACAGGGGTTGTCAATTCCCAAGGGGAAAATTCCAAAGCCCTAAAACCACTCCAACCAGACAGTGACTTCAATGTCACACACCCCCAACACTTAACACCAGTGGGGGGGAGACTTACTGCATTCTACAAAAACTGGACAAACATAACTACGGACGCATGGGTCCTAGCCATTATCCAACATGGTTATTGCATAGAATTCATAAACTTCCCACCAGACGTGCCCCCGAGAGCACACAATATGTCCAAACAACACTTAGACCTGTTACAGCTAGAAGTCCAAGCATTGTTAAAAAAACAAGCAATAGAACTAGTACCCAACCACCAAAAAGGAACAGGTGTCTACTCCCTATATTTCCTAATTCCAAAGAAAGACAAAACATTGAGACCCATATTGGACCTCAGAACGCTAAATCTCTACATCAAATCAGATCACTTCCACATGGTAACTCTTCAAGACGTGATTCCGTTGCTCAAAAAACAGGACTACATGTCAACGTTAGATCTCACGGATGCATATTTCCACATACCCATACATCCTTCTCACAGGAAATACTTAAGGTTTGTAATCCAGGGCGTGCATTACCAATTCAAAGTGTTACCGTTCGGGATAACAACAGCCCCATGGGTATTCATAAAATGCCTTGCAGTAGTAGCCGCTCATATAAGGAGACAGCACATGCACGTATTCCCATACTTAGAGGATTGGATAATAAAAACCAGCACTCAGCAGCAGTGTCTTCTTCACACGCAATACGTTATAGAAACTCTACACAAACTAGGGTTTTCTATAAATTACCAAAAATCACATCTACAACCATCCCAGATACAACAATACTTGGGAGCAACACTCAACACACAAAAGGCGATTGCCACTCCAAGTCCACACAAGGTACAAGCTTTCCAAAATATAGCATTAAATATGCAGCCAAACCACCACTACCAGGTGAAGTTTGTAATGAAACTTCTAGGCATGATGTCTTCATGCATAGCCATTGTCCCAAACGCAAGACTGCACATGCGGCCCTTACAACAGTGCCCAGCAAAACAATGGACACAAGCACAGGGTCAACTCCAAGATCTAGTGTTGATAGACCGCGAGACACACTTCTCGCTTCAGTGGTGGAACCCTATAAATTTAAACCAAGGGTGGCCATTCCAGGACCCAGTGCCTCAATACGTGATCACAACAGATGCTTCCATGGTGTGGTGGGGGAGCACACCTTAACCAGCACAGTATACAAGGACAATGGGACATTCAACAAAAACAACTGCACATAAATCAGTTAGAACTGTTGGCAGTGTTTCTAGCATTGAAAGCATTTCAACCACTGATAGCCCACAAACACATTCTTGTCAAAACAGACAACATGACAACAATGTACTACCTCAACAAACAAGGAGGGACACACTCGTCACAACTGTGTCTCTTAGCACAGAAAATTTGGCATTGGGCGATTCACAATCACATTCGCCTAATAGCACAATACATCCCAGGCATTCGAAACCAGTTAGCCGACAATCTCAGTCAAGATCACCAACAAACACACGAATGGGAAATTCATCCCCAGATCCTACAAAATTACTTTCTACGCTGGGGAACACCAAAAATAGACCTATTTGCAACAAAAGAAAACGCAAAATGTTGGGTCCAGGTACCCACACCCTCAGTCCAAGGGCAATGCGTTATGGATCAGTTGGTCAGTGATATTTGCTTACGCTTTTACCCCTCTCCCACTCATTCCTTATCTGGTAAACAAACTAAGTCAAAACAGACTCAAACTAATACTCATAGCACCAACATGGGCTCGCCAACCGTGGTACACAACATTGCTGGACCTATCAGTAGTACTTCACGTTAAATTACCAAACAGGCCAGATCTGTTAACTCAACACACAACAGATCAGACATCAGAATCCAGCATCGCTCAATCTAGCAATCTGGCTCCTGAAGTCTTAGAATTTGGACATTTAGACCTTACACAAGAATGTATGGAGGTCATTAAACAAGCTAGGAAACCTACTACAAGACATTGTTATGCAAACAAATGGAAAAGATTTGTTTACTACTGCCACAATAATCAAATTCAACCACTACATGCTTCCACAAAGGACATAGTAAGTTACTTATTACACTTACAAAAGTCTAAACTAGCATTCTCTTCTATTAAAATACATCTCACAGCAATATCAGCCTATCTGCAGATTACACATTCAACATCGCTTTTTAGAATCCCAGTCATCAAACCATTTATGGAGGGATTAAAAAGAATCATACCCCCGAGAGCACCACCAGTACCTTCATGGAACCTTACTATTGTATTAACACGACTCATGGGACCACCATTTGAACCCATGCACTCTTGTGAAATGCAATACTTAACTTGGAAAGTAGCCTTCCTAATAGCTATCACATCTCTTAGAAGAGTAAGTGAAATACAAGCATTTACTATACAAGAACCCTTTATACAAATACGTAAAGTGGTTCTCCGTACAAATCCCAAATTCTTACCAAAAGTTATATCACCATTCTACCTAAACCAAACCGTGAACTCCCCGTCTTTTTTCCACAACCAGACTCAGTAGCCAAAAGAGCCTTACATACGTTAGATATAAAAAGAGCACTAATGTATTACATTGACAGAACAAAACAGTTTCGCAAAACAAAACAATTGTTTGTAGCCTTCCAAAAACCTCATGCAGGGAATCCTATATCCAAGCAAGGCATTGCCAGATGGATAGTGAAATGTATTCTAACTTGCTATATCAAAGCAAAAAGAGATCTACCTATTACACCAAAGGCGCATTCCACTAGGAAAAAAGGCGCCACAATGGCTTTTCTAGGGAATATACCTATGACAGAAATTTGTAAGGCAGCCACATGGTCTATGCCTCATACATTCACAAAACATTACTGTGTAGATGTGTTAACAACACAACAAGCCACAGTAGGACAGGCTGTATTACGAACATTATTTCAGACAACTTCAACTCCTACAGGCTAAGCCACCGCTTTTGGGGAGATTACTGTTTACTAGTGTCTGCACAGCATGTGTATCTGCAGCTACACATGCCATCGAACGGAAAATGTCACTTACCCAGTGTACATCTGTTCGTGGCATGAGACGCTGCAGATTCACATGCGCCCTCCCACCTCCCCGGGAGCCTGTAGCTGTTATAAGTTGAATGAAAATTGTAAATTTGTAAATAAATACTATTTTAATACACATGATGTGCATACATACTTACTCCATTGCATGGGCACATTTACTATATTCACAACTCATACCTCACCCTCTGCGGGGAAAACAATCTAAGATGGAGTAGACGCCCATGCGCAATGGAGCCGAAAGGGAGGAGTCCCTCGGTCTCGTGACTCGAAAAGACTTCTTCGAAGAAAAACACATTTTCCATATATAGATATATTTATTTATTTCTGGTAACTTTTAAGATTTTGTCATGTAGTTTCAAAAGGATTTTTAATATTCCTGTTTGTTGATGGCTCAACTGGGCTGTTTGGATAATGACGACTTAAATTCATGCTCTTCTATTGATAGGACTCGGAATGTGGTACAGTGCTGCTATTTGCTCTTCAGATAGCCCCATGAGATAAAACTGCAGTCAAAAGGCCCCATCATGAATGTTAGTGTTATTGAATTTCAGATTTGAACATGCTTATAACTTATGAGAAAGTGTGTAGCTGGGGGTTGGCAGTGGATCAGGCAACAAGAGCATCATATGGAGGTTAGAGTTTTGATGATTGAGACCATATACCGACTGTCAGCAATCATCTGCTACAGATCAGGATATAGAGCCATGCATATTTTATCGTACGCCACACAAATGTCTGCTGAATTGTCAACATTTTTAGTGCTTGGTTTCTTGACAGTAGCATGGGAGAGCAAAATCAACACAAAGAAGTTGCAATTTTACTGACATTTTATTAACCTGGTAAAGTTAATTTTCATCCCCATTTTAAATACTCCACCTATCTTCCCTGTCTGTTTTACCTGTTTAAATGTCCTTTTTCTTACCACTTTCAGTCTGTTCTCTGTATATTGCTATATACAAACAATTGTCCCCGTTTCTTGGCAAACTAATAAGGGAAAATGCAGGTTTTTTTAGTTTTTTTTTAAATACTGTGTTTCCACAATATATATATATTGTGAAGGAAGAACTTGCTTCCTTCGGTTTTCATTGTTTCTAGACTGTTTCTATGGAGGAGAATACTTTTGTTTGTAGTATGAATGTTCTAGTATCACATGCTGTGCTTTTGTAATCATCTTGTGGTCAGACCAGAAAGGATCAACGTGTTTTTATCATAGTTTTGTAGTGTAGTTGTCAACAAAGGAGATCTGTGGTGGACTATTTAATGATATCAATTACTGTTTCCTAATACCACACAATTACACTAGGTGTTTATTAGCTTTTGTTTCATAGTACGGTCACAGGGAGATTTGTTGTGGGCTTTTTTTTGGGGGGGGAATCTTCATTTACCAAACACCACATAGAGGTTGCACTGACTTATCAGGTTCCCATATTGGACCCAAATACTTGCACAATGGCATCACATTTTTCTAGACTGATAAGTTGTGTAATTGCATGTTTGGGAATTCTGCCAGTGATTTTTAGTTCACAATTCAAATTGGAGATTTGCTTCTTCCTTCTCAATGTCTAGACCAGTGGTTCCCAACATGTGGTCCGGGGACCCCTGGGGGTCCGCGAAACCTCCTCAGGGGGTCCCCGACTGCTTAAAATATTATATAATATTAACAGATCAGGTCCCAAGCTTTCAGTAATGGCTCAGTGGTCCCTGGATTCCAATTATGATTCAGTAGGGGTCCCCGGGTGCCAGTAAGGATAAAGTGGGGGTCCACAGAAGTCAAAAGGTTGGGAACCACTGGTCTAGACTGTTCGCAATACGTCCAAGCAATTGTTGTTCGCATAGTGTGCAGCTGTTTTCTCTGTGGCTTGTAGAACCATACACTCACTTTATTTTTCCGCCAGGTGCTGTGAAATACTTGGAATGCTCTGCACTTACACAGCGTGGTCTTAAAACAGTGTTTGATGAAGCTATTCGAGCTGTTCTCTGCCCACCACCCGTCAAGAAGAGGAAGAGGAAATGCAGGATCTTATAAGAGTTGACACCGTAAACTCCCATCAACTCTGAACCCCTGTAAGCTTTGCCCAGAATATTGGTGCACAGACTCGCAATGCCATTTTTCCTCTCCCTGTAATCATTTTTCAAGATTTACCACCAATTTCACGGTTTCATTTGTTTCAAGTATAGAAAAAAAAAACATTTCTGGTACTAAAATAAAATCAACTATGATAGAGAAACATTTAGATGGCCTTATTTTTAAACCAGTTTTGTTATTGCTCAGACTAATCACGTGTTGCCAAACTATCCAATAAACTGTTTGTGCTATGTACACTAAGCACTAAAAAGATATTGTCTTCAAGAATGGTTACTTTCTTATTTTGACAAGTTAATTTTTGTAACATTTTTTTCGCAGGTGTGGAGCAGTTAATTATCCATAGTAATAGATGTTGCAGTTGTTAAACATTCTATTAAACCATGTTGGCCGTATAGCATGTGAATCAGAATGTGATGATTTAGAATTGTGATCTTTAAATTTTTGATTCACAGCTAAATGCTGTAATTATCTGTTGTACACCATTTTAGATTTTCTCCTGTGACTTAAAATTATAGTTGTATTTTAAATAGGGTATTACCTTGGTCCTAAGGAAATCTTTTTTGGAATGCATATATAAAGCAAATTTGCATTTGTCAAGTTATATTAAGTGACAGTATTGTAACATTCAAAACATCTACAAAAGTGACATGAACTACGCAAAAGCTGATGGGTGTCCTCCACGGGTACAAGTGATGTCACCAAACGTTTGTGTCATGAATAAAGTAGATAGAGTTGTTATAGGTGAGTATATGTTTATTTTACTTCAAGGCAGGGCATTTGATTATTACAGTTCATAACTGGTCATTCCCATTGATGTTATTCAAGGTAATTGCTTTTCTTGTAGAACCTTTTCTGACTGTGCAATATATCTCTTGTGTTTCACAATTTAATACTGCTTTCTCTCAGTCTAGAATGTTAAACCATTATCCTTTTTTGAGCTAACTTGGTCATGTAAACTAATGCGCTTTCCAAGGAACTTTCTTTAGTCCTGTATCGGATGTAAAAATCATGTGACTGAGCTTTACAAATGTAATCTTTTTTTTTTTTTAATATACTTTATTCATTATTTTAAGCGACAAATCTTTATTAAATATCACCGTATTGCCAGGTTTACATAATTAGCTACCAATACTGTATTTTACCTCACCCAAGTGAATACAATTATTGCTTCTAAGTACTGTTATATTGGATCTGTGAGGTTCTGTAAATTAGTGCTAGTGATAACAATGTTCTGTTGTCCTGAACACTGGCGGAAATTATGTCGCAGATTTGAGCTTTCAACCACTAGAACAAAATGTAAGAATGTTTGAGAAAGTTTCAACATTGTGAACAGTGTTTTTACATTGATCTTTTGCTAATGCATTTAGTGCTTTACATGCATGTTTGAATTAATAAATCCTTGAATCCATCAAATATTTGTATGTGTAAAAAATTTTTTTGAAGTGTTCTAAAAACATATTTTCTCACCATATTGCAAATTAATTGAAAGTCTCCACACATTACGAAGAAGTGTATCTTCTGCCTATAAGTCCTGAAATAATTGTTCATATGCATTCTGCAGCAACAGTAGCACAGTACAGTCTTATTCGCCCTAGATTATGCACTCCTTTCATTCAGCACAATTGAACAAATCAGTAAATTGCATGGCAGCAGACTTTTATAGTGAAACTCACTTGATGTTCACTAAAGAGATGTAGGGGTCCTTTCTTTGTAAGTTGGACTTGTAATGCCTATTAAGCATGAACAGGTACCTGCTCTTGGTCTTTCTCACCACAGGAGCATGGTGTTCTGTGAAAGTTTCTCTTCACTACCTTCTTTTCACTTCCATTCAATGCTACATCTTGGAAATTCCTACTGTACGGCAAATAGAGCCGCTCTATTTTCTGTGCTGGAAGATAGCCTAACAGGAGTCATTCATTAATTTGCACTAAGTTTGGATTGAGGCAGTCTGCGCTGAGCCAAGCCACCTATTGTTTAATGGTGCTAAAATTCGGTTTGAAACTGATTATGCTCGCTAGTACTTGTTTTTTTTTTTTTCTTTTAAAAGATATTTTATTTGAATTTTTACTTAATAAAACACTCAAAAACCAGCAAGACCACAGTTCGATTCACAAAGAAATGCATACTTTAACACCCACTACAGCAGTAGTGAAACTTTCTATACACGCAGTGTCCCTTTGACTTGAGGTTGAGACCGAACTAAAATATATCTGTCATCAAACTAGTGTACATAAGAACTCTGGTCCTCCCCAGCTCATTCTAAGAGATCCATTTTCCATGTACGTATCTCAGGGGGGGCCAGGCATCCAGCCATTAAATTGTCATGCGTCACTTGGCCACCACTAGGGCCAGTTGTGCAAACTTATCACTCAGCCTCCTTTTGGGCACTCCGCGCAAAAGGGCCAATAAGCACTGTTTTATAGTCAGTTCAATCACCCATTCCCTAATAGTTGTGATATACGCTAGAACTGTTGACCAGTATGTGTGAATGACCGGACAGGCACACCCCACGTGGAAGAAATCTGCATTAGATCTGGTGCACCTCGTACATGGAAAAGTTCTGGTGGGGAATATGCGCTGTAGTCATTATGGTGACATGTAGTTGTATTGCACTAATTTAAAATGTGTGTTAAGTGCGATGGTCCATACAGTCACATGGGTTCTCATCTATCTATACTCTGTCAGCGATAGGCTCCATGCTCTCTTTTCCGCCACACATCCTCCATATGAAGCGTTGGGCCCTGTCATCTAAGCATGTAATTAAGTTGTGACCCCATGCCACGGACAGCATTGTTTGCACGGTCTGGGTGGGAGCCTGGACATCTGGAAACGACGGCCAAAGTCCTAGGGGTGGTGGGCAGCCATGCTAGAAGGCAGGCGGATTCTAACGCAGCTCCGACCAGACACCTGCGATCCTGACCTGCTAACCGCCATCTCTAGCCAGACAGGCCAAGCAACAAAGGGGCCAGCGGGGCGGACAAGTCGGGGAGTCCAGAGAAGCTGAAATTGTGGCTCGTGGTGTTGAAATCCTTTCTTATTGAATACAAGGCCAAATACTTTGAGCAATGTGGCGCCCCCAACCTTGATCTCCATTACTATACTGGCTTGTGAGTGGGGTTACTGGTGAAGAGCAGCACAGTGAAGCTCTGTAGGAAAGTGTCCTATTTGGCATGTTATCCCCTCTCCCCGCCCCCACCTCCACCCAAAACACACACACTTTTTACTCCATATTGATGCTGACTTGACTGTGTGCTGGGATTTTGCTAACCAGGCCCCAGCACCAGTGTTCTTTCTCAAAAACTGTACCATTGTTCCCACAATTGGCACACCCCTGGCTCACAGTTAAGCCCCTTGTAAAAGTTGCCCATGTTACCAAGGGCCTGTAGCCAGGGAAGATCCCTAAGGGCTGCAGCATGTATTAAGCCACCCTGGGGGACCTCTCACCCAAGCACATGTACACTGCCATTGCAGCATGTGTGTGTGCTGGTGGGGAGAAAAGTGTGCTGGGGGTGGGGGGGTGGGGGGGGAAGCCTTTGTTCTCTGAGGCCTGAAGCAGAGCAGGCACTGGTATTCTGCAGGGAGGGGAGTAACATGAGCTCTGGACACCTTAGGGTTTGTCCCAGCTGAAGTGGTCTCCTAATTATTTTTCCCGCCAAAGTTGCTGCCAAAAGTGGGACTTTGTCCAATGGGCAGGCATCTCCACTAGCTGGAGTGCCCTGGGACATTGTAACAGGAGACCTGTGCCTCTGAGGCTCACTGCAAAGTGTTAACAGTTCCTGTAGGGGGGAGGTGTGAAGCATAACCCAATGGGGTCAGAAACTTGTCTCTTAGTGGTCGACTGGAGCAAACTTGTCAGTCCTGCACTAAAGGATTGGGTAAAATACAAGGGGCATCTCAATATGCCCTCTGTGTGCATTTTACAATAAATTCAACACTGGCATCAGTGTGGGTTTATTATGCTGAGAAGTTCGATACCAAACTACCCAGACTTCAGTGTAGCCATCCTGGAGCTCTGGAGTTCGTGATGACAAACTCCCAGCCCATGTACTTAATATGGCCACAGTGCAATTACAATGTCTAAGAATAGACTTAGACACTGTAGGGGTATATTGCTAATGCAACTGTGCCCTCACGTGTGTGATAGTGCGCCCTGCCTTAGGGCTGTAAGGCCTGCTGGAGGGGTGACTTACCTATGGCACAGGCAGTGGTCATGGCATCCTGAGGGGGATGCCATGTCAACTTTCTTTTTCTCCCCACCAGCACACACACAAGCTGCATTGGCAGTATGCATTTGTTTGGTGAGGGGTCCCTTAGGGTGGCACCATATATGCTGCAGCCATTAGGGACCCTCCCTGGTCACACGGCACTTGATACCACTGGTACCTTTTACAAGAGTCTTAGCCTGGTACTGGGGCCTGGTTAACAGGATCTCAGCACACACTCAGTCAAGTTAGCATCAGATATCCTGCAAAAAGTGGAGGGGTTCTGCAAACAAGGGGCCTGTTTGCTACAGGGAGGCTCGCTGCACATGATCTATTGATAGTCACGCTGTACTGGTTCTCCCTTAGCATCACCATAAAGGGCCCAATAATATATTTAGGATAGGCTGCAAGGGTGGAGCAGGGCCTTAATCTCATATGCCGAGTGTTGGAAGCCCTCAGGCCCCTGGGATGTGCAAACCTGGCCCCTCCATGGCAGCGTCTCCCACCGAGGACAAACTAGACCAAATATTGGGAGCTATAGCGCCTCCAAGCAGGAGCTTGGGAACAAGATGGACATTGTAGCTGTTGAACCTTTTTAGGGCTGATCAACTGAAGCTAACTGACCAGGTCAAGCAAGTTGAAAAGAAGGTGGGAGAGCTCCTTCCATCTGTTCAGGAGCTGGAGGGGCAGGTGCGTCCACTTGCCGCTAAGGTCTGAGAACTAGAATCCAAAGGTGAGGATGCTGAGAAACGTTCCTGTTGGAATAATATCTGAATTAAGTTTCCTGGAAGGAGCGGAGGGGACAGACCCCACAATCGTCTTTGAGAACTGGCTGAAGTAGCAAGTGACATCTGAGCAGTTGTCTGAGACCTTCCTAGTGGAGCAAGCCCATAGTGGTAGCTTAGTGCCCTCCACCGGGGTCCTCAAGTTTGCGGTAGCCTGCATATTGAACTACAGAGACAAGGTGGCCCTCATGCGGACAGCATGAGCAAAATCCCTGCTTCAGTATGATGATGCCATGGTCCACATATTCCTGGACTACATTCACGGTGCAGCGCCGCAGGGCCTCCGTTTTGTGCATCAAGCTTAAGTTGCAATAAGCTGGCCTCCGTTATTCTCCTATGTTCAAGGCAAAGTTGAAGGTGATAGCATGAAACAGGATCTTCTTCACAGAACTGAAGGAGGCCTGGGACTGGGTGGAGCAGTGCGGAGATGAGGCGATCTCTGTAACTGCAACACCAAGGCATAAAGTCTGTGGGCAGATGGCGACAGATGTAACATCGCCCCAAGGCCACAGCCCAAGGCACTCCATCAGAACAGGCCAGAGGGGAACGCACGCAAGCGGTGACCATGGCGATCAATATTTGGGCAGACAGGCGCTCAGAACCAGCCTGCTCTCCAGATAAAGTTACAGCAAAGAAGACAGCATACATTTGAATTAATTGCCTAATGTCACTCCTCAAACAGCATTCGAGCTTCTATGGCACTATGACTGGAGGGTCTCTAACGTGATGGAGCGGTGACCTATTCCTGTGGATGCAGCTGAGGGTGGTGGCATACGAGAAGCTGCGAGAGGTGGCTGCTTGACAGACACGGGGGTCCTTTGGCACATGACACGTTACAGTTCACACTACCAACCTTAGGGTAGAACATGGACACTGGCAATGTTGTACTCCCCAACCCCCGTTAATGCTGCCCCCTTTCTCTTCTGCTTTAGTTGACTGTCAGACGCCATTGGAGCCCACAACAGCCAGCATGGGAGCACCCTATCAATGGGATATATTGATCATTGTTTGGGTGACCCCTGGTTCCGGGATTGCCCTGGGTTGGGAGTTCTAGTTGTTCAACTAGTCCTACTGTACTAGAGAAAAAAGAAATATAAATAAAATAAAATAAATACGTTAAAAAAAAGTTGAATATAAAATAAAATGTACTCTCTCGTAAGCTTTACTCTCTTGATCACCCTATGCCTCCATCAAATCTATCCTCCATCCCCACTCTGACTCGTCCCAAACCCATTCTACTACTTTGATCTCCAAAATAACCCTGCCTAAGCTCTCCCTCCTGTACTGCTCCTGGGTCACCCCACACCTCCATTTACTACTATGACCTCCCAAACAAGCCTACTAAATTCTCCCTCATTTATCTCACCTTTGACACCTGTGGTCCAAATCGCTTTCTTTTAAGAAACTCTTAATTATAGGGGAAGAAGAATGCTTGAAGAGGTGTTGGAGAGGACATTGTTATTGTACTACGAACTCGGTAATTTGCATGAGGGGTTATGGTGTGGATCTGTCCTGGAGTCCCCTTCCAAATGGTGAGGATAGACGTTGACACCCGAGGGCAGATATGTGCTGGTAGAAGGGCCCCTAACTCAGCATAACCCCTTTTTTCTCCAGACTAACCATCGAATTAATGCAATGGCTTATATACCATGGATATTAGGGGTGACTTTAATTGTATAACTGACACACGACTTGACTGCTCACACCCTCCTTTGCCTGGGTGTCCAGTTGAGGCAGCAGCAGTGCTTTTTTTTCCTCAGTGGCTCCAGCACTGGCACTTGTTAGACAGCTGGAGATCTTTATATTCAGCTGTGATAGACTACTCATATCTCTCAGTAGTGCATGACACGCATGTTAGACTTGACAGAATCCTGTGTGACCTGACGACTCCACTCCGGGTGATGGGTGAGGAATACTTGGTCAATAATTTTTCAGATCATAATCCATTGCAGATGCAGCTAGAGTTGGGGGCTGCTAGACTGCCGGTTCCCTCTTTGTGACTGAAACCGGCCGTACTTGAGGATCAGGCACTACGTGCTGAGATAGGCCAAGCAGTGACGCACTACTTTGCTGAGAACTGGGGCACACCTTCCTCCAAGCTCAGACTGGGAGGTTATGAAGGTAGTGTTACGGGGTCATTTTATCCATGCAGTAGTGGGTGCTAGGGCAACAATACACAGGTACCTGACACAAGTGGACACACCACCACCACCCGCCCACCCGCCTGCCCGCCTTTAGGTCGTATCAGGCCAAGATGCATGCTGAGGTTGCAAAGGCTGGACGTTTGTTGGCTTGGCTAATACGCAGTGCAAACCTCATCCCCAGTAAAGTTTCGTATATCGCTGACTGAGTTCACTTCACAGCAAACTCGGGTACATGGTGCATTTGCATCGCACTACCGCACACTGTATTATCCCTCACACTTGCCCAGACACAAAAACATGCAAGAGTTCCTAGCTGGGGTGTTACTCCCAGTTTTATCACCCGAATAGAAAGAAGACCCAAATACCCCCCTCACATTAGTAGAGGTTAAGGGGGCAATCCGAGGAGCAGCCACTCACTAAACTACGGGCTTAGAATGGCTCCCTATCTAATTCTGCAAGCCATACGAGCACCACCTTGCCCCCACTCTGCTCGAGCTATATCAATCTGCGATGGAACAGGCAGGAATACATGCATGGACAGAGGCGGGGGTGGACACAATGGGAATGCTGTTCCTGGAGGGCTCGCTACTGACTTACGAGCCGCTTCGAGAAGCATACCATCTGCCTGTAGGGCACTTCCTGGCGCACACTCAACTCTGCAAAGATGGCCAAGGGTGTAAACTGATAACATGGTTCGCCCAGCCATTCGCAGGATCTGCTGTCCACAACCCGTAGGGAATGGGAAGACTGCCTGGGAAGGGAGATTGCCATGAAGGACTGGGTAAAGATCACTGAGTACCCTCATAAAGTATCTCAGAATGCAAACATCCAGTATATCCAACATAATATTTTACACAGAGCGTAGCTAATGCTTGCGACTTTCCCAAATGTTTGTCTCCCTCTCCGAATGCCCACGATGTCAACAACCAGAAGAAGACATCAGGCACATATTTTGGACTTGCCCAGTTGTGGAAGAGTACTGGACCCGGATAATAGCTGATCTAGAACGAGTTTCACATCATACAGTCCTGCACATGTTGAAGAGGCAATGTTGGACCCCTTTCCTAGATCAGTAGCTGCTAAAGCTGGTAATAGGTTCATAGATCTGGCACTACTTCTAGCCCATAGACCCATTACAATGCACTGGAAATCACTGCATTTCCCACCACAGTGCACTGGTGGGCAGCAACACTTAAATGGGGTCGGGCGGAGGCGGTGGTCTTCTTGTGGGAAGAGATAAGGGGATTACGGAAGTACCCCATAGTCACGGCCTGGGAAACATTGCTCAACTACTTATACCCTCACCCAGAAACACCCAATAACTCTCAGGAGGATGCATGAGACCCACTCTACACCTCCCCTCCTGTTGTAGTCCCACTTCTTCTCACTTGTTATCTCATACACTTCACGTCCTATCCAGCACATACTCTATTCAGGCCGTGATTTGAGCTGGATGTAACTTGCTGCACTGCCTAAACACCACCCTAGAGATCAGGCCTGCCCCGAATGAGTGCACTAATATCAGGAGGACGAAGTAGATGTGTCACAAGTTGGTTTTGTGAGTGGACGTGATAATACTGTGTGATATAATACGACTGATTATCCTGTCAATGTAACTGGAGATTTGAAGATATAACAGAGAACAATGTGCACATGATATTATAGCCTATGTCCCCTCGGTATATTGTATGAAATTGTACTTGTGCACATTACTAAAAAGGGTTAAAAAAAAAAGTCCTCTGGCGATGGCTGATATCTTTCCATACTGCAAAAATTGCCAGTGGCCCAGTCTGAAGGTGTCCTGAATAGTTATGAAACTACCCCCCCAACCCTGGATAAAGATCGGAGAGTGATAGACACCCCCCTTCCTTCCACTTGTCAGCTGTCATCACTTGAGCTATCTGCGCAAATGGGTGTATTGTTCAGAGATCAAAATCTGGGTCATAGGGAGCGCTGCTAAATACTCGATGCACTGCTCTCTCTCTCTCAGCCTGCCTAACAGTTGGATGAAGTGTGGCAGTGTAACAGTGATGCGAGCACCATGCATCGTCACTCAATTGATATCCTTCAAATGTGCCTGCAAGCAAGTCCTGTTCCCAGCTGTTTTCCGTATCCAGCCTAAGCACTGCGTGTTGGAGATGCGCCGCCAGATGGTATCATTCCTCTCTTATCCCAAGTTCGCTCCAGCATCATCAGCCCAACCTTACACCTCCCACCTCAGAGGACACACCAGGAGCCAGTCCAGGTCCTTAAAGGTTTTATGTCGTATTTCGTGCATAGAACTCCTGGAGGGCATACAAGCAGCTGAGCAAGAATACCATATTAATGAAGGCAATCTTTCCCATAAGGGACAGGAATAGTGTGTTCCAGAAGTCAATAGACTGACAATCTAGCAATCACTTGGCCCATATTCAGCTTGTAAGACCTTTGATCGTCACACGCAACATATATACCAAGACTTCACTGACCTCTGGTCAGCATTTGCGTCGCTCCCCCTCCGCTGCACCACCTGTTACTTCTGCTGCCCTGCATCCTGTGAGCCTGCCTGGCATCATGTGTTCGGAGCCTTCTACCCGCAGGCAACCGCCTGCACCTCATCTCTGGTCACCAGCTGCCTTTCTGCTCCTTTTTTCTGCCTTTTGCTTTTCACTTTTCCCTCTCTTTTTGCCTCCATCTATTGTTTGTTTCTGGCCCTTTCTCTCGTGTTTCCCCCTGCTGCTGCCCCTGTGACCCCACTCACCTCCCAGCGGGGCGACCCCTCCCTCCCCTTAATGGTGGTCGCTGTGCAGTGGAAGAGCGACTTCACTTACCTCTGGCCAACGTTTGCGTTGCTCCCCCGTGCAGCACCACCTGTTGCTGCACTGCATCCTGTGAGCCTGTCTGGCTCCATGTGTTCGAGGCCCTTCTTCACACGCAGGAACCCTCCTGCGCCTCATCCCTGGTGGTCAGGGGTGGCCTTTCTGTCTTCTCTTTTGCTGCTTTTCAGCTCCTTTTTTCTGCCTTTTGCTTTTCACTTTTTCCCCTCTTTTTCCCTCCATTTATTGTTTTTTTTCCTCACCCTTTCTCCCATGTTTCCTGCTGCCCCACCCCCTTCTAGCGCTGTGTTTCCCACCCTCCCAGCTGAGCAATTCCCTCCCTCCTCTCTCCCCTTCTTTATGGCGGCTGCTGCTGCATGCACAGACCCTGGGTCCAGCACCATCCATTGATACAACACCAGCACCGTGCACCCCCAACAACACCGAGGCTCCACTGCATGCCATCATGCCTTGCTGACAGCCATTCATGGCCCATTTTCCTGTTGCAACTGCACGATAACCTGCTGTCATACACCAAACCTCCCTGCCGCTAGACCACCTGGACACCTCAGATGCATACTACTCAACACTCGATCCCTCGTCAGACATGCAATAAATATGGGACCTTCTTGACTCCATCACCCTCGACGTCTCCTTCACGGAGACCTGGATTACCTCCACCCCAGAGCCGGACATCGCCACTGACATCCCCATGGATACAAGATCATAAATAAAGAACCTGCCAACCAACCAGGAGGAGGCGCCACAATCGCCCACAAAAACTCACTCCGCCTCACGACCAGCATCAATGCCCAAACACTGTCGCTGAAGACATGCAGTTTCAGAGTCAGACTAATCATGACACCACCCTCATCTACAGACCCCTGGGACCCGTACCCCCTTCAGTGAAGCCCTGACTGACCTCATCGCTACCCATTCCCTCTCCTCAAAGGACTATAGCCTCCTCAGCAACCTCCGTTTTCACCTCAACAACCTCAGCAACTCGAACACTTCAACTGTCATGGAGGTCCTTGCCACCATCTGGCTCAAACTGGTCGACCTCCCCACACACACAGGACACACCCTCGACCATGTCTTTTCCACCAAAAACCACATTTCCTTCTCACACAGCTCTGACCTCCACTGAACCGACCACCGCTGCATCCATTTCTCCTTAACCAAGACCACTGAACGGCGCCAAGCCCTCCCCCCCCCCCCCCTGCAGAAACTGGACCAAGGTTACTGAAGCTCAGCGAGCCGCTGCTCTCCACCACTCCTCACCACTAGACACTGCGGACTCCACCGCCACACCTCAGCCCACAACCTCCACCAATGGATCTCTAACTGCGTCAACACTCTACTCCCCCTAAGAAAACCCGCTGACAATCAGCTCCATAGGAGACCCAGCCTGTTCTTCCATGACCTTTAATAATCCAAGAGCACTTGCAGATGACTGAAGAGAGAAAGTGGAGAGGCAGTAAGAGCAAGACAGACCACAAAGCCTTCAAAGATGCCATCAAATTGCATTACTGGCTCATCAGATCAGCCTTCCAGGAGCGCATCAATGGCAAAGCATACAACAGCAAGGAACTCTTCCCCACAGTCAAAGAATTTGAGAAACCCCACACGGACACCACAGACATTCATCTCTCCCAAGAGCTCTCTGACAACCTTACCACCTTCTTCCACCCAAAAATCCAGGACATCTACAAAGGATTCACAAGCAAAAACATGCCCCCTCTGCATACCATCACCACCACCACCGCCGACCCCAACCCCGCTGACCCTGGACCGTTGGACCTTCCTCACTCCGAAAGTCACCTAGGAGCTCTTGCACATCATCCACTCTGGGGCACCCTCAGACACATGCTGCCACCACATCTTCAACTGAGCCAGCGCCACCATCTCACCCGAACTATGCTACACCATCAACCGCTCCATCAAGACTGCCACCTTCCCGGAAGAATGGAAACACGTGGAAATAAACCCACTACTGGAAAAGCCCTGCACAGTCCCAATGGAGGTGAAGAACTACAGACCAACCTCACTGCTCCCTTTTCCAGCCAAGGTAATCAAAAAAGCGATCAACACACAGCTCAGAGTTAGAGACTAACCACATCCTAGATCCCATCCAATCTGGATTCAGGAGCAACCACAGCACCAAAACTGCACTTCTAGCAGCCACGGGTGACATCAGCTGAACCATGGTGAAAAAGCTGCCTTCATCGTCCTCGACCTTTCTGCAGCTTTTGACGCAGTCTCCCACACCACCCTGTGCACCAGATGACACGATGCCGGAATCCGGGCAAAGCCCTGGAGTGGATCCGCTCCTTACTTACCGGCCGGACCCAGAGAGTCAGGCTCCCTCCTCGAAACCGACGGAAACTAGCTGCGGAGTACCTCAGCGCTCTTCTCTGAGTGCCACCCTCTTCAATGTTTACATGACCTCACTCGCCAAGATCATCAGGCCATGGGCTCAACATTGTCTCATATGCTGATGACACTCGGCTAATCCTCTCCCTTACCAATGAATCATTGACAGCCAAAAGTAAATTTCACAACAGAATGAAAGCAGTCGCCGACTGGGTGAATCTCAGCTGCCTCATCTCAACTTGGATAAGACAGAGATCCTCATCTTGGGCCCAACACCACCGCCTGGGATGACTCCTGGTGGCCCACTGCCCTCGGAACTGGTCCAAATCCCATGACCACGCATGCAACCTCTGCATCATTCTTGACTCCTCACTCTCTAACATACCAAGTCAACACCTTCTCATCCTCGTGCTTTCAGACACTCTGACTGCTCTGGTAGATTTTCAAATGAATCCCCCATCAACATGACAAGAAAAGTCACCTATGCACTCGTCAGCCATAAAATCGACAATGGCAACGCACTGTATTCCGGCATCAACAAGAAACTCCAGCAAGACTACAGAGAATGCAGACTACCATGGCCAGACTCATCCTGGACATCCCCCACCACAGCCACATCTCCACCCACCTGAGAGGTCAACACTGGACCCCGGTCAACAAACACATCACTTTCAAACTGCTGACACACTCTTACAAGGCCCTTCACAACATCGGACCTGCCTACCTCAACCACTGCCTCTCCTTCTACGCACTCCCCCAGGCTACTCCGCTGTGCTCAACTGGCACTTGCCACCATCCCTAGGATCCGGAGGAACACTGCTGGAGTAATATCCATCTACCTGGCTGCGCAGACCTGGAACATGCTGCCACTTCAGGCAGTCTCCCTCGCTGGCTCAGTTCAGGAAGGACCTCAAGACCTGGCACTTTGACTGACCTGTGCCCCCCCTTCAGTGCCTTGAGACCCCCCCCCCCCCCCCCCCCCCAGGTGCTAAGTCGCACTTTACAAATATTTGATTGATTGAGATATTTAACACTATCCATGGCAGTCCCACATCCGGCAGGAATTCTGCTGTAACAGTTCAGAGCAGCCTATGGGGAAAAGTAATGACTTTGTGGGATTGACATATAAGCCAGAGGGTTCTCCAAACTCATTAAGGAGGATGGGGACTTGATATTCCGGTTGGCGAAGGTACAGCATGGTATCATCTGTATAGATGGAGAAGATATGCTCAGTACGGCACACTTTGATACACCAACCCTTCATCACCCTTCTGAGAAGGCAGGCCCAAGGGTTCCATTGAACTGGCAAAGATCAGTGGTGATAGGACATCCCTGCCTCGTACCACGTTGTGACCGTATGGGCCCCAAGACCTATCGTCCTGTCTTGACCCTCATGTCCAGATAAGTGTACAGTATCTGTAACCATTGAATAAACCCCTCACCTGGTCCCATTTTTTTCTAATACTTTCCAAACCTAGTCCCAGCCCACCAAGTCAAAACCTTGTTGTGTATTGAGGAAGGCTAGCGCATGGTGTTCAATCATCACTCACTGGGTGTATGAGATGTGGGTCATTTATCTGATATTGCACAGGGTATTTCTACTGGGATAACGCCTGGCTGATCAGGGTGTATACGTTGTGGAAAATATGGCATCAGCCTCGCTGCCAGCACATGGCCAAGTATTTTTTGATCCACATTCAGCATAATAAGACCCTGTTTCCAACTGATCTTTCCCTGTCTTGTACCAGTGCCTCTCTCAAAGAATCCGGAAGGGACCTTTCTTTTAAGGTTGTTACCATATACTTCCACCAACTTATCGGCCAGTGTGCCCTCAGACAAATGCTCGTTAGTACCTTAGTCGTTGCTTTGTGCATCAGTGAATCATTGGGTAGACAATCGAAATGGCTCTGAACTTTAGAGTGAGCCTTGACATTCTGACTAGGACATATAGGCTCAAACTGTGGCTCTGCATCTTAATGTTTGGATCGAGCCCAAAGTTATTGCTGACTCCGAAAAAGACCGGCGTCGCTCTATGCCGATTCCAACTTCGGCAGGGACTTTGCACCCTAGATCCAGATCCTGGCCCTTAGTCTTATGTGTATGGGTTCGGTGAGAATATGGAGGGAGGGTCACTGGACCTTTTAGAATACCAGCTTGAATGCCATATGGACTAGGCTCAAGAACTAAAGTCAGCAGTTTGGACACCTCCACTGAACCTGGCATGCTTTTGCCACCTACTGTGGCTACGGAGGAGGGGGTGTCTTATTCCATGGTGATGCGAAGAGCGGCTGAGGTCTTTGGCCTCGTGCTGCCTTCAGGGGCTGTCAGGACTTACCTCCTGGCTGAGGTGCTTCAACCTAGGGCTTCCATGTCAGAAGCCCTCACTGATGTCCTGATGAGGACCTGGGCCAAACCCAGCACAGGGGCTCCTGTGAACAGGACAATAACCTGTCCCTATTGATCTGTGCCTAACGACCCAGCGTTCCTGGCCTAATACCCTATTCCTGAGACCTTGGTTATCCAAGCCTCAACATCCCATGACGCGTTCTCTTCCCGACCCTGGATAGGGAATCCAAGAGGCTGGGTCACCTTAGGAAGAAGCTCTTTTCTTCCCCCAACCTGGCATTGCAGACTGTAAACAAGCATGCCTTTTGGGCCGCCATACCCCTACTTTATGGGACACGGTTGCGCAAATGCTGCCACAAGTCCTGGAGGAGCCCCTTTCTGAACTGGAGAGATGCAGATAAGTTCACAATTCGATGTGGACTCTCTGGGGAGATCGATTGCTTCCACAGTGGCCTTGAGGTGCCACACTTGGTTGAGGACATCTTCCTTCAGGGGATGTCCAATTCACTCTGATGGACATGCCCTTTGATGGCACTCATCTTTTCGGAGACAAAGCAGACTAGGGGTTTGAGCACTTTAAGAAGTCCCTAGCTATGGCCATGTCCCTAGGCCTCGCAGCTGCTCCTCATCCACCTCATTCTGCTATTCGCCCATTACGTGGCTACGGAAGGGGCGCCCAGCCACATCAGTTCCCTGTCAGCTTCCGTGTCGCACATGCTGCACAGCCTCTGCGTGGCCAGGGACATGGGATTCAGCATCCGCGTGGATCAGGGAGCCAGTGGTCTAGCCAGTCCACCACTCCTCCCCCTCCCCCCCCCCCCCCACTCCATCCATTAGCCTCCAAACCTTCCTAGTCTGACACTTCACCACCAGGGACTAGCCGGAGACAGGATTCGCTAACACCTGCCCCACTGGCACACCATTACGTCAGACAGGTGGGTTTTGCAAATAGTCCTAAGGGGATACTCCCTCCCCTTCGAGACTACTCCCCCTCCCCCATCTGAGCCACCATCTTATGACTGAATGCCAGAGGATCACCTGCCACTTCTCCGCAAGGAAGTTACGTCTCTCCAAGGCAGCCATAGAGAAGGTCCATGTGCCAGAGGTAGGTCTTGGTTGTTATTCCCACTTCTTCTTGGTGCCCAAAAAGGGCAAGTATCTCTTCCCTATCGTAGAACTCCGGTCCCTCAATCTCTTCCTCAAAAAGAAGTTCACAAAGCTCACTCTGGCCCAAGTCTTTTCTGCCCTGGACCCAGGAGACTGGATGGTGGCATTGGACTTGCAGGACGTATATTTCCATATCCCCGTCCTGCCTGCTCACAGGTGTTACTTGCGGTTCGGGATAGGTCCTGAGCATTTTCAATTTACCATGCTCTCCTTTGGCCTTACCAGCAGCCCTCAAGTTTTCACCAGCGTGAGGGCGGTGGTCGCAGCTCATCTGTGCAGGTTTGGGGTTTCAGTCTTCCCCTACCTCAACGACTGGCTGTTGAAGACGGGCTTTCCCCAGGCTGTTGTCTCCCACCTCCAGACTATGGCAGACCTCCTGCATTCGCTGGGGTTCACTATAAATGTGCCAAAGTCAAACCTGACTTTTTTTTTCAGATGCTCCATTTCATCTGAGCTGTTCTGGACTCAGTGCAGTTTCAGGTTTATCCTACTGAGCGGCAAGTCAAGGATATTCAGGCTATGATACTGATGTTTCAGCCTCTATCCTGTATTTCGGTGAGAATTATTCTGAGGCTGCTGGGCCTCATGGCCTCCAGCATCCTGCTGGTGACACAAGCCATATGGCATATGCAGGCTCTGCAGTGGGACCTGAAGTTCCAGTGAGCTCAGCATCAGGGTACTCTCTCTGACATGTCGTAGTTGGACTCTCGCTCCTGGGCAAGACTGCTGGCTTAGGGATGACAGCACTATTATTTGTAAACTATTAGGCCAATCCTACAACAAGTTGCAACTGCCGCCCCAACCCTCCTGGTTCACAAGCAGTACCTCACCAAAAACATAACCAGTAAAAGATGATTTCTCGCAGCCTTTACAAATCGACTCCAGAATGCAAAATTTCAGGGGAGTTGTGGTGGAACGGAAGTTATCCTTTTCTTATGTTAGAAATAAGTCTGTCACACACAGGGAATATGGGAGATGCAGGAAAGTTTCAATAGGTCTATTAAAAAGACTGCAATCCACAATAAAATGCATGAGCTGCAATGATTAGGATATTGAAGGATACAAGAATCATAATGGTAAAGATGAGTTGTGAATACAAAGTCCCCCACCATCTTGCAATAACATGAAATGTAAAATCCCTAAAACCCAAGCATGGAGAACCTGATCTCTAACCTAACGAGAGCTAGGTGTGATAAACCTAATCTGCCAGTATCAGATCCATGAGAAGCACCCCCTAACCCTTGTTACCTTGGAATTAGGTCTCTAGATCAGATTCCATGGTGACATGAAGACTGGGTCTGCATCAAGTCAACGTGCAGCATAGATTGCGTCAATAGCATCTGGTAGGAATCCCTCTGATAACCTTTTCTGTGGGAGATGTATTTATACAGATCATGGAGGACCCTGATTCAGGTATGTTCCCAATCAATAGATAAGGGGCAGGCTTGTGGCGGCAATTATGTAAACAAGCCTCCCTCCGGAGGTGGGGGAAAGGTTTCTTTGAGCAGCGGGGAGAGCCTTGGTTAGATCTGTTCACCTCCTCAGAGATTGTGCAATGTCAGCTGTTTTGGGTGCTGGAGTTTCCAAGGTAGCACTCACTCGGTGACACTTTTTGTAACCAGTGGAACTCTGGCCCCATTTATACTTTTCTGCTAATACCACTCTGCCCAGAATTCTCAGGAAGATCAAGAGCGACTGGTCTCAAGTCATTCTTGTGGGTCCAGACTGGGAACAGAGTCTGGTTCCCGAGCTTTTAAGCATAGCCATCGGTCCACCACTCTGACTTCCTCTTCGGGAGGATCTTCTGTCGCAGCAACAGGGGAGGGTTCTCCACCCGAACCTGTCCAGTCTCTGCCTCCTTGCTTAGAGATTGAGCAGCAGCAGTTGACAGTCTTTGACCTTCCACCCAAAGTTTGTAATGTTATCTTGGCAGCCAGGTGCCTCTCCACCAAAACGGTATACATCTGTCGGAACAAATTTGTGGCATGGTGTATAGGCAAGTCTGTTGACCCCCTACCCCCTTTTCTGTCCGTCTTTATGATGTTTGTTTGTTCTTTCTCTGGCCCAGCTGATCTCTGCTCTGGGCACCCTCAAAGATTATTTTCTACCATGTCAGCTTTCCTCCGATTACCTGACCAACCCTCCTTGTTTGAATCTCCCATTGTTGGAAGATTTGTAAAGGGTCTTACCCATCTGTTTCTTCCTTCTCCGTTCATAAATCCCCAATGAGAATTGAACTTAGTTCTTACTTTGATGTGTGCTTCTTTTGCGCCACTTCACAATTGCCCACTTAGGCTTCTCCCTTGTAGCCATCACCTCTGCTCACAGAGTGAGTGACCTGTAGGCTCTTTCCTCCAAGCCACATTTCATCTTCATCCATCCTGACAAGGTGGTGCTTTGTACCGGGGCTTCCTTTCTACCTAAAGTAGTCACGGTCTTTCATGTAGGACAGTCCATCACCTTGCGTACATTTTACATGCCCCACATCCTTCTATCTTGATTGTACCAAAGAGTTCCGGGTGGATGATCAACTCTTTGCAGGGTATGTGTGTGTGAAGAAAGGTCAGGCAGTGCAGAAGAGAACCTTCTGTAGATGGGTCATTCTCTGCATTAAAATGTGCTATGCATTGGCTAAACAGCAACCCCCAGAGGGTTTGCACGCTCACTCTACCAGAGCAACAGCCGCCACTACTGGGTTAGCATGCAGAGTTTAATTCCTGGACATCTGCCAGAAAGCAACGTGGGTATCTTGCACACGTTTGCCAAACACTACTGCCTTGACAGTGAGGTCTGAAGGGATTGGTACTTTGCCTGTTCAGTCCTGCAAGACTTCCTAGTATGATCTTAGTTCACAGACCCACGTCCGGGGATGGTATTGCTTGGGTATCTCTTCTAAGGTAAGGAATCTGCAATTAGAAGTTTCTATCAGGTGAACAAGTTATTTACCTTCGGTAACAAATTATGTGGTAGAGCCATAGTCTAGTTGCAGATTCCTTACTGACCCACCCATCCTCCCTGATCTGCAAATGGATTTCTGGGGACAGGGACTGCCCTTTCAGGGCCCTAGTTCTGGAGCACCAGGGTCAGTGTTCTTCATGGCTCTGCACTTCTGGCGACAAAAGTCGTGAAAAACTGACGTCAGCACGCTGGGGTGGCACCTATATAGGACCCGCGACTTCATATCCGGCAACCACAATGACAACAACAGAAGTGGAGTCGACCTGCACCACCTGACTGCTCGAAGAAAAATGTCTGGTTCCAGACTGACGCTTCAGAGAAATTTTAAGGTGAGGACTCTGCAACTAGAATATGTCTCTAGCAGATAATTTGTTACCGAAGGTAAGTAACTTATTTTTTAAGACTTATTTCAAAGTGATGAGCTGTTTATTTGAAATTGCATATATTTTCAGATAATAGGAATGTATTTTATCCTTTTAGTGGAGGTGACAAAGGTCTAAAAATGTAAATATGTAGATTCATAATAAAGTGAAGAAGAGGGGTAATGTCAGGAACAAATGTATTTATGTACAAGCAGCATGTATGTAAAGGAAAGAGGTCACTTTGCTTTAAGGGGATCCTCTTCAATAGCTATAGGCACTGAATTGCTTCGCCACATGCAGGATCCCAGAGCACTTTCGAGTAGTAAACCACGTACATATACACATGACCTTTCAGTAGAAACGTGCGCTTAAGCAGAGAAAAAACATCTTGGCAACAGATTAAAAAGTCAAAATGTCCAGATTGAATTTTTCATTAAAACAATGGTTAGACCCATTAGTCACTACATTAGCAGTAGGTAACTAGAAACCTTTTTCACAGACCTTTTTTTAAAAGGCACAGCAGTTAGTGTCTGTATGGTATGCCTTCCAAAAGACCATTGTCTCAGGACCCACAATTGCTGCCCTATATCCAGTAGAGCCCTGGAGGACAGACAGACTATCCAGCTGCACTGCTTGCAGGATAATCTACAAGACTGCTGCTAGAAGGCCATAGGAGCGATGAGAAAGTGCTCCCTCTGATTTGGTTCAGTCTTTACTCTCTGAGTAATTCAAAGATTTGGATCGAAAGAAAGGCCTCTTCAGGAGAAAAATTGTGATCACGGTCGATGTGAGAGCTACATTGATGAGGGCAGCCATAGTTCTGACTTGTTAGCTGTCAGGGGCTGGCTTGTTAGCTATCAGGGACTGGCTTGCCTTCAGCATTGAAGAAACCTGGGTGGTCTGCTAATACCATTGAAGTTGACACTCAAAGCTTCCAGAGAGCAGTCATTCTTTGAGCCTGCTTCATCATTGAGGGAAAGAGACCGTTCCCCTTTACCACCTTCTGGCTCATTACCTTTTCAAGGACATTCTCTGAAGCCAGAGCAACTCTGATGGCAAGTCTTTCACCTACTCCGTCTCCTCATAGATCAGGTTCACTTTGATTTTCATCAGCACCTCTTCACTAATTTCTTTAGCATCTCCCAGAGGCATCCGTGCTGCTTTACCCTCCATCTGCTACTTCCAAGCATTCCGAACTGTGCTCTCCACACAGGAGTAGTAAATCCTGCTCGAAAGCAGTGTCTCACAGACATTGTTCGCATTCAAAATGTTCACGGTGATCTAGCAAAAGTTCTAGCCCCGTAGAAGCTATTCATGGCAGATATACTAGAAGTTGCATTCTTCTATAAGAGATCACTCACCGATGTTCGCCGATTCTCCTCCTGCTGAAGTCTTGCCTAGTTTGTGGTGTGGCCAGTCTGAATTTCCCTAAACCAACTAATACTACCTTGACAGCAATTCTATTTGAAACTACACAACAGATCCTTGTCCAGGCCTCACAAACGTTTGGTTGGTGGAACCGGAAATGCAGTTATTCCTAACCCCTGCATCATTGATGTCTGCTCCACCTAGACTTGTTAAAAAAAAAAAATACAGTGCTTTAGACCAGGGCCCACTATTGAGGAAAGACCCTCCACCGGACTCAGTCATGCTTTCTGTGACCAGAAACATGCTCTAGCGTCTTCTACTGTTCCTCTTGACAAGGATGGTAAGCGTATAGATGCAGCAGGTACAGCACTTCAGCAACTGGCATGAAGATTGCAAGTGCCATTCTTTTCAGAGTTTTACAGAAAAGCTGACTGGAGAGGACAGGCAACACTTTTGGGGGTTCATTCAAGAGGGAATGTTAGTATCAAATTAGATGTGTGACTGCAGACTCAATGGAGCTGGATCCATGATTACTGCTATGGATTTTGTCTAAGGCAAATCTCTTGGCTGAGATTCGGAGGTCTTAAATGAGAGGCCTCACAAAGAATTTTGAACTTCCTGTTCTCGGGCAATGCTCTGTTTGGGTCTTGTATGGACAATGAGATGGCCTGCAGGAAGTCTGAGATGGACACCTTTAAGGAATTTGGCTTGAAGAGAAGAAAAAAGGAATATAGAAGATGGAACAGGCTTTATGGAAGATGCCCTTTCTACTAGAGTTCAAAACCCTCAATGGCCACAACAGTAGGTGTTGCATCAACATGGACAGCCTTACCAACACAGAAGACCATCTGGCGGAAAGGCAGCCAGCAGCAATCTGCAGCTGCAAGATATGCTACTGCCAAAAAAGCCATTATTACCTCCCAAGCTCATGTGGAACGTGCTTGGGGAGCATTGTTAGTCATCTACAGCAGTGGCAATGAATAATAAAGGAATATTAGTCTTTAATGTCGTTCAGAATGGATACTTTCTAAGGTTCAAATCTCCTCCAGCTGTCATACCACTGAAAAGAGCATAGGTCATCAGGAGTTATTCAGAAGCAAAAACACCTTGCCTCAGAAGCATGCTTTGGAAGTTGTTCCCAGCACCAAAAAGGAAGTAAATTCCTCTTGCTTTCTGCTCAAAACAGTCGTTAAAAGGAGGCACACCATTGATTACAATGGGCTTCAATGGGTCTTGCAGGATTAGTGTCAACGTTTTTGACTGTAATCCTGCAAGGCTCCGACCTAACGTCAAAAATGTTGACACTAGTTCCCCTAACTACCGCCATGGTGCGCCAAATCTTAGTTAAGGCACACACATGGTGGCATTGGGGGGGGCGCTAAGGGGCGGCACTTTTCTTAAATCAGGCCAAAAGTATTGCAGATCTTGGGGAATTAAACTAATCTCTTGGCTCTTTAAATCTCTCCACGCAATATCTATCACCACACAGATGAATCCAAAGGCATACTGGTAAAGTGCTACTAGGCGAGAACTAAGGGACAAGGAGTGGCAAGCCATTGTTGTTCACCCTAAACAATTTCTAGGAACACCAGATTCAGGAATACACCGTTTAATTATTTACACCCCACCTATCTTACACTACATAGGTTGAATTTCACCTGCCAAAATACAAACAGTGCCAAAGGTGTGCCATGGTTGACAGACTTCCTTCACATGACATGCCCAGTTTTTCTGGGATTTTTGCACGAGATTACTACAGTCCTGGGGAGAATACTAAGTAAGACCACTGATGTGTGTCTGTTGGACCTGTACACCCACACGACTCCAGAGAGGATGAATACCAGGTTCACGGACCTGGCCTCCAGTACCGTAGCAATGCATTGAAGATCCCCTAAGGGGTCACACTCCTCTACCCGCATGCCCTCTCCCACCCACCTCTGTGTCGGCGGAAGGAAGAGGTGTAAACATGGGCAGGAGAGGGCACACTTTTACTTAATGAGTAATGCTTACAGACCTTTCCTGTTTATCGGGTTTTCATGTTTTCAACTTTACTATGAGTGAAATTATTTCCCATTGAGATTCCATGACACACTCCAGTTAAATAATGTATATATCATGTGTTAGAATGTATACCTGTGGATGATGACTTAAGTCAAAGTAATGAAGTATTTAAAAAAAAAAAAAAGATTAACAACCCAGTGGATCCAAAAGGAAAGATTCTGTCTGTTGGTATTACATCAGATTCACCCTCAGTCACACCAAAGTGACTGGATGTGTGCCTTAGATTTATAGAATGCCTATTTCCACAGATCAATCATGAAGCATAGGAAATGTTTAAGATTTGTGGTAGGTAACAAACAATGCCAAGTCAAGGCATTCTCGTTTGGTCTAAAGTCACACCTATAACAATTATGGAGTGTATGGCAGTGGTTATGGCGCTGCTAAGAAGACAAAAAATTTTTTGTCTCCCCATACCTAGACAACTGGCTGATAAAAGCAGCTTTGCAAGAAGAGGTACAGAGTCATTTCCACCAGGCCATGGATATCATTTGCTGCCCATGTCTGTACATCAATTAGAAGAACATGTCTGTATGCAGGTCTCTGAGAATGTGTGTGTTCGACTGTCGAAAATGTACTTGAAAAGTCTGGCCGTATTAAGTCATATAAGGGTTTTATGCGTGACGCATAATCTGGAATGTAAGTTCTGCCAAAATGTAGGAAACCCAATAAAGATTGGAGTTTTTTAATTGTATTTGGAGGTTGTAACGGTGCGCACTTTCCTAAGAATTGTAGTGCTAGGCTCTTCCCTTCACTCAATAGCTGTTATCCCAGAAACAGGATGCTGAGGAAGGCTATTTGTGTTTTAAAGTTGATTTGTAGTCAAATTTGTCAAATCCCACAACAATGCAGGCTACCCATCTTAAATGTTGTAGCAATTCATCATCCGTAAGATAGATATCATCTACATAAGACAATGCTTCAGGGTCAATGTCGTGCAAAATTGCAGTCACACGAGCTGCAGTCCTGGACTGTTCCTGTAACCCTGGGGTAAACTACATAATTTTTTCTGAGAGCCCAGTGCGCGGAAACTTGTTAAGTCTCTACTCTCAGTTACTATATTCTGGCAGAAGAAACCATTGGAAACATCCAGTGTTGTTTTGTATTTTTTGCACACTATTTTTTTAATCAGTGCTGTGCTATGTGAGTTTTGTATAGCACATGTGCGTGTATGACTGTTTAAATATCTGTAGTCTAAGTCTATTCTGTATGAATGGTACATACATGGTCGGTTTAGCTACTGGGATTAAAGGATTATTCATTGGAGAGACACAGGGTTCAATTACGCCCTGGTACTCTAGTTGTGTGAGGATTTATCTCACAGGTGCTTTCGTATCATGTTTTATTGGATACCGCGGTTGAGGTTAATTTTTAATAGGTATTATGTGGCAGAGGGATTCTTCATCCCATCCTACATGGTTGCAATATAACACTGGTGCCTGCGCCAATGCCCAATCGATGGCGTAGGATTCAGCGAGTTCCTCCGGAACGGGGGGGGGAGAAGGAAGGTTTAATAACCTCTTCCCCCATATAGGCAGGTACGGACAAAATCAGGTGGCCAATCTTGTTCTGCCAACAAGATATCGTATATATTTACCACGCAATCCCAAAAGATTGCATCTATTGTGAGTTCAATGTCTCCTTCTAACTGTAGCGTTACTTTATACACCCTATCAGGCGTGGAGACTCGCATGTCCACAGTTTCTACTTGTAGAAAGTCATAAGTTTCTTTCACCTCCAGATGCCCTAGAAGACTCAGGCGAACTATTGTGACCTCTGCTGCGCTGTCTAGCAGCGCTAGTGCCCACTTCCTGTTCTTCAAGAGGACCCTCTTCGTGAGCGGCATGTCGTATTGCAACTTTGTTGGGGAGATTTCTCTTCCTTTTTAACAGAAACCTCTGATGAACGTTGTGATTCCTGTCACAGTTTCACGTACACTGTTCTTCGCTCTGATCTCCCACCTCTCTCACTGCGTTTTTCCGATGAGTCCTGAAAACTATGAGATTGGCGTGTATCAGTATATTGATATCTATCAGGCGTTTTTATATTATCTCTATTTCGGAGATTATATCTATTCTGTGGGGTCTCCTTATGTGGAGATTCTCCCCTTTCTTTTTTAGGAGTTTGTTGTTTTATCCCAGGGTTTCTTGTTGCCCTCAGGAGCTTGCTTGGAATTTTTTTTATTAGCTTTGCCCTGAAATTGTGGTTTAGTTGGTCTGGCCCCTAGACTATCTTGACCAATGCTAGAATAGGTCTCTGCGATAATCTTTGGCAGCTTGCGTTCCTGATCCTGTTGAGGAACATCACAGAGCCGCATGCGCACTGCTAGTGCGACTGCTTCCCCTTTAAGATTACTTAAAACAATTGAGGATACTGTGGCAAAATTGACCCTTAATTGAATCTCCAAGTCCAGGGCTGGGGCAGCCCTGTATTCATCTTGAATTTGCTTCAACACTTCCCGTAAATTGGCAAGTGTCTGTGTACCGTGTGCGGTAGTATAGAGTGCGGCAAATACCGTGCACCAGGTATTACAGTTATCTACTGTGGGGACCATCCCAAATGGCAAGCACATCGTTAAAATTCTATGTTTATCCTGAGGTCCCGTATGGGGAAATACCACTTCCATTGCATTTATTTTTTGAGCTAACCAAAACGGAGTTTCCTCTCGTTTGGCGGGTATTTTACCCATAATTGAATGTACAGTTGCAGGGTTAATACCTGGCGTCACTGCATGTGGTTGCGCTGGAGCAGCACATGCTGGGTTTGTATTTCATGTTTGCATTACAAACTATACTGATCGTCTGTATATCGCTGTCAATTTAGTATATAAGCGATGAACCTCAGCTACTGCAGGGCGAGGTGTGTAAGTGGCTAATAAAGGCCAGGTAGGACCATCATTACTTAGAGGACCTAACCTAACTGGTAAGATCGTGTGGGGTAGGGCGCCATCAAGCCAATTATTAAGTTCTTGATAAAATAGAGGTATTTCTAAGTATGCATATGCCCTGTATTGTCCAGGTACGTTTGCAAGTGAATAGTGATAAAATGTGTTGTTGCTCCCATCAGCTGCTGGAAATGTGTTCCAGGAATAGAAAAGTCCTGTTCTATAAGCTGCATGGGTGTCCACCACAAATGTGACTGGACCCCCCTGGGCCGTTAGGCCGTTTGCTAATAAATGTGCAGTCAGGGGTTGTCTCATATTGACTACAATTGCTACCGGTTGCAGATTCGCCTTAATAGATGGTGAATTTGTTCAGGGAAGGCACGCCAAATAGGGGTTTTCCTTTTAAATTTCAAGCTTGAACAACCTCCAGCATCAGATAGGATGTCCTACTTAGCCAAGGAAGAAATCCTCAGTACCACGTACATCTCCCTATATAGTACTGAGGTGTCTTTTTATATAATGAAACCGATTTACTCAGGAGGACCCGAAAATTAGAGCGTGTCCAAATGTTGGCGGCGCCATGTCCCGTAGGCTCTCATTATTCTAATGAGACTACTGGATTGGAGTGGCAGAATCGCCTGCGGTGTGGGAGACTGAGTCTAACCCATTACAGGTGACACCTGTCGCTCCAATCCGCGTTCTGCTCCGGCTAACTAGCAGTGCCTCATCTCTACCCAAGGGCAGGGAAGATTGGGCAGCCGGGCGCATGGCATACCTGGTTTCTCAGGGAGGCCGTGGTCACTCAGGTCTCATCCGTTTCTCTTAGTTACATTAGTCTCACATACACAATGTCAAACAGAGGCAGTATATATTTCAATAATGCTTTAATAAGGGAACTGCATCTTAGATAGCAAAGCGTGGACTGCAATAATCAGGACGATACAGCATGACAAGATTAAAATTGTGAGGAGGAGAGTAAAACATAAAAATAATGCTACCATATTGTCATGAGAGTCAACAGACTAATTCCTACCTAAGCGATGATAGAGCACAGCGTCTTAAGCTTTAATTCTGCCCTTCAGGTTCCCCTGGGAAGACATCATCCCTCAGACCTAAGCAAAGGCCTGAAGTCTGCAAAACATCTGTAGCAAAGCATTTGGCAATCAGCATACAGTTGTGGTTCTCTGGCTGGAATCTCCCTCTAATGTGTAAGGGACAGGGAAGTGTTTTTATAATAAAACGGCTGATGTTCTGAGAAAATGTCCCTACGTAAGGATGTGTATTTTCTATGAATGTCAGAGACTAAACATACCACGTTCACCAGCAACCTATCTTTCTGTAGCCTTGGAAGAAGCACAGAGTGAGCAAGAATGTCTTGTTTGAGAACAGAGTGCTCGCCTAGGCAAAAACAGTCAGATAGAGAGAAAATAAAACAAGACCGCAAAAGTGGCTACTGTAACAATAATAAAGCAAAGCCGAATAAAATATAACTAGGTTAAAGTGCACAGCGTCAGGCCTAGTATGTTAAAATAACATTCATGGAGCTATAACCAAAATGGCTACACAACAAACTCAACAGCCACCCCAGTTCAAAGGATTCTTTCCTTAGGCGTGACCTCAGATACCAATGTGGCACCAGTGTATCCTTCAGAGCAAAGACTTAAAATCAATCCATCTGAAATCTTTCTGTTATGATCTGACATCATGCCAGATTTCTTCTGTACGAAGATCGATGGCCTTGTGCATCTTCCTAGTCCTGGACACCGTACTTCATGGGAACCATCTGCAACTGTGTGTATGTGTGTGTGGAAGACCAGTAAAATAAGCTTTCAGACAGACATGATCAGAAAAGAAGGCCCTATGTCAGTCTACTGGAAGAGCTGTCCATCTAGCCCTGAAGTAATTTCATCCTTCAGGACAACATTTCTTCTGCAGGCAGACAACATAACAATATACTATCTGAATAAACAAGGAGGAATGTATTCCAGACCATTGGCGGTAAAAACTGAAACAATCTGGAGGTGGCTGATGGCAAGAGGCATGGCCATCACAGCTGTTCATCTTCCAGGATTACAAAATTCTGAGGCATACTCACTCAGTTGAACATTCCGAGAAAACCACTAATGGGTTCTCAAGGACAGGGTGCTTCAAAGTGTCTTCGGTAAGTGGGGCTAGCCCCAAATAGACTTATTTGTGGATGTCGCAAATAGACAGTGCCCAGACTTTGCTTCAAGGTACTACTAAGTAGGGCCAAAAGGGAACTACCTTTAACTGACTTGTCATGGAAAGTTCTTTGTTTTTTGTTCCCAGTACACTAATCCTAAACATGCTCTTCAGGTTACACTATTACAAGGCCTGATGATACTCGTACCCTGGAATGTCTATGCTAATGGCTGTTCACGGATATCGTGCATGTTTCTGGGAGACCACATAGGAAGTTGCTGTGCAGACTGGAACTCCTATTCAGATGCCAGATACTAAGGCCCTGATTTAAGAAAAGTGATGCTGCAGTGGGTGTAGCGCCTACTTTTCTTGCGTCCTTTAGCGCCCCCTTAACTCCACCGTGTGTGCTCTGTATCTAGGATACGGTGCACCATGGCAGTAGTTAGGGGAACTAGCATCAACATTTTTTACGCTAGTTTGGAGCTTTGCAGGATTAGTGTAAATAAATGTTGACGCTAATCCTGCAAAGATCATTGAAGCCCATTGAAAACAATGACATGCCTCCTTTTTAACCCCTGCTCTGAGCAGGCTTTAAAAGTGCTGTAATAAATGACACAAATAAATCTTTTAGATTTCTTTGCACTATTTCTTCTGCACCCCTAACGGGGGAACGCCCCCTTTGCATACATTATGGCCCATTTGACCTGGGTAAGGGCTGGTACTGTTGCTAAGAAATGCTCCCATTACATACATATCTAAAGTTGCTAACTGGACATCCATCAATACATTTACCAGACCCTTAGGTTTGGATTCTGACTCACAAGTTAGTTGGTGAGGCCTCTTTGGGGAATCTGGATAAGGGTGGATGCTGTCTTTCTTTCTTGCCCGCCATTTTTATTGGGATTTGCATGATATTGATTATTGAAAAGGATCCCTCTGGAGCAGGAAAGGTTACTTACCTATACTTCTAGTTCTTTATCAAGAAAATCTTCACCAACATCAAATTTGACCTTTCCTGGAGAAGAAAGATTGTAATATAATCCCATATCATTTAAAAAAAAAGTTTTTTTACACACTCCGGATACTCTTGTTGGGCATGGTAGGACACAGGAGGAAGGGATGAGGCCAATAAAGGCACAGTATCAGCTTTCACTTTTTCAGTGGTAACCTATCAGCAAATATTTCCCTTCATTTCTTTCGCTTCTCTTTTAAAAAGGGAACATTCTCCTTATGTTGCTGGCAGCCAATCAGAGCGCCCGCTCCCGCTTGAGTCTAACTCCCAAGGGAGTGAGAACACTTAAGAGAAATAAAGTTCCCTGGGCCAATCAGAAGACTATGAGCCAGATTTACAAGGAAGTGGTGCATCAACTGTGATGAGTCACTTTTCTTGCGCCTCCCCTTGTGCCCCTTAACACTACCATATGTGCGCCGTATTTACAGTACGGTGCACCATGGGGCACGTTAGGACAATAGCATAAAAATGTATGACACTTTTGTGGTACATCGCATGATTTGCGCCTTAAATTGTGGCGCTAATCCTGCAAAGTAAAGGGAGGCCCATTGAAAGTAATGGGCATATCATTTTAACGCCTGTTCTGAGCAGGTGTTAAAAATTACGCTTAAAGTGGCGCAGTGAAATGTAAATTTCACTGCGCCATTTTTACGGGCCTCCCTGTCGGGGAACAACCCCCTTTCATGCATTATACCTGGTGCAGGCATAACGTGGCACAAGTGGAGCAAAGTGGCGCAATGCAAGCATTGCACCACTTTGTAATTATGGTGAATTAGAAAGGCCTCCTTAATCCCACAGTGTATATAAAATTATGCTAGTGTGGCTCTAATAGGCACTAGGGCCTTGTAAATTTGGCCCTATATTTTTAAATCTGCACTACTGTGAGTTCCTCGAGCCTCATGCACACCCAACTGTCCAGATATACAATTATTTTTGAATCTCTAATCTCAAAAACTACTGAACAGATTTATACCATATCCCAAAAAGCACATTCTGCGGGCTAAAATCTAACTTCCTGCCAAAACCGATGTAATTCCGTTCAGCAGTTTTTGCTGTAGGACTTCTAAAAGAAGAGGATTTTACAATTTTGGGACCCCCCTGTTTTCTTGCTTAACAAATCACACTGAAACTATCCACGTCCAAGCTAGTAAAAAAAGCAGCACCTTTTTGGAACATTTTGTGGAGATTCCGCAAACGGGACCCAAGTTACTAGCAACACAAACACATTTTCCTATGGAACAACTGACCTAACTATAACTACCGGAGGGTGACCATCTATAAAGTGGTCTGGGTTCTGGCATGTCAGTGGGACCATTCAGTGTGTGACTGTGCATTTTACTAGAAGAGAACTAAGATTATAGTAACATCCTATTTTCTAACTAAACACCTCTGACACAGATAAGATGGCCTGCATCAGCTGGGGAGTGATGGCTAAAAATTAAACAACATATTTAAGAGCCCCTAGAACCACCGGAGCGTCACTTTTCATGACGCTCCAGTGGCGCTCTGCCCTGCGCTGTATTTACAAGGTGGCGTTAAGCCACTTTTTGTGGCTTAAACCCACCTTGTAAATACAGCCCCTTCACACGCAGCACTTTGCGTGGAAGGGGCGTGCCACATCAACCACTCTGATTGCATTTTGACTCTGCCCCCAAATTTACAAGTTTTCGTAAACCTGAGGCATCACCAAAATCTAACGCCACCCTACGGGTGGCATTAGAGTGGTACAACAAGGAGTAATGCTTTCATTTCTCGTTTTTTGCTCTTTTTGTGTGCTGCATTAAGCAGTACACATAGAAAGAGCCAATCGCCATTTAGGATTGTTTATGTGCAGGAAGGTGTTCTTTCATGCACAAAAAACAATCTCCCCCTCAACACAGCCATCCTTGCACTACTGTGCAAGGGTGGCTGCATTGGTGCATGGCAGCAAATTTAGCACTGGCGCAGGGGGAAACACAGAGGTGCGCCGTATGCTATTAAATACGCCACATCCTTGCGTTGTGACAATGATGGTGCACAACGCTGCCATATTTGGTGCAGTGCTGTGCAACATCATTTTCCATTAAATCTGGCCCCAAGTGTTTTTTTTCTCTATAGGAGCCAATCAAAATATGTCTGATGCTAAACTCACCCTGGTAATCACAATGAAAATGACAGTTCATGGACCAGCTTTGAAAGAGTAGACCAATAATACTGGTCTCAAGAGTAAGGGTACTTTGTTTAATACTTTGTGAGTTTTTGAAGGCTTTATACTGTTTTCCCGTATTCCGTTTCTTGAGGATATTTGTGAAGTTGGGTCCCTGGTTATTGGCATTACTGCTTTTCAATTAGAAGTAGTAGATTGTTTGTCTTCGCCTAAACCTGAGGGACAGTCCTTCAAACTACATCTTTGTTTGGCAACCCTGTCTTGTGAAATATTACATGATGCATTTCAGTACAAACCTCAAGACATCTTTTGAGTAGACCACTTACAGATTTTTTTGCGTGTGTTTTGGTCTCTACTGTTTCGGATCCACATTCCATGGTGGCAACATAAAATAGCTATTCCGCAAGTATTGAACTCCTTTACTTTCAGTGCCTGGGCTCTACAGCAAGGCTAGTTCCAGTATGAAGATCGCACCTGGATCAAGCAGGCGGGAGATTCCCATTATATATTTTATAAGTTTCAGCATAGATGCCCAGTAAGACTGGTCCTGTGAGCAAGACTACCAAACTTAGGCCATAGTGCCTCTAGAGTGACAATCATTCCAGCACATGTTGGCGGCGCTAAACTTGACCATTACGTCTGACTGGAGTCAGGTACTGTTGGGTGATGACTTTTAATACACACTCATATTTGGTGCAAATAAAAGCTGTTGCTGATGTTAGCCTTACAGCCTCCTTCTCTTCCACACCTAAGTCCCTCGGAAGCTCTTCCTCCCATTTACCATATCATTATGACATACTGCTTATAGAAAATGCCTTTTGGGCTAAAGGCCTGGTCGCATACTGATTGACCATGCAGTGGTCATCTCACAACCTTTCTCAGTTCCTCTTTCCACAGTGCTCGCCCAGTGCAAAACCTGATTTAGTTTAAACCTGTCTCTTCCCTATATTTGATCTGAAGGTTCACATTCCTCCCTGGTGTAGGAAAGCACCTTCTTTTTGACATTGTTACCCCCGCTTTTTGCCTGCTATCAGTGTGCTTAGACTGTTTTTACTGGGATCCAGGACCCCGATGATTATGCTCTCTCCCTCTAAATTTGGTTGCACAATCCACAATTGGCATACTGGTGTCCCCTTATAAGTCACTAGTTTATGGTAATTAGGTACCCAGGCCACTGGGACACCAGGGGTCCCCCATGGGATGCAGCATGTATTGTGCCACCCAATGGGAGCCCATGCAAAATGTGTCTGCTGGCCTGCCAATGCAGCCTGCGTGAAAAGGTGCATGCACCCTTTCACTACAGGTCACCGCTCCTGGTCACTGTAAGTCACCCCTATGGTAGGCCCTCCTAGTCCAAAGGGCAAGGTGCAGGCCCCCGTTTGTGGGGGCACCAATGCATGAGAAGAGGTGCCCGATGAACTCCAGCTCCATTACACTGGACTTCGTAACTGCGAGGAAGCCATTTTACCCGTGTACTGGAACCTGTGTCCAGCTACATAATGGTACTCCGAACCTGGGAATGTTTGGTATCAAACATGTCAGAATCATACCCCAATACTTGTGCCAGTATTGGTTGTATTATTCCATGCACTCTGGGGGCTCCTTAGAGGACCCCCCCAGTATTGCTCCTACCAGTCTTCTGGGCTTTTCCAGGCAGCCCACGCTGCTGCAACCCCACAGACAGTTTCTGCCCTCCTGCTGCTTGACCAGCACAACGAGGGGAAGGCAGAACAAAGGATTTCCTGTGGGGGAAGGAGGCAACACCCGCTCCCTTCAAAATAGGTGTTACAAGGCTGGGGAGGGGTAGCCTTCCCAAGATACTGGTTTGCTTCCTTGCATAAACCGGTTTGCACCAGTCTAGTGATCCCCAGTCCCTGCTCTGGTGCGAAACTGGGGTGATGCCCAGAGTTCCTCCAGGTGGCCACTCAATTCTGCCATTTTGAAACCAAGATGTGCAGAGGTCCCTGGGAGCATCATAGTGGCTAGGTCATGCAGGTGAGTCAGAGACCTCTCCTGATAGGTGGTCACCTTGCAAGGTGATCAACCCTCCCTTTTAGGGCTATTTAGGGACTTCCCTCGCAGGTGGGTCCCCAGAGTTGACGTGCAAGACTCCCCAAGGACTCCTCTGCATCATTTACTTCTATTTCTGGCCACTGGAACAGCAACTGGACTCTTCAGGAACCAACAAGACTGAAACTGCACTTCGCTATGCAACATTGTTTCTCTGGCTCCTTCCTGCAACTGCAACATTTCCCCAGCTGTGCATCCGCTGGAGTCAGCGAGACTTCAGCCTGCACCAAGAAGCAGTCATTCCCATGCGTCTGCAGGCACCTACAGCAACAATGTCCAGCTGCTAGGACCTGCTCTCCTCTGGAACCGCATGGATCCTGCATCACAGGTGGTGGTTTGGAGTGGTCCCCTTGGTCCTCTCTGCCAGTTGTCCAACTTGGGAGACCGTGAGCCCTTGCCTCTCCTTGCAGGCAGGAGGGCAGAAACCTCTGCACTGCAACTCTTGCAGCAAACAAGGCTTTTTCTCTCCTGCTCCAAGAGATCTACAGGCTCTGAGTAACCCGGGCCCCCAGTACTTCTTCCTCCCAAGCACAGTCTCCCCTCTGCTTATCCAGCGGCGTGGGACTCCTCTCCAGGAGTGCTGAATGGGCCTCATTGCGACTTACTGTGCCTGCTTCCAGTGTGTTGCCTGTGGGGGCTACGACTGCTTCTGTTGGCTCTCCTGACATCTGAAGGTCACCCCGGACTCTCGTCCAAGGGTTGAGTCCCCTGGACCTTGCTGGTCCTCTTTAGTCTTGCAACTCTCTTTTTGCTTCTCCTGCATTTGCCAAGGCTTGTTAGTGGTTCTCCTACACCACTGACCATCTGCAACCAGACAACCGGCGTGGGACACTATCTACACTGTTCCAAGGACTCCTCTTCAGCTCCTGGGCTCCACAGCTGGTCTTCTTCATCCCCGTCGACCTGGATCTTCAGAAGGGTGGGTAGTAGCTCCTGCCCCCACTGGGCACTCCATCATGTACTGGACTCTTCCCCTTCGTTTGCAGGTCCTCTTCTACCTGAATCCACCTTTGATTTCTTCTAAACAGGTCCTGGTCTTGCACAATCCTTTTTCTAAGTTCTCTTGTTAGTCCTAGGGAAGACCAGGTACGTACCTCTGCTCTCCAGGTCGCTTGCGGTCACTCAGGTACTCACCTCTTGGGGTTCCTAGGCCTTCCAGCTCCCCTCTAACAACTTCATATCCTTGAGTGAGGGACTTCACTTTGCGTTCACTATTTTCTACAATTCTTGCCAATGCTTGTTGTTTATATGCTATTTCTGATTACTATTGTGTATTTATATAGTGTGTATTTAACTCCAGTTGTGGGACTGCCTATAAGTAATCTAGTGCTGTCTTACTATAATAGAGTTCCTTTTAATATTTTTGTAACACTGTATGGTTCTTTCATGTGTGATAAGTTGCTGTGTGACTATTCTGGTATTGCATAAGCTTTGCATGTCTCCTAGACCAGCTGTGGCTGCTCATCCACAGCTACCTCTATAGAGACCCCTGGCTTCCTATACACTTCTTACATACACTAATAGGGGTCTCCTAGATCTGGTATAAAGTGCCAGCACCATAGGTGTCCACCACACACCAGGGCAGCTTTCTACATTGGTGGTGCCGCGATGGGATAAGACACTTGCAATCGCCTTACCACTTTGTCACTAGTAACTGTCCACAGCAGAGTCAACTACTATTCTTTTAGGACACACTGCACTTAGTGATTAGGATCACTAGCCTCTCAGATTGGGTAAGTCGGGGTCTGGCATAGCCATTTCTCCAAACTCTTAGGGAGTCTAGTTGTTTAGAGTAAATAGGTGCATCCACACTACTCGAGCAAGATGTCTTCAGTGGAAAACACAACTCAGGTCCCATACTCTTAGTAGGAGAGCTGTAATTTTCAGGAGTTGAATGAGATATGTGCTTCCAGGAAGCTGAAGACAGGGAGAAATCCCAATAAGAATCTACTTCTGAGATTACTACTCTAAGCTGACGAGGAAAACTCAGGTAGCCAGGAGGAGGAAGAAGTAGAAACGGACCCTCCAATCCTAGACAGGTTAGACGTAGGCTACACTGAGGTGGGTGAGGAACAAACTGGCGGACACCACAGCCCTGTTAGAAGCACTGCAGGTAGTGAAAAGGGGGGGTCACTGAAACAGGCCCACTTTTACTCCTGGAGGGTTGGTACAGAGGGTCCCCAGAAGGAGGGATAGGTCCTCCTCATCCTTCAAAACCCATGTCTCATCAGTGTCTGATGGGACCCACCACTCCAAATCAGGGGAAGATTCTCTAGACAGGGAACTCAGAAAGCTGAGGTTGGAGGAGGCCAAAATGAGACAGCAGCAGTTATCCCTAGATAAGGAGGCCTTGGCAGTGGAGAGGGAGAGACAGGATTTGGGGCTAGATCCCAGTGGTGACAGCAACAATAACTTCAGGGACACCAAGGTCAGGGAGAACTCCTATGACTCTAGGGACCTGAATAAGGTGGTTCACTGCCTTAGAGAGGGCCTGTAAATACAGAGGGTCCCTCAAAGACAGTGGGCAGCAATCTTGTGGGTCTCCCTCTCTGACAAAGGCAGAGACAAACTCCTCACTGTCAGAGAAGAGGATGCAGATAATTATCAAGCACTCAAGAATGAACTCTTAGATGGATTTGGGCTAACCACTGAACAATATAGAATCAAGTTCAGGGAGATGAAAAAGGAGTCCTCCCAGGATTGAATAGATTTTGTGGACTGCTCTGTTAAAGCTCTGGAAGGCTGGTTGCACGGAAGCAAAGTAAGTGACTACCAGGGCTTGTACAATCTAATTTTAAGAGAGCACATTCTTAACAGTTGCATTTTTTATCAGCGGCATCAGTACACGGTGGACTCTGGTCTGACTTTCGCAACATTGTTTCTCCGGCTACTTCCAGCAACTGCAACATTTCGCTGGCTGTGCATTCTCGTGAAGTGAAGAAGTAATTCCCCTGCATTTGCAGGCACCTACACCAACGAAATCCAGCTGCGTGGATCTGCTCTCCTCTGGAACCAAATGAATCCTGTATCAGAGGTGGTGGTCTGGAATGGTCCCCTTGGTCCTGTCTGCCAGCTGTCGAACATGGGAGTCCTTTCCTCTCCTTGCAGGACAGTACCCCTGTGCACTGCGACTCCTGCAGCTAACAAGGCCTGTTGTCTCCTGGTCCAGGGGATCTTCAGGCTTTGAGTAGCCCCGGCCCCATCACTTCTTCCTGCCAAGCACAGTCTCCTCTCTGCTACTCCAGTGACGTAGTACTCCTCTCCAGGTGCTGGTTGGGCCTCACTGCAACTTACTGTGCCTGCTGCTAGTGGGAACTACAACTGCTTCTGTTGGCTCTCCCCACAGCTGAGGGTCACCCCTTGACTCCCCTCCTGGGGTTGTGTCCCCTTGACCTTGCTGGTCCTCTTTAGCCTTGCAACTCTTCTTTTGCTAAGGCTTGCTGGTGGTTCTTCTACTCCACTGACCATCTGCAACCGGACGACCGATGTGGGACACCATCTGCATCTCTCCAAAGTCTCCTCTTCAGCTCCTGGGCTCCACAGCTGGTCTTTTTCTTTCCCGGTAGACCCGGATCTTCATCTACAGAAGGGTGAGTCATATCTCCTGCCCCCACTGGACACTCCATTGTGGACTGGACTCTGTCCCCTTCTTTTACAGGTCCTCTTCTACCGGAATCCACCTTTGATTTCTTCTAGACTGGTCGTGTTCTTGCACAATCCTTTTTCTAAGTCCTCTTGTTAGCCCCCTGGGAAGACCAGGTACTTACCTCTGCTCTCTTGGTCACTGGGGATCACCTAGGTACTCACCTCTTGGTGTTCCTAGTCCTTCCAGCTCCCCTTTAACAACTCCATATCCTTGGGTGGGGGACTTCACTTCGCATTCCACTTTCTTAGTTTATGGTGTGGCCCTCCCCTAGGGCCTTCATTATTTTCTACAATTCTTACCAAAGCTTGTTGTTCCTATGCTAATTTCTCATTACTGTTGTGTATTGTACGAAAGTGCCACTGTTGGTTACCCCCCCACTTTTCACCTAGTGTTGATGCCAACTTTGATTGAAAGTGTGTTGGGACCCTGCTAACCAGGTCCCATCATCAGTGTTCTTTCCCTAAAACTGTACCTTTGTTTCCACAATTGGCACAGCCCTGGTACACAGTTAAGTCCCTTATAAAAAGGTACCCATGATACCAAGGACCGGGTGGCCAGGGAAGGTCTCTGAGGGCTGCAGCATGTATTATGCCACCCTAGGGGACCCCTCCCTCAGCCCATGCACACTACCTTGCAGCTTGTGTGTGCTGGTGGGGAGAAAAAGGCAAAGTCAATATGGGACCCCTCTCAGTTTGCCATGCTCCCAAACCACTGCCTGTGGCATGGGCAAGTCACCCCTCTAGCAGCCCTTACAACCCTAAGGCAGGGTGCACTATACCACAGGTGAGGGCATAGCTGCATGAGCAATATGCCCCTACAGTGTCTAAGACCATTCTTAGACATTGTAAGTGCAGTGTAGCCATATTAAGTATATGGTCTGGGAGTTTGTCATTACGAACTCCACAGCACCATAATGGCTTCACTGAATACTGGGAAGTTTGGTATCAAACTTCTCAGCACAATAAACCCACACTGATGCCAGTGTGGGATTTATTTAAAAATTTACAAAGGGCATCTTGGAGATGCTCCATGTATGTTAGCCCAACTGCTAGTGTAGAACTGGCCGTTCTGTGCCAGCCTGCCACTTCCAGATGAGTTTCTGACCACATGGGTTGAGTGCCTTTGTGCACTCTGTGGTCAGAGACAAAGCCTGTCCTGGGCGCAAGTGCTTTACACCCCCCCATGCAGGAACTGTAACACCTGTCGGTGAGCCTCAAAGGCTCAAGCCGCGGAGTAGAGTGCCCCAGGGCCCTCCAGCTAGTGGAGATGCCTGTACCGTGGACAAAGCCCCACTTTTGGCAGCAAGTCCGGCAGGAAAATTAGGAAAAACAGGGAGGAGTGACCACCCCAGCCAGGACCACCCCTAAGGTGTCCAGAGCTGAGGTGACTCCCTCCCTGCAGAATCCTCCATCTTGATTTGGAGGACAGGGACTAATAGGGAAAGGAATGTCCCCCCCTCCCCGAAGGGAGTGGGCACAAGGAGGGTGTAGCTGTCCTTACGGAATGTAGCCATTGGCTACTGCCCTCTGACCCCTAACATGCCTCTAAATCTAGAATTTAAGGGCCTCCCTGAACCCAGCTCACCAGATTCCTGGCGACCTACAAGAAGACGAAGGACTGCTAAGCTGAAAACCCCAGCAGAGAGGAAGCAAGACAACAACTGCTTTGGCCCCAACCCTACCAGCCTGTCTCCTGCTTCAAAGAACCTGCAAAAAGAACACCGATGTGTCCTGCGGGCCTAGCAGCCTCTGACAACTCCAGAGGACTGCCCTGTACCCAAAAGGACCAAGAACTCCTGAGGACAGCGGCTCTGTCAAAAAGAAACCTACAACTAAGGACTCACACCCTACTCCAGATGCGCGACTCCTGACCCCTGTGCACCCGATGCCTACGGCTTGTGTGCATGTGGTCCACCCAGCAAGAAAGCGTCCCCAGGCGATTGGGAGCAAGAGTCCACCCTGGGCTGACCCCTCCAAACCTCCACAACAATGCCTGCAGAGGGAATCCAGAGGACCCCCCCCCCGACGCAAGCTCCGGATGAAGATATCCGACGCCTAAGGGACACACTGCATCTGCAGCCCCCAGACCTTGGAGAACCTGACCCCCAGTGCAGCATCGACCAGCAGGCGGCCCTCTTCCCTGTCCAGCCGATGGTTTGTCCGAGAAACCCCCTGGACCTCGTCTGCAGCCTCAGAGTGACCCCCAGGGGTCCCCTCTTAGAGTTGCATTGAAAACCTGATGTCCTGTTTGCACTCTGCACCCAGGCGCCCTAGTGCCGCTGAGGGTGTGTGTTTGGTGCCTACTTGTGCTCCCTCCAGTGCTCTCTTGAACCCCCCTGTTGTGCCCTCCGAGTCTCGGGTACTTACCTGCTGGCTGACCAGATTCCGAGTACCCCCCGGTCTCCATAGGAGCCCATGTTAATTTGGTGCCTCATTGACCTCTGCACCCGACCGGCCCTGTGTAGGTGTTTGGGGTTAACTTGAACCTCCAACGAAGGACAACCTAAAAGCCGCAGACAGGAAATGTAAGTTGAATACTTACCTATAAAACTGTACAATCATGTCTTCTCCCAGGAACTGTTGAAAATTAGTGTCCACTTTTAAAATTGCTTTTTGACAGTTTAAGAAAACCGTATACATTGTTGATTCCATTCAAATCCCTGATTATATATGCAAAGTACCTTTCATTTTATGTACTTACCTGCAAACTAACTCTTGTGGTTCTAGAAATAAATTAACAAAATTTATTTTTACATATAAAATTCTATTGGTCTGGAGTTAAGTCATTGAGTGTGTGTTTCTTCTATTGCTTGTGTGTGTACAACAAATGCTTAACACTACCCTCTGATAAGACTAACTGCTCGACCACGCTACCACAAATAGAGCATTAGTATTATCTATTATTGCCTCTGTCAAGCCTCCGGGGAACCCCTGGACTCTGTGCACACTATATCTCATTTTGATATAGTATGTGCAGAGCCAGCTTCCTACATGTATATATAGGTCCATATTTATACTTTTTTTGCGCCGCATTTGCATCAATTATTTTACTCAAATGCGGCACAAACTTAACTCCATATTTATATTTTGATGTTAGACACATGCATGAACCTACCTTGCGTCAATGACATGCAAGGTAGTTGTTCCCATCCAAAAAATGGTGATAGCCCCATATTTATCCCCCATGTTAAAACGACACATGGATGGGAGGAGGAGGGGCCAAATAATGGTGCAAAGCCTGCTTTGCACCATTATTTAACGGCTGGGTCAGACCAGGCATTAGGGGACCTGTGGACCTATTTCCATGGTCAGACACCATGGAATAGTTCCAAAAGTGCCCTCCCCAAGCCCCAGGAACACCCCCAACCCCACCAGAGGTACACCGGAGAATGGGGGACCCCATCCCAGCTAAGTAGGGTAAGTAGAGTTAGGTATTTTTAAAACTTTTTTAAAGTGCCATTAGGGGCCCTGAAATGGGCCCCTCTAAATGGCACTGGGTGCAGTGGCCATGCCCAGGGGACCCTTGTACCCTGTGCTGGCCATAGGGGTGGTGGGCTTGACTCCTGTCTTTTATAAGGCAGGAGTCATGTGGTGTGGATGGTTTTGTGTCAGAAAATGTCGTTAGGCTTGTTAAAAGGCATTTTTTTACGCTAGCCCACTCTTGGCGCTGGCTTGCGGGATTTTATAACTTTGGCACCCGGCTGGTGCTCTGGAATGATGCAAGCCGGCGCTGTACCTTTTGACGCAGAACTGCGTTTGCGCAGTTTTGCATCAAAAAGTATAAATATCGGCCATAGTGTGCACTTACCTCCAGTTGGGAGGACTGCCTATAAGTAATCTGGTGTTGTGTCACTATAATAAAGTACCTTTATTTTTGTAACACTTTGTGGTTCTTTCATGTGTGAGAAGTTGCTGCGTGAGTATTGTGGAATTGCATAAGCTTTGCATATCTCCTAGAAAAGCCTTGGCTGCTCATCCACAGCTACCTCTAGAGAGCCCTGGCTTCCTAGACACTGCCTACATACACTAATTGGGATCACCTAGACCTGGTATAAGGTGCCAACACTATATGAGTCCACCGCACACCAGGCCAGCTTCTTCCACATGGATTTTAGGGTTCTGTTTAAAAAAAAAATAGTGTGTTGTCTGGGTGTATCTGGACCTTCAGCGTTTAAGAAAAGTAAGCCGTGTTTTCCCGGGCGTTTGTGCCACATATGGTAAGCAGTGGAGGAAGTATGCCGATGCTATTGAGTCGCCTAATCCAGAACAGGTCCAGCCTGCCAGTTATTTTTTTTTAAAATTTGAAATAAAACACGCCTCTTCCTAAAATTAGGGCCATATATGTGCAATAAGACAACTAAATTAAAACATTTAACATCACATATAGTAGAACAGCCTGGGTATTATCGATTACGCTTGTTTACTTGAACGAGTATAGAAACCCTTTTTTAATGTTAATGTGCATCAGAAGAAAATGATACTTCCCGGCTTGAAGAAGAGGTGCTATTGACTTTCAATTACTGTAATCTTAAGGCCTAGTTAAGCACACAATGACCTTCAAAAATATAGAACTGATACAGTATGAAAGAAGTAAATATTACAAGACCTAAAAGTAGATCTAGAAATTGCAGAATGCAACATGCTTTTGCCTCGAAAGCGATGGCTGTGTTGACAGTGTCACTCATGGCTTAGTCTACTCAGCAACTCCATTTTTTGTTTTCGAGGTAATCAAAGGTTAATCAGTACACTGGTGAAAGGGGAGTGATTAGATTTTAAGTGCATATATTACCATATTTTAACATCCAATTGGTAGTGCGAAAAGATACACACGCCTAAAAAATAAATGGGATCATTGCACTTTATTGCCCATCCCAGTGACGCACACCAAAGGGTGTGGCCTGATGACATGGCACCTTCTGTAGTTTCTTCCTTTCCTGGCCACACTCTATATCAGCAGGAGCTGAAGACACCAGGAGAAGAGAGCACTTTTATGATGGTGATTCTGTTCTTAAGCTAAGCCCAGGTTGGGTATGATTTTATAGGCAGTATTTTTTTTAAATACGTCCTACATGTGCTGCACCACAAGGAACACCAGTGGGGCATGCATGTATCTGCTTGTACATAGTTGTTTATCCTTTTCTGCATGCTTTCGGATTCATGACAATGGTGGTTGCTCTCACTAACTCCTCATCTCTCTCCTTGCAGTGCACCACAGTTTGGTTATATACACTAGCAATTTCTGATTCTTCTGTGATTTCCCTCTTGTTTTTGCAGCTACGATTGTTGTGACCCCTTCTTTTGTCCCATACGTTGCAATGATTTTTTGTATCTCCTGTGATCCCTCATTTTTTGTAAGTCTACTGTTAGCCAAGACCTTTTTAGATACATTTATCTCTAATGGTGCGGATATGGTTAGGTCAGAATGTCTATAGGAATGGCATATTTCGTTTTCTTAAAAACGTTAGAGCTGTTTCCCCAAATCTGCACAAAATGTCCAAAAACGGTATATTATATTTATGACAAATTCGTGCAGACCTGTGAAGTGGCGACCAAAAGAAAGGGGGAGGGGGGACCATGAAGAGTAATATAATTTTTTTTATACCCATAGACTCCTTTGGGCCTCAACTGAACAGAAGTGCACCAATTCTAGCAGGAAGGTAGAACTTTCATTAAGGAAGTGCCAGTGCTTGGTGTATATCTTGTGAGATTAAAAAGGTGCTTGTAGGGGCGCGGCTTGGGGCATCAAGATGGCGCTCGCACTCTGGACCCCTCCGTCATCCGCCCCCATCCTCGTCCACATTCATCACTCCAAACTGCCCTGACTGATTTATGCCCACGTCCTGAATGCAGCACCATATACAGGAGGGGCTGGGTTGCTCCCGACGGGCCGGAGGCCGCCCCTGACCCTGCAGACCTAGCATCACCTGAGCACAAGATGGCGGAAAAAGCCGGCTGTATGGGTGATCGCTGGCTATAGGAGCCGCGCTGAGCTATGGCTTTTTGTTGGTGGATTCTCCAGCCCGGGGAACATCGTCGACCACAGGAGACTGCCGGCTGAGTCTGATTGGCAGAGCGGGGACTGCACTCCTTGGCGGTCAGTGAGTATTGCGTCCGTGCAACAGAGGTAAGAGGGAGCTTGTGGCTCTGAAAGGTCCTGAGCGGGAGAAGCTCGCTTCCCCTGGTGCGGGGTAGGTCAGAGGAGCGAGGTCTGGAGTGGTGTGCTGCCTGGTGTCCCACCAGTGTGGCGATCCCCGGGTTGGAGCAGCACAGCAGGCGGTGGCCTGGTGGAGGGCAGGACCTGGCACAGCTGCAGCCTGCGTCCACCTGTGAGCCTGCCTGTCGTCTGGAATTTCCTGGAAGAAGAACAGCGACTCACTCCTCTCGGACTGCTTGTTGGCTTTGAGCTGGCGGCTTGGGACCCCATGAGTCCTGCCTGCGACTTGGCTGGTGACTAGTGGACAGCGGGGGGGAAACGAGGCACTGGTGGGAAGACACGTGGCGGCCCGCTAGACAATGATGGAGGCCTGAATTTGAAAGGCTGGTGGGTCAGGGGGAATCCTAAACCTGTGAGTTAGTACATGTGATGGTGAAGCAGAGCAACATCACACAAATGAACAAAGTGGCAAGTTAGTGGTGCATGAGGAACGCAAGGATTCAGAGGGCTGGCGGCTAGCCTGAATGTTGGCACCTCGCTCTGGCACAAGTGAAGCTCCGGAATGTCAGTGGCGATAAATGTGGCCAAGGAACCTACTTCAAACCTGGGGGGGGGACGCCCGATGAATGGGAAGGGAGTATCCAGATGCTCTACCTCACAGCAATAAGAGAGGGGGACTCTGCTTGGACTGTGGGGCCTGACTTACCTTGTGTCACATCCAGATAGAATACAGTGAGTTTTGAGGGGCTGCCTGGTTCCCGGGACCGGTGGACCTGGAGTGCTGCGGGAACTGCTGGCGAATGGGTCATTGTCGGGGAGACCAGCTGAGCAATCTGTCCTGAGACGGTAGAGGACCAGCGATGGGGAAGGGTAGACAGCCGAGGCTGCCCGCCTCCCAGCCACGCATCCACAAGTATACTACTCCTGTGGGGGCCGAGGAAGATGACAGTGTGGAACCCTCTGCTCCTGGAGCGGGGACACGGACAGAATCCTGCAGGCAATCCATACCTCCCAAGCTGCTGTAGAGAGTAAGATTGGGGAAATACAAGTCCACATGGCCTTGCTCCATCAAGACCTGAAAAACGCAAAAACCCGTAAAACAGATGCTTAAAATCATGGAACAGTGGTGGAAGATGAAGTCAAGGAGTTGAAAAACAAAGTTAATCACCTCCTCATCAGCGACAACAACATGCAGAGGATGCCGAAAACCGATCAAGGTGCAACAACTTGAGATTTATTGGCTTCCCTGAAGAGGTTGAAGGGGCACAGGCGGTGGACTTCCTTGAGACTTGGTGGAAGTGGATGCCACTAGATAAATTGACTCCGTGGCTTGCGGTATAGCGTGCGCACAGGACCCTTTCCTCCAGGCCACCCCAGGGGCTCTACTCAGGGCCATCATAGTTTGTTTCTTTAGCTTCCGAGACGGGGACTGCATCCTTTAAGAAGCTTGCCTACAGTCTGAACTCCATTACCAAAATGCAAAGATTTTTATCTTTCTGGATTATTCTGGGCAAGAGCACATGCGCCAACGATCCTATGAGCCGGTCAAGAAAAAGCTAAGGGCACTCCAACTCACCTATGTGCTTCTATTTCCAGCTCGCCTTAAGGTGCTGCATGCTGGCAAAGCCCATTTCTTTGAGACCCCCGAAGATGCGTGAGAGTAGGTGAAAGAGGAACATCACCTGCAGAGGAATGCCCGTGTGAAGTATGCTTCTTGTATTCCAAAACATTCAAAGATGATGCTTTGCCAAGATAAATGTTTATTGATAAATCCTCAGAGAAAGAAACTCCATACACAGTAAATACAGATGTCATCCAGCCTTCACCTCTCCAACTGTCATCTACATGGAACACTCAGTCCAGAAGGGACAAAGATGATCACAGTTGGAGGGGGAGACGGACTATACCAAACATAACTAAGTAAGACAAAATACAAACGATAAAATATACACAATAACAAAATAATATATAATAAGTATTGCTAATACCTACCCATGACATACTACACCACCTCCCCTCCCATCAATGAAAACAAACACCAAAACAACATGAAAATAATACAATCACCCAATTTTTACAACTCTATTAAGGTTCCAAATACGACCATCATCAACCTTAATAGCACCTTTGAAGACTTTGACAACCTTAAAAATTTTACTGTAGTGAGATTGACCTGCCCTAAATTTTCCAGGTAATTTAATCTTGACACAGTCACCTATATTTACATGCAATTTCTTTACCGATTTTCTCGTGTCATAATTGTTTTCCCTCTTGTTTTGACAATCTAATTCTTTCTTTAGTGCCAAGCTTTTACACTTATCATAGTCAAATTGTTCCTTTACATAGGAATTGACCCACGGAGGACACATCTTAGTGTGAGGAATTCTCTTTCTGAACATTAGAAAAGGAGATGCATTCGTGCTAGTGTGAGGAGTAAATCTATATTCCTCAACTCGATCCTTTATCATTTTTTCCCACTCTTTACCAATCTGTTTTGCCAATTGGATGGTTTCTTTAAGAGTCCTGTTAAATCGTTCTACCATGCCATTGGATTCTGGATGATACAAAGTACACTTTTTTTTAACAATTCCTCTAGAATTAAAAAAATCACACATTAACTTGGAGGTAAATTGAACTCCATTGTCCGTTAATATACATTTTGGGTTTCCTTCTCTCCCAAATATTTCTGACAAAAAATTCACAACAGTCATAGATGTAATTTCTGAGGTAATTAATACTTCAGGCCAACGTGACAATACATCCATGACAACCAGAACATATTTAGGCGAGCTTCCTGAGCTGATAGGACCCACGATGTCAACTGAAACTTCATCCCACACATCTTTGGGAACCTCCTTTAATACCATAGGCTGAGTCCTAAGCATCATGGATTTGTCTGCCAACATTCAACACAATCACAAATCATTCTTTCTATTGATAAATCCATGCCTGGCCACCAATATGCACTTCTCATCCTCTCTTTAGTCTTACAAATACCATGATGCCCTCCATGAGCAATATCCATAAGGCGACTCCGTAAACACGAGGGTGGTATCAATTTACTTCCTCTCATTATCACTCCCCCGTGAACAGACAATTCCTTCCAAACTTTCTTAAATTGCAATCCAATATTCTCACTATTACAAGGAGCAATACCAGAAATGAGAAGTCTTTTGATTTCACACAACTCCTCATCACTCTCAGTCTCTGCAGCCATTCCTCCTCAGAAATGCAACCATCAATTACTACACAAATCTTAACATCATCCTCGACCCACCATGAGGAATCATTTTCATCTTCAATGTAATCCTTACGCGTCAATCTAGACAAACAGTCAGCAGTCTTATTCACACACCCTGGTAAATACTTCACCACAAAATGAAAATCTTGAAGTCCTACAACCCATTTGCATATAGGAGAGGAAATGTTGTCTAAACCCTTCTTCTCAAAAACCTCACGCAAAGGCTTATGATCTGTCGGTACTTCAAAAAATGTTCCCCACAAAAACTGCTTGAATTGTTTAACTGCCCAGTATATAGCCAAAGCTTCTTTTTCAATTGTGGAATATTTACACTCTGCCCCACGCAAACTCCTGGAAGCAAAAACAATATTATTGAACTCACCATTCTTCAACTGTTTCAACACACATCCAAGACCTTTATCTGAAGCATCAGTAGCAACATAGCATGGTAAACCCGGTTGAAAACTACTGAGAGCTTGGGCAGAGGATAATGCTTTTTTTAAATCATCAAATTCTTCTTGGCATTTGGCAGACCAATCAAACTCTACTCCTTTCCTGAGCAAATTCCTGATCGACGAACTTCTCTTGGCAAAATTCGGCACAAACTTAGAATAAAACTCGGCCATGCCAAAAAATACCTGCACATCCTCTTTTTTCTCAGGAGCAGACAAATCAACAATTGTCTTCACTAAATCCCCTTTAGGTCTTACACCATCGCCCGACATGACCTAAATACGTAATTTCAGATTTAAAAAACTTACATTTGGTTTCCTTAAGAGTGATGCCTTTCAGTCGTAAAATCTTCAAAACCTCTCTAACACACTGGACATGACGTTCAAGTGTGTCAGTAAAGATGAGAACATCATCCTGAAAAAACTTAACACAAGTCATACCACCCAAAATCTCATTCATGAGTCTCTGAAACACAGAGGCAGCAGAGCAAAGACCAAAAGGCATACGGTTGAATTTATAAACACCAAATGGAGTGATGAATGAAGTCAACAATTTAGACTCATCACACAATGGTACTTTGTGGTAAGCGGAACTGAGATCTAAGGTTGTGAAATATTTAGCATTGCCCAATGACCCAACCATTTCAGCAATATTGGGTAAAGGAAACTTATCTTCAACTACCACTTTATTCAAATTGCGTAAGTCCACACAGAGTCTGATGTCACCTGAGCCCTTAGTGGCAACTACAATGGGTGCAATCCAGGGAGAAGCTTCTACCTCAGCAATTATTCCCTCTGACAACAGTCTCTGAAGTTCCTGTTTAACCTTATCTCTTAAGCTAAAAGGAATGTTCCTAACCTTGCACGCTATAGGTGAAGCATTCTCCTTCAATATTATCCGATGTTTGTAGCCCTTGACACATCCAATTTTGGCGCTAAAAACATCACTAAACTCCCTCACAAGTTCATCTCCAAAATTATTTACCTTCTGTATTTGTACCTGTGCTTCAGCATTAGGATTCAAAATTATACCCAACAGCTTTTGATGTGGCCAACTTAGAATGGTATCCCCTACCACGGGGACATATACCTTACCGTTAATCTTGTTACCTTTGAAATTGATAGACGCATTAAAAAAAAACTTCAATTCAATTGGTTTTCCACCATAACTATATGGTGTAACATCTGGGTCAAGCAATGTTACTTTACCACAGAAGTATTTGAAGTAGTCGGAAAGAGAAACTAAAGTTAACTTAGCTCCAGAGTCCATCATCATGGAAATATTGATACCCTCTACTTCTACCTTGTCAGCAGGATACTCACAACCAATATGATTTACGCAATTTACATCATTAATCACCTGAAGAATAAAATCATGGTCTTTGTCATCATCACTGTCACACACAATTTCATTAACCTTAGATTTCACTTTCCCAGGGGATCTGCAACATTTCGCAAAATGCCCTTTCTTCCCACACTTATTGCAAACAACAGTAATTGCAGGACAATCTTTACTATTAGCTAAATGAGAAGGCGAATTACACCTAAAACATAACAATTTAGATTTTGCTATGGTAGAAGTCTTCAATTTAGCCTTCGTTTCCACCAGCTGAACAGTTTTATATTCATGCTTGGATTTTCTTAAGTTCTCAATGCATAACTCCGAGTGCTCAATTTGTTTTGCAATGACCAAAACTTCATCCAAGGTTGGTTCACTTTTTGACCACAATGCTTCTCTGATTTTATCGTTTTTACATTCCAGCATGAATTGGTCACGGATGCGCTCCTCCACACAAGTACCGAATTTGCATTGGCTTGCTAACTTACGTAAGTTAGTAACAAAATCCTCCACAGTTTCAGAGTCACTTTGCTTACATTTACCAAAGTAGTACCTTTAAAGAATTATGGAAACTTTAGGTAAGTAGTGTCTATCAAGTTTTAGCAGGATTATTTCAAATTCATTCAAAGACGCATCCCCATCAGCACCATCTGGGGATTCAATAGAAGGAAGAGATTCCAAAATTTCCTGACCTTCAGTTCCTAAACAGTGTTGAAGAAGTGACGCTTTTCTGTCTGCAGATAAATTACTCCCACACACCCTAATATAAGAGAGAAAGACTTTCTTCCATTTGTTCCAAGCAATAGGTGGCTCACCAGGTAATGTAAGAAAAAATGGAGGAGGTGTTATGTTCTGCATCTTGTGGAAATTATTATTATTATTTATTTTCTTATTTAACTATATTATATACATGTATACTTTATGTTTCTTCAGCCAGGAGATCCAAGAGATAGCCAAAAAAACAAAGCAGATAATAAACATAAATTTGAGTTTTTTATCCAATGTTGCTTTAAAGTCTTGGAATAATCCTCATTGTACTGTGCACCTCAGAATATTTGAAGAACAATGTGTCAATTATCTTCAGAAGTTAAGCCACGTCAGAAATGTTCCCTCATTGCTAAGCACGCGTTGTTTAGAGGCGTAACGCGCTGCCAAGAGCCGTGGCAATGAACAAAATGTTCCCTCATTGCTAAGCACGCGAGCGCGTTGCTTAGAGGCGGCACGCGCTGTCAAGAGTCATGTCAATGAAAAAAAATGTTCTCTCGTTGCTAAGCACGCGGGCGCGTTGCTTAGATGCGGCACGCGCTGCCGAGAGCTGTAACAATGTTTACTAGCACGCAAATGCGTTGCTAGGAGACACGAAGCGTTTAGCAATTGCGCAAGGTTATATACAATGCAATTGCGCAACGCAAAAAAAATTTTGAAACGTCAAAAGTATCGCAACGCGGAAGCGCCAAAACAAAACATCAAAATGTTGTTTCCTGACTTACACGAACGCCGCATCAATGCATCGGAAGCGCTTGCAGGCAGTATCTGTGTTGAAGTCTCTTTCAAATTCAAAGAAGGTTCAGAAAACCCAGTCGTCGCCAAAAATGAAGTATGCTTCTTGTATTCCAAAACATTCAAAGATGATGCTTTGCCAAGATAAATGTTTATTGATAAATCCTCAGAGAAAGAAACTCCATCCACAGTAAATACAGATGTCATCCAGCCTTCACCTCTCCAACTGTCATCTACATGGAACACTCAGTCCAGAAGGGACAAAGATGATCATAGTTAGAGGGGGAGGGGGACTATACCAAACATAACTAAGTAAGACAAAATACAAACGATAAAATATACACAATAACAAAATAATATATAATAAGTATTGCTAATACCTACCCATGACATACTACACCGTGCATGCTCTCTTTCGCCGTTACCCACAGCATATGGATGCAGACTACAGGACCGGAAATCCGGCTGTTCGAAGCGATACCACCCTCGGTCCCGCCGGTGGCGGAGAGGGACTAGACCTGCTTCTTGCTCACCGAGCTCTGGCACTTCGGTGCCGCTGCTCATGCAGCACAGAAGTAAGTCACCGGTCCCGGAAGATGGGGAAGGGGTGTCGGTGCAGCAGGAGGAGGAGGAGAGGCTGAGCCAGATACCGCTGGTGTTGTTTAAGCTGTACCAGGGCAGCTAATTCATTTAATTTCCTACATTTTAGCTGAATAGGCAATGCTCTAATCCTACCATTTAGCAGGTTCACTGCTCGACGTTATGTGTGTCTTTAGTTGCTGATTGTGGTATTGTGGCTGAGGGGACAGATGCTTCTGGTTGGGAGGAGAAGTGTGGGGCAAGGGTGTGGTGGGGGAGATGGGTTGTGTTTGAATACGCACTTGTTTTAGTGTTGCTGTTGTTATTTTGTTCTCAGTGTCACGGAGGTCGTATTACTCATCTGTACCCAGTAGTGTCCCGTCAAGTCCAGTCAGGGACGATGCACACACACTCCTTGGGGGCCCTGGGTGGGCCCTGGAGCCATCTAGGTGGACTGACCTGCTCTTCTCATGGCCACAGTTAATTTGGTGTTCTGGAATGTAAATTGGTTGTTGGATAAAATCGTATGCAAAAGCTTCATCCCTCCATTCTATTTCTGCAAGAGACATACTTGCTGGGCACGTCTTGTCCCTTCCTGGCCTGTTATGGGTTTGACTTGGTCTACCATGAGAGGTTCACGCGTGGCTCCCCGGGGGTTGCGATTCTTATGCGATGGGGATTTCCCATGGAGGTACATCAAGAAGGGCTGGACCCCTAGGGCAGGTATGTGGCGCTAGCAGGCATGGTGGGGGGGGGAAATTCCTTGAACTTGATAAGTGTCTATGCACCTCCCACGGCGCTTGACCCCTTTCTTGAGGAGCTTGCGGCTGTCGCAATGCAGATGCCTCCTGGCCTCACTATCCTTGGAGGTGATATGAACGCGGTCTTGGATCCCATCTTGAATATTACGGGTACAGTCTTGGATGTTAGATGTCGTCGTTCTGCTTCCGTGCATCAATGGATGTCAAACCTGGGCCTCTGTGAGGTGTGGTGGACTTGGAACCCCCGCTCCAAGCAATACACCCATACTTCTGCAGCACATCATATGCAGGCAGGCGTTGATATGATCTTCATGCCGGCCGCTGACCTCCCCTCTGTCATAGAGGTCCAAATACTTGCTTGGGGCATATCTGACCATGCCCCGGTTCTCCTGAACATTGGCTCAACTGTCTGGACACAGCGCCTTGTGTGGCGCTTTAACGCCGGGCTCCTACAAAATGGAGAATATAAGAACTTACGTAAGGAGATCAAATAGTACTTTGAGTTAAATGAAGAAACGGTACAAACAAAGGCAATATTGTGGGAAGCTGGGAAAGTCATGATTCGTGGTCAGTCCAAAGCTCTTCTCCGGACAGAGGAAAGAGCCAAGCATGCCCACTTGCCCATTTAGAGGCCTATGCACTTCAATTGGAGAGGCGCATGGACAGAGGGACCAAGGGGAAATGGAAAGTGCTTTGAACCTTGTGCGGGAAGAAATTTGGGTGCATTTACTGGAGGCTGCAAAGCAACTATGGCCTGCATTGCAGGGGAGGGTCTATGGCTGGGGTGATAAGAACAGCAAATTGCTGTACTGGCTGACCACCAAACCCTTGTAGGACGGGCGAAACCGAAGTCGTTGTTAAGACAGGATTGTCTCAGGCCACTCCTGCCGGCATAGCGGACTTATTTGCGCAGTACTATGCCACACTCTATACCACAGGACTTAGGCCCTTAGTGGAGCTAGATGCACTGCACTGACCTCTATGAAGAGGCAATGGAAATCGGCGGATAACGTGGATCATAGTGGTTCGGCCAAAGACACAGCCTCCATCCTTGTCATGTGCAGATTATAGGCCGATATCTCTGATCAATGGCGAACTAAAAATATATGCCACTGTCTTGGTGACCAGTTTTGGGACATTTGGTCCACCCTGATCAATGTTTCATGCCAACCTGCAGTACTAAACACTGTTTTAGGCGCTTGAATGATGCACTGATGCGAAGGCATATCCTTCCAGAGTTTCTGGCACTGATGCTGATAGACTTTGAGAAGGCGTTTGATGCTGTTGATTGGGGATAACAGAGACAGGTGTTCGGTAGGGCGGGATTTGGCTACAAATTCCGGCGTTTGGTACATCTGCTTAATCACTGTCCAATGACCATAGTGCTGGTTAATGGGACGGTGTTGGAGGCTTTTTCTATTTGTAGGGTAGCAAGGCAGGGATGCCTACTATCCTCTCTTCTCTTTGCTTTGGCCAGTGAACCCTTGGCATGCATGCTCTGAGAGGATCCATTGGTGATAAGTTGGCATTGGCCTCATGGGCTGGAGGACTGTATTGCCTTGTATGCTGATGAGGTGCTATTGTACCTGTTAAATCTGGCAGAGTGGCCCCCATTGTCTACGTCTACTGCATCTTTTTGCAGAGGCGTCCAGACTACTCATAAACCCTAAGATATCCCTCTTAGTTCCTTTGACTGGGACTCTGGATACAATTGAAAGGCAATCCGAATTGCCCATATCGCAGCTTAGCTTTACCTATCTGGGAATTTAAATTGCGCTGAGACATCCCTCGTATGGGCGTTAAACATTACGCTGCTCATCCACAGAGTTAAAGCTGACCTGAATAGGTGGCACTCATTGCCCCTCAACGTCCTGGAGTGTATTACCTTGTTTAAGATGCTGGTGTTGCCATGCTTTATCTCCTTTAAAACCTTCCAATACAATTACTGTCTCATTGGTTCGGGGAAATGGATGCAAGGGCTACTGCCTTCCTATGGCAGAACGGGAGGCGATGTCTTAGTTGGGCCATATGTCGATGAAGCACATACGAGGGAGGGTTTGGCATATCCAGTCTATGGGACTATTATTTAGCATCCCAGGCTCTTGTGAACAATGAATGGGTCACGGGGGTTGGGTGGATCCAGTCTATTGTTTAGAGCTTACAACACCGGGTCTCCCCCACATTATGGACCTTCTCTATGGTAGCGTGGTATCGCAGAAAATCCCAGGAGTAACCAGGATGGTGTTCATGGGATGGCTGGAGGTGCAGTGTCGTACCCGGTGGTGGAAGAATCTAACACAACAAACTCCACTGTGGTGGGGGACCTGACTGGGAGAGGTGAGTGCACTGGAGGGGGTTTCACAATTGGACTCTATTGGCATAACTGTGCTTGGCGATGTGTGGTTGGATAACCATAAGCAGTCCTTCCAGGAACTCCAGCTGGGATACACATTGTTGCATACACAGTTCCATAAATCTCTACAATTGCAGCATGCACTGACATCCCCATACCTGAGGCTACTCCAATATCTGAATTTAGTCCTATAGTGGCTAAAGAGATGATGGGGGCATTGGGCAAATGGAGAATCTCCCAAATATATTGTTTGATCATACTAAGGGGCAGATTTATGGAAAGTGGCAGTGCACCGAGTGCAGCGCCACTTTCCCTGTGTCCCTTAGCACCACACTACCGCCACCATGTGTGCAACGTATTTAAAATACGGCGCATCGTGACACAGGGTAGGGGGGCAATAGCATCATTTCTCATGATGCTATTGATGTACTCTTCAGGAGTGGCGCCAAAATATACAAGAATGAAAGCCCCCTTTTAATGCCTGCTCTTGAACAGGCATTAAAAGTGCCGTAAAACATGGCGCAAGGAAATCTCATAGATTTCCTGAAGCGAATTTTCTGTCTCCCCTAATGGGGTAATGCCCCCTTTGCATACATTATGCCTGGCACAGGCATAATGCAGTGCAACGGGTTACAGAGTGGCTCAATGGATGCCCTCAGAGGCATACTAAAATCCGGTCCAAATGGACTGGCGACCCAAGGGCCGAAGTGAAAGAGGAAATGTAACATTTGCTATAAAAATTTAATGTTGACATAACTGAATATTTCTAATGTACAATGGGGCTGACTGGATGAACAGGGGACGCATTCATATGTTTTATTCTACCAGATCTGTTTTGTGACAAACTTTACTCTGAATAAAATAAAAATGTGGTTATCAAAAAAAAGGTGCTTGTGCTGGGTTTTTGAAGAGGTTGAATTTTAGAGATATCTGGAACGTTAATTTGCAAGTCAGCAACTCTAATTAAAAAAATAAGGGCACTCAGTTGGACTAGGCAGCTTTTTCTTCTGCCATTCAGCTTAGATTATGAGGTCTTGAGACCGCCAGCCACACAGTGACAGTCGGACCGCCGGACTCCAGACGGTCCGACCCCAACATTGTGACCCTGGCGGTAGGACCACCAGAGGACCGCCATCACCAACAGGAACATTGTCCCCAAAGGGCTGATGGCGGTTGGGCTCGTGGTCCGCCACGGCAGCGCTGAACTCAGTGAAGCTGTGCTGATCTTGACTCCTGTTTCCGCCGGCCTTTCCAATAGCAGGGACCCCGCCATGGAAAGGCAGGTGAAAACACAGTGCAGGGGGACCCCTGCACTGCCCATGCCCATTGCATGGGCAGTGAGGGGCCCCTCCGTCCACCTCCCTCAGAATGCACACTGTCTGCTCAGCAGACAGTGCACATTCCAATGGTGCTGGTGTGCTATGGTATTGGCCTCGGCTCCCTTGAGGGAGACCAGTGGAAATGTCTTAATATGACCAGGGGGAGGTAACCAGTATGATGTCTACCTCCTCCCCATGGCGGTCAGAGTATTCCGACCGCCAAAGTCATAATGAGGCCCAAAGTATTCAATGCCCTACTACTGGGCTTGGTCAACAGCCAAACACGGGGGTTGGTTGCACATGGTAGGATGTAGCCATGTTTCAGTTGAAATGTGCACGGCTTAAGGTTGTGAGCAGTTGGGATTGCCCTTTTTTGGGGGTTTGAGTATAGGGTCTGGCTAGAAGTCATGCTCTGTGGCCAACTCCTGCTGAGGGTTGGCATAGGGTCTGGTCAAAGGCCAGGCGCTGTAGCCAACCCCACTGACATTGTAAGCACTGCACATAGTGGGGGTAGATGCAGGGCCTCGAGGCCAAGCCCTACAGCCAAGCACACTATGCACAGCCAAAGGCTGTGTGCAGTTGGGTTTGCCACCCCTTGGAGTTTTTGCTTATGGGGCCAGGCCACCCTGTGGCAAACCATCTCTGTGCACAGCTGAAGGTGATGTGTTGAGGGTCTCATTTTCCCGTGGACTGCTATGTGTGCAGGGTCTAGTCAGAGGCCAGGCTCAATGGCCAACTCCTGCTGAAAACAGCCAAAGGCATGGACATCCATGGTCTGTTGTCTTTGGATGGTTAGGTCCAAGGAAATGTTGGATGTGTATAAGATACAAAAATATCACTGAAGAAAATGGAGTTACGATTAACTTTGGTAATAACAGCTAAAAGTTTATTTGAAAAAAACTCAAATTCACCAAAAACATCGTTAAAGTGCAGTTATAGTTATGAAATAAAACAAAAAAAACAATGAATTTTTGTTAGGAGCACAAAACATAACTCGCATAACAGCCATGCAAACTCCAAGTGTAAGAGTAATGTGATATGTAATATTACGTGTAGGATGTTTTACATTTGTAATTACATCTGTTTCATTGAGGGTTAGGTCATGAGCATTACATGTGGTGTGTGAGTTATAATTTGCATAGTTGTGTATCAATAAAAAAACGCACTTTTAGCAGATCACAATATAGACTTTCAATCCCCTTAGATACCTTGAGAACCGCTCCTGGAGACATTAGAATGAAGGGTGCAGTAGCACTGTTCCCGCCGGTGTGACTCACTGGTTACCCTCCAGAAGTGCAGAAAATTCCACTCTTTTGCAGACTAATAAGGAACAGCACCATATACAGGTTGGTATCTGTTCTGCATTATCTTCTAGAGCGAGTGTTACCTGTGTCAGATCCACTCCCTGTCTGTCACAAAACGTCTTCAGTGCATCAACGCAGGAACCAGCCCTCAGCTTCCCACAAAGAACCAAACACAATGACTAGAGAAACAGCAAAAGGAGAAGAATTATATAGAAGAGATGCAAAGTTCAAAGCAGCCACTGTCGCCCAAGAGCTGATGGCAAATGAAAACTCAGGTTAGAGGAACTCAACCACCATTGCCTAAGGACATCAGTTAAGGATGTGCAGGGGATGCTGGTTATGAGGCTTCGATTATTGATTGATAAGACAAGGCTGGGCCAGTACATTCTAGAGGGGGATTGGGTGTAGGAGGCATAGAACCACATCTAAGACAAGGACATAGCAGTGCTCACCCAGATGTCCAGGCTTTGGCCAGATGGGTGTTTTCTAAATGTTTACACAAGAGGAAATGGGAGGGGGGTGGCTGAGTTCTGTTGGGAATTGTTCATGTTGTTTTGTTCTGGGTTTTTTTTCAGCTCACTCCTAGGGATGGAATCATTTATTTAAGCAAAATCACTTTCTTCCCAGAGATCCAAAGTGTAATGCATGCACAAAGGGTGAGTCCTGATAGAGAACTTTAACATGAACAAGATGATGTCCACACTGAAAATAATTACCATGAACGCACAAGGATTGAATGCCCAGCCAATGATGAGTAACATGACTCTGTACAACATATGTCTGCCACAAGAAAAGTAGCAGTATATTTACTAAGATTTTGCACTGTTTGCATCTCAACAGGGGTGCAAAATCTTAAACTTATTTTGTGCTGGAAATTCACTTGAAAGTAGTGCTAAGCAGCACCTAGCATTGCTTTGCATTACTTAGAGCCAATGGGGCACTCCATGGGTGGTGCGTGGGTGTTCCCATGCAACCGCCCAATGGTTTTTGATGCAAAACCCTTTAGACACGCTTATGCATAAAAATAATGCCCCATTGAAGTGGGCAGTATCAAGGAGAAATACCTATATTTCTCCTTTCTTTTCTGACTTTTCATGTGTGCTGTACTGTACAGCACATATACAAAGTAAAAAAGGTTTTAAAGTTACTATGGGCCAGATGTATGTCCATTTTATTTTTCGGTCTCTAATTGGGACTTTCTGCGAGTCGCAATTAGAGACTCGTAAAATGAAATGTACAAATAGGTCTCAGACACATTTAGCGATTCCCAATGGGGACATCAATTTTAATAACGTAGGTCGCAGTTTGTGACCCCGTTGGGAATGGCTGCACTCACAGGGATGGTGGCCTGCTGGGTACAGCAGACCACCATGTCTGCGACAGCTTTTAAATAAAACAGTTTTTTTTTTTTTTTTTGTTTTTTTTTATGCAGCCCTGAATGGAAAACGGGATGCATTTCAAACAAAAAAAATTAGTTTTCTTTTAATTTTTTCAGGGTAGACAGTGGTCCGTGGGACCACTACCTGGTCTGAAAAAATACTTATGCTTCCTTTCACTTCCAGTTTGCGAATGGGTTACCACCAACTTTAAGTTGGCGGCAACTGTGAATGTTTTTTGTTTTTAAAGATTTTATTGTAAACACTGCGATACTGTACAAAACCCAAGTGGGATCGAGGTCCCAGCATCTGCAAACAATTGTACATAATAAGTCAGAGAATTGGGGAAACGGGTAGGACAATGGGATATTGTCAATTGTGTTTTGAAAACATATTATACTAATCAAGTCAAATGGAAAAGGAGGAAAGGGATAAAAGAGAAGATAAAGATAGAGATAAGAGATGGGGAGTAGGCAAAATGTTGTACTATAGGACACTCGGGGTAGAGGCGAGAAGGGGTAGGGAGAATAAGCAAACTAGCCGGGTGGTGAGGACATAAATACAGAGTCATCTGGCCCCCTGGGGGTAGAGGGTGGACTCCTCACTGTGTCGACATCTGAATTGAGAGCAAGTCGTGGGGTGCATTTACAATGGGACATCCGTGTCAGGCCGGGTGTCTTTCCCTTGGGGGTCATAGCATCGGGCAGTAGTATACCCTGGACTAGTGTATTATCAAGGTAGCAGCACAATCAGGATATTGGGGCCTAGATCTTCTGTCTTCACTTGGCCGGTTCATGCTTATTACTAAGTGTCCTTCCAATGACTCGGAAAGATGGATCTGCGAGAGGAGCATGCTAAAAGAAATAGGAGAGACCAGGATTGAGTCTCTAATGAAGATGAGGAAGAGAAGAAAGAAAGAGAAGAAAGAGAGACTAGTGAGGAGGAAAAGAGGAAGAAAAAAGGGGGGGAAGGAAAGGAAGGGGGAGAGTGGGAAGTGGGGGAGGGAGGGCAGGTGGTTTCAGGTGGTCTACGATCATCCCACAGTGAGGAAGGGGGTCCCACACCTGGTTAAATATTTGAGCTTGGTCTTGCAGGTTATAGATGATTCTTTCATGCGTGGCAGTACGGGTCATGGCTATGATCCATTTTTCCGGGGTTGGAGAGCCCTCCGACCGCCAGTGACGGAGTATGCAGATTTTTGCGTTGTTGTGTGCAGCAATCTTTTGTGCGGTCTAGGGAGGTCTGGGAGGGAGGTCGTGTCTTGTAAAAGTATGAGGGGGGGAGTGGTGACGGGAGTAGCATGGATTCGGCTAGAGTGGAGCCCACCACGTCCCATAGTAGCCGGACCGTTGGGCAGTCAGTTAGGATATGTTTTAGGTCACAGCAAGTCTATGGACATCGCCAGCACTTCGCATGCGGGAGGAGCCCTGTCCTGTGCAGTTTCGCTGGGGACCAGTGCCAATCGTGTAAGACCTTAAAGAGGCAAAACTTTAAAAGTGCCTTCCGGGTACCTCTGTCCAGGGCTTCTAGGATGCCTTCCCAGTCGTCTGGGTCTAGGGTCTGTTGCAACCGGGTTTGCCATTGTAAGCGTAGCTTATCTAGGAGAGGTTGGGAGTAGAGCTGTCGGGTGATTAGGTCGTAAAGACCCGCCATAACTCCCCTGTGTTGCCCCCACTGCTGCAGGTAGGCCACTATGGGTGAGGACTGGGACCCCCGTCGAGTAGTATCGGTCCTGTGGGAGATACAGTGCTTGAGTTGTAAGTATCTCCACACTTGGCTCGGCGGGAGATTGAATTCTTCCCGTAGCCTGGGGAAGTATTTGAGCTTGTCATTTTCCAGGATCTGAGAAAGAGTGTGGATGCCAGCCCTCTTCCATTGCGGCCAATTGAGCACTTCACCGCCTATCCGAGGTCCACTGTTGCGCCACAGAGGCGCATGGGCTTGTAGGAGAGGATGGACTACAAGCAGTTGGTGGACCCTTCGCCAGGCTGCCCTAGTCGCCTTCAAAATAGGGTTCAACGAGTTGGCAGATGGGAGGTCGTCACTGTAAGGTCCCCAAGTCCCTCATTCGCAGATAACAGCTGCCTTTCCACTGCAATCCACTGAGGCGGATCCAGCACTTTGGACAAAGTATGGGACAGTTGGGACAGGTGTAGTGCTAATTAATAATGCTCTACCGACGGAAGTCCCATGCCCCGTGGGAGCGGCGGGCTAGGAGCTTGGCGGGCGATAAGCGTGGTCACATTGAGCCCCATACAAATGATCTGATGAGTGCATCTATGCTTTGTAGCGTGTGACGGGACACCTGTAGAGGGAGAAGTTCCGGAATATAGGTGAAGCGGGGCACCGTGACCATCCTGACCGCCTGTACTCGACCCCACATGGAAAGGCCCAGTTGGGTCCATTTTGCAAAGTCAAGTTTCGTCCGTGCGATGAGGGGATCGATGTTGTCCGCCACCATATGCACCAGGCCCGGATTGACTAGCACTCCCAGGTATTTGAGGCGTTTCGGTGTCCAGCGAAATGGGAAATCTAGGAGTGCTGGTTTTGTAGTTATCCGCGAGAGGGGGAGCGACTCGCTCTTAACCCAGTTGATGCGGTAACCGGAGAGGGTTGCGAATCCATCATTGACCTCCAGCGGAGCTGGTATAGAGCGTTCTAGATCCGTGAGAGTTGATAGGACATCATCGGCATATAGGTAGATTTTGGAAATACCTTCAGGTAGTATAAAGCCAGTTATGAGGGGGAGGATCGGATAGCTGCGGCCAGGGGCTCCATTGCCAGCAGGAACAAGAGGGGCGAGAGGGGACAACCCTGTCGTGTACCTCTACGGATAGGGAAGGGGTCTGAGATGAAGCCTCCACAATTGACTCTTGCCGCGGGCTGATCATATAGTAGCCGCACCATTGAAATAAATCTGTCTCCCAGACCAAATCTCTCCAATGTCGTAAACAGGTAAGGCCACTCTATGCGATCAAACGCCTTTTCGGCATCCAAGGACAGAGCCGGCGCCCTCTCTGGTAAGTCCCTCGAGGTCCATAGGGTATGGCATAAAGTGCGCAAATGGTTCCTAGAGGTGCGGCCCGGTACAAACCCCACTTGTGTATGGTGCATTAAGGATGGTATAACTTTGCGTAATCTATTTGCCAGGACACTTGCTAACATTTTGAATATCACCGTTTAGAAGAGATATGGGCTGATAACTGCCACACAGCAGGGGGTCTCTCCCGGGTTTTGGTATGATGGCTATCGTGGCATTGTTGGATATGGCCCCCAGTGTCTGTGCTGAGCAGGCTTCATTCAAGGCCTCGTGCAGATTATCAATCGCCTCTCTACCTACCCATTTGTAGAATTCCGCCGGGAATCCATCCTCCCCAGGCGATTTGTGGTAGGGGATGTCGGAGATGACTCTTTCTATTTCCTGTCTGCTTATTTCCCCATCTAAGAGGCTGCAACCCTCATCTGACAGAGAGAGTAGGTCAAGGCCCCGCTAGGAAGGCTGTAATCTGAGCAGGACTGGATGTTGTTTCTGGTGTATAAAGGCACCTGTAGAATGACGCGAATTCGTTTGTGATAGCTTGCGGGTGTGTTAGTATTTCTCCGGAGGAAGCACGGATAGCCAGGATGGCAAGAGCAGCTGTTCTTTGGCGAAGCTGGGCTGCTAGCAGATGCCCCGCCTTCTCGCCCTGTTCGTAGTGTCTCCCTTGTAACCTCTATAGGGCATATTCAGCCTGGGTAGTATATAGCTCATTAAGGGCCATTTGGGTACGCTCTAGATTTCAGCGCCCTGAGTGGGAGGGGTGTGCGGTGTATTGTCTAGTGAGTCGACGAATGTCGAGTTCCAGTGCCGCCTGTTTCTCTTTTCTGTCTCTGTTCACCAGCGCAGCATCCTGCAGGAGCTGTCCCCGTATCAAAGCCTTAGCTGCGGCCCACATGATTCGGCTAGAATCAACAGTGGCCAGATTATCTTGGGCAAAGGTGGATGCATGGTCCTGCAGTTGTAACCTACCTTGGGGGGAGCGATAGCGATGGACTGCAAATCGCCAGGGTTTGCGGCCCGGGGATCCTAGGCCCAATTGGATGGCTACACTGTTTGGGGAATGGCCTGAAAGTCCGCCCTCTAATATGCTGTCTTCATGGGTGTGGGCCACAAGTTTGTGGGACAGAAGAAAATAGTTGAGTCAGGATTGGGTGCCGTGTACCGGTGAGAGAAAAGTAAATTCTGTTTCTGTTGGGTGGGTCAGCCTCCAGTAAGCCACTAGGCCGTTGTCCGATAGTATGTCAGTCTGTAGGGCTCTGTCTGCATTATTACTTACGTCCAGGGGTCCCGTTCTGTCCAATACTGCGTCTCTGGCTATGTTCCAGTCACCCCCTATTGCATAGCGAGATGCCCCTATCTCAGTCAGAAGTCGATTGATTTGTAGGAAGAAGAGGCGTTTGGGGCCACTTGGTGCGTAGACAGAGCCCATGCACAGTGAGGAGTTGTCTATCTTTAGTTTAGCAAAAACGTCACGGCCCTCAGGGTCAGTCCATGATTTGATAACCGTATGGGGGAGGGTTTTACGCAGCAATAGCGCCACCCCGCATTTTCTCGGAGTATTCTTCGTACTAGGTGAGGGTGGGTTGCAGCTAAACAGGACGGTGCCAACCCAGTCTCGTCGTAATTTATCGGATTCCAGTCTGTCCAGGTGTGTCTCTTGTAAAAGGGCAATATCAGCCTGTTTGGAGTGAAGATAGGATAGAACCTTTTCCGTTTTATGAAATGGGTGAGGCCATTTATATTCCATGATATGATCCGTAGAGGTACTGCCAGTGCCTTGTTCGAATCGGACATCCCTGCTCCTTATGGAAACCTACCCGGGAGTGGGGGCACTAGGGGCAGGGCAGAGGGGGGAGGGAAGGGGTTAAAAAGGGGGGGGAGTAGGGACTTGGCACGGACTCTAGAGGCGGGGAAAGAGGATGGGGGGAAGAGAAGGCAGTAAGTATGTAGGGTGATAAGAAGAGGAAAGGGGGAAGAAAAGTGTCTGCAAAGAAAAGGAACAAGTGGGCAAGACTGAAAGAGAAAAGAAAGATTAGGAAAGAGAAAAGAAAATCAGGACAGAAGTCCCGGCGTTCTCGAGCTGTGACCTTGTGGGTCTAAAACCCAGGCGTATTGAGCTCCGGTGCCTGGCCAGCGGGCCCCGTGCAGAGGGAGGCGGTGTACGCGCAGCACCCCGGCACCCCCTGAACTGATTCTTCCATCTGGGCGACGAGGGAGGGAGGTGAAGGGTATGAGGGGAGGGTTGCATAAAGAGTATGTGTAGCTCTCATGGTAGCCTAGGTCCAGAGGCGGGGTGATGCTGTACCTTTGGAAGAAGGTGGGGGGGGAGGTGAGGGGAGAGAGTGGAGGGCAGGGGAAAAGCTCTGTGTGGAGCTGCAAAGATTTTGGGAGATAAAATCAGTACCTTGGTCGTATCCAGAGGGGTATAGCTGTAGGGACCATGTATGTTAATTTGATCTAAATCGCTACGCTGCTCTTGTACACTAGGCAGTTGCAACTATACCCTACCGCCCACAGTGGGCCCTCAACAACACTCATTGAAAACAATCCAAACCAAGATGAATTGGTAGTAAATGGGAACAGTGTAACAATTCTAACAGTTCTAAGGAGGTGCATAATATCTTTTTACCAGATAAAACGGGAGTCATGTTACTGAAAGGGTGGTGTTTTTCTGAGTCTCTAAGAAAAGAGAGAACAGAGAAGGATACACGGAAACAGGTAGGCAATGGCCCTCAGTAATAGAATGTCAATAAGTTCACAAAATCAGGTACTCATCTCTCGGTTTGGTCTTCTCTGCAGCAGGATCCCTTTGGCACATCCGTGACAGCCCATAGTCTACGATAGCGAAGGCCCTGAAGGGCGCAGTGCTTGTTGGACCTCACGTGGGGGCCACCGAGGGCTTAAAAAGGGGACTGGGATTTGTCTCTGTCCGACAGCTGTGTGTGCCTCGCCACCGCCTAGAGTACATGGCCCCTGTTGTCGTAGCTTTTTGTGAGTCTCTCTAGGTCTCTTCCCCTGGTTTGGGTGTCCATGGTAGATCTTCCGTCAGGATCAGGTGCGGATTTTGGATGGCCGGCTCCCGAGGGTAGGCCCCGTATGTCCTGGGGGATCTGAGCTGTCGTAGGGCTTATACACCAAGCTGAATTTAAATTAGTCATCAAGCCAGGAAGAATGAAACCAGTCACTATTGAAAGTAATGTTACTAACTGTATTCAAACTGTTTCTCACACTGCTGATTTTTGGCAACAGAAATTCCACAAATTGTTTCAAGACAAATTAGGGAAAATTATAAATTTTGCACACACCATAAAGATAAAACAAGCTGCAGTACCCATAAAACATAAATTGAGAAATGTTCCACTTAGTGTAAGATCGGATTTGTCCAAGTTGCTCAAAGACATGTGTGAACAGGGTATTATAGAGAAAGTGGAAGCTACACTTTGGCTGTCTCCCATAGTTCTGGCGAAGAAAAGTTCTGGAGAGTTGAGGATGTGTGTGGATTTGAGGAGTTTGAATGAGGTGATCTGGGTTGACAGTTTTCCATTACCACGCATTGATGATCTTATTACAAAAGTTGGCCCTGCGTGTTGGTTCACAAAATTAGACCTAAGATCGGCTTATCATCAAGTAGAATTAGATGTTAATTCGAGACACCTGACAGCCTTTGTTACTCCGGATGGAACCTTCCAATTTTGCAGGTTGCCATTTGGTCTAGCTTCTGCTGCTGCCGTATTCCAAAGACTGATGACTGATATATTTTCTAACAATTCTAATGTGGTGGTATTTCAAGATGACATACTGTTTTTTGCTGACACAGACAGTGCTCATGATAGAGTTTTGGAAGAGGTCCTGAAGACCTTGGAGGAAAGGGGGGTGACCCTAAGGAAGGACAAGTGCATTTTTAAGACTAGGGAAATTGAGTATTTAGGTCATGTTCTTTCTGACAAGGGGGTTAAACCCAAGCCAGGCTCAGTAAAGAGTATTCTTGAGGCTCCAGCACCGGAGACCAAAGAGCAATTACTATCATTTTTGGGGTTGTGCGAATTTTACGCAAAATTTCTGAAGGATTTTGCCAAGACCACAGATTGTCTCAGGTCACTACTTAGGAATAAACAGACTTTTGTTTGGTCTAAAGAATGTAATGAAGCATTTGAGCAGATTAAACAAAGTATTATTAAATCTCCAGCATTGCAACCTTTTTCAGAAGATCGTAAAACCATAGTTACAGTAGATGCATGTGAGTATGGTTTAGGAGCAGTTTTAACGCAAATTTCTGATAGTGACTTCGGCAAAGAAAATACTGTTGGCTTTGCTTCAAGAACTTTACGAGAGGTAGAACGGAAATACTCCGTAATTGAAAAAGAACTGTTAGCTTGTGTATGGAGTGTGGAGAAGTTTAGACAGTATCTTTGGGGTAGACATTTTATTTTAAGAACAGATCATCGGCCCCTGGTGGATATTTTATCGGGTAAAAAAGTTAGACACTCCACTGCTCGCATAACCCGACTTTCAGCTAAGTTATTGGAGTTCAATTTCTTGGTTGAATATATTCCAGGAGGGAAGAACAGTAGGGCAGACTGTCTTTCTCGTTTGCCCATCAGAGAGGATGACGAGTTAGAATGGGAAACTGAGATTGAAGAGTGTTTCATAGCATCCATCTCTGACTTTGATGGTATTTCAGATAAAGGGTGCTTGGTTGAATCATTGAAAAAGGATAATTTACTATGTGATGTTATGCGCATGGTTAAGGTTGGCTGGCCGAAGGAGAAAAGGTTGTCTTTAGATTTGCAGCCCTTTTGGAAAGTGTCAGACGAATTGTCTATTGAAGGGGACAAACTTATTAGAGGTGATAAACTTGTTCCTCCTGAACGTTTTAGAAATGATTTGATAATCAAAGCACATTCTGGTCATTTAGGTTCCACAATCACCAAAAGGAAACTAAGATCAAACTTTTGGTGGCCTAAGATGGACAAGGAAATTGAAGAATTTGTGAGAAATTGTACTAGGTGCTGCTCTAGCGACAAGGTACTCAACACTCAGGAGGCGGGAGATTCTTTTGTTCCATCCCCAGCTAGAGCTTGGCAGAAAATTGGGTTAGATTTTCTAGGGCCTTATTACATATTACCACCGGATATGAGGTACTTCGTTGTAATTGTAGACCATCTTTCAAGATGGGTGGAAGTTCTACCAGTTAGATATCCAACTACACAAAGTGTTATCAATTGCTTGAGAGATGTTTTTGGTCGGGAGGGTTTCCCAGAACAGATATTGACGGACAATGGTGTTCAATTTGTTTCTGGTGAAATGTGTGAATTTTTAGGCAAATGTGGAATCAAACACATAAGGACCCCATTGTATCATCCTCAGAGTAATGGCATTGTGGAACGCTTTAATCGTGTGCTAGTGGAGTGCATTCAGGCTGCTCTCAGGAGCAACTTATCAGTGGTTCAGGCAATTAAGGAATTGATTTGGTCCCATCGTACAACACCTCATGTCGCCACTGGTAGAAGTCCTTTTGAATTAATGAGAGGCAGAGTTGCTACAACGGAATTGTGCCCTTTCTGGATGATTGAGCTTTTTCATGATGGTAGCAACTTGAAGGAAATTTGGAACACTGCAAAACATAATTCAGATTTTAGTGGCAGGAAAAGGCTGGTTGTGTTTAGGGATAACAATACTCTGCAAGTGGGTGACTGGGTGAGAGTTAAAGATCCCTTAGTGGTTAGGAAAGGCTTGTCAAAGTTCAGAGAGTCTCAACAACTTCTTGAGGTACGTAAAAATGCAGCAAAACTTACTGATGGTAGTTGGTGGAGCATAACTAGACTGGCGTTGGATCCCAGTGTCTGAGATGAAGTTGCGGAGGGTAAGAAGTATGGGCACAAATCTTTGGGTCAAGCTAAACAAGCAGGGAAAAAAGTTATTTCTGAACAATCAGATATGGGAATTAGAAGGAGTGTGAGGAAATGTCACAGGCCTACTAAATTCCAAGACTATGTTTTGCCTAGAGGAAATATATTATAGTGTTGAGGAATAATTTTAATTTTATAGTGTTTAAGCTTCTGTGTGATCATTTTAGTACTTGTATTTTATTACTTGTTTTTCTTAGATTAGTTTCTCTTTAGTCATTTAATTTGTGTTTTAATGTTGCATTTTTGTAAAGGGGGGAGAAGTGTGGTGATGTAAGAGAGAATGCTAGTGCGTAGAGTGGAATCCACTGACCGGCAACGGGCTGGGGATTCCACACTACGCCAACGGGTGTCGGTGCTGATGGTTTTCTCTGTGCCTCCTATTACGATGTAACTTGCTTACTGTTTTGGACTAACATTAAACTACATGGAAAAGAAGAATGCTTGTCTCTCGTGGTGTTCCCCACAGATTCCCCGTTCTTGGTGATCCACATCCTGGCCGGCTCGAATAGGCCGAATTTCACACCTAAGCGGCGGAGGCGAGTGCGGAGAGAAAGGAAAGCTCTCCTTCGTTCTGCAGTCTCTTTGGAAAAATCAGCTGAGAGTCGGATTTCCAGGGTGCCCGACTGAAATGGACCTTGCATTCGGGCTGCCTGCAGCAGTTGGCGAGCCTGCCCATGGCGCAGCATACAGGCTATAATTGGACGAGGGCGTCCCTTTCCGTCTTGCCTCTTGGGACCCACTCTGTGCACCCTTTGAAATTCCAAAGGAGGATCAAATGTTATATCCGTTAGCTTGGGAAGTGCTTCCCGTAGGTAGGAGAGTATGTCCACGCCTTCGATGCCTCCCGGAAACCCAAGAAGGTGAACATTGTTCCTGCGGCTCCTTTCCTCCAAGTCAGTCAGTTTGCTACGAAGGTGCAGGAGTTCTTGGTCTCTGTCGGTCCAGGAGGCTACTTGAGTTTCGCAGAAGAGTAGTTGGCGGGCTGGTTTACCCGATGTTTTGCCCGTCGTCTTGCCCCTGGTCATTGCAGGTTCCCCCGTGCAGGTAGGGATCCGAAGGGTACCTGTCCTTGGCGCAGTAGATGCAGAGAATGTAGAAAATGTAGAATAGGGGAGGTGGGGGGAGGAGGCGGCAGGTGGTCGGCAGATTTGGGTGGGTACTTCGTTGTCTCACAGAAAAAAAAACTCAGAGAACAGGCATCCGGGCGCTTGGGCAGAGTGTGGGTCCGGGCGCAGGTACAGCCTCAGGCAATCTCCCGCTCTTCCAAGGGAGGGAGGAGGTCAGTGCAGCAGTAAGTCCGGCCGGACATTGATTGGAGATGCGAGGGCGAGAGAGGGCCCCAGTATGCGCACCGGTGATGCCCCCGCCAGGTTGTGGTGTCCAGGGTCCCCAAAAAGGGGGGGGGGGATTCTGCAGTTCCCCGCTCCAAATCAGGCGAGAGGGGGGTCCGTGGCGCTGTCGCTACCCTCTATTGGCTGTCCAAGTTTCACCCCCACGCCCGTCGGGGCGGGGCCCTCCAGGCTCCGGGCAAGGGGGGGGAGTGGGGTTAAACGAGGAGGCCCCCAGCTGCTCACCAAACCCAACGTCCGCAAAGAAGTCCGGAAAGAAGAAGAAGGAGGAGTAGGAGTGAGAGTGAGAGTGAGGTAAGCCCCCTAGATCAAGCCTCCTGGATGCTTGAGGTCACAGCTGTTGTTGTTGTTCTTGTTCTTTCCCCCCACTGCAGGCCTCTGTAATGATATGAGATGGAGGTGGAGGAGTAAGTATAGCGAGGGCCACAGCATGGGCACCGGCGACGTCCCCACTCATCCAATAGCAGCAGCGTGTCTGGGGCCCTTGGGGAGGGGGCTCCGTGGCTCGCAGATTCAGGTCCAGCTCCAGCATCGCTCCCCGCGAGGACAGGGCTTTCCAAGCCCCAAGCGAGAGGGGGGGCGGGGAAGTTCCTGGGCGCCCGCCGCCCTCGAAGTCCACGGCAGAGGGAGGCACGCCTCCTGGGTCGGGCCTTCCAACTACTCGAGGCCGCCACTTTCCGTCCCGCCGCAGGCCTCTATCTCATCCTCCGCTCTCCCCAGTCGCTCAGGGGAGAGCGTGCGTCCCCCGCTCGAGCCAGTGACTCTCCTGCGCCGCAATTCTCAGTGCTTGGTTCGGCGATGGTTGGGGGGGATGGGGTAGGCGGGGAAGTTCCTGGGTGCCCGCCGCCCCCGAAGTCCACGGCAGAGGGAGGCGCGCCTCCTGGGTCGGGCCTTTCAACTACTCGAGGCCGCGGCTTTCCATTCCACGCAGGCCTCTATCTCGTCCTCCGCTCTCCCTGCTTGCTCAGGGGAGAGCGTGCCTCCCCCGCTCGAGCCAGTGACTCTCCTGCTCCACCGATCCTCAGCGCTTGGTTCGGCGATGGTTGGGGGACCTTCAGTGCACCCCCGGCGCCGCCACCCTCGTCCCGCAGCCCGCGGCCTAGCGGAGCCCGGCTCCTAGGCGGCCATCACTGTTCGTGGCCAGACCACGCCCCCAACTGTGAATGTTTTGTGACCGCATTCATGGTCGCAAAACATTCCTACATGCCAGTGCAATTCAGTATTATTAAGGGACACCCTAAATATGCCCCTTCCCAATACTGAATCACAAAAGCAAAATGTGATTAGGTAAACAAGTTACTGAGTCGCATTTTGCTTTCGTACATAGAAAAAAAAAACATTTTTCTGCTTGCAAATGGCCTGATGGGCCATTTGTGACCTCAAAAATGCTTTGTACATCTAGCCCTTTAAATATAGTATTTTGTTCTGGAAGGGTACTCTTCCAGTACAAAACCTATTATAGATTCACTCAGATGCCTTTGCACTATGGAGCAAAGGTGTGTGCATGGCACTTGGCAGCCTGATTGTGTGCTGATGCTAGGGAGAAGGGAGGAGAGACTCATTTCACTGAAGATATGGTACTGTCCTGCTCTCCTTCCTCACGGAGCAGCATGTTTTGTGCTGCACAAAAATTCTGTAAATAGACTGCCTAATCTTTTAACTACAGGTATGGTATAGACTTAGGGCCTCATTACAAGTCCGACGGTCTGAAAACCAGACCCGTGGAGAGGAGATCGCCGCAGAGCTGGCGGTCTTCACCCCCAGCCCGGCCCTATTACAAAGTTTCCACTGGTTTGACCAGTGGAAACCTCTGAAATCAGAGGTTTAACCAGTCAGCCCAGTGGAAACCTGCAACAGCATTGGCCTCTGCTCCTCATGGAGCCGAGGCCAATGCCGTTGCACAGAGTGCCCCCAGCACCCTCTGAATGCTCACTGTCTGACATAGCAGACAGTGTGCATTCTGAGGTTGCTGGGCAGGGTGGCCCCTGTACTGCCCATGACATGGTTGTAGGCAGTGCAAGGGCCCCCTGTGGCCACCAGCATTGGGTTTCCGCCATCCTTTTCATGAAAGGGTCACCCCCATGAAAAGGCTGGCAGAAACTGGACTTGTGATCCGCGCAACAGAGCTAAACTCAGCGACCCCATGGCTGAGCTCGACTCAGACCCCGACAGCCCATCTGAAACCATGTTCCTGGCGGAAATGGCAGTCCCCTGGCGGACCAACCTCCAAGGTCATAATGTGGTGGATGGACTGGCAGTCCGACCTCCAGGGGTCAGCATGTGGAGGTCGGATCGCCTGGAGTGTGGCGATCCAACTGCCACTTCGAGGCTGGCGGTCTCAAAACTGCCAGCCTCGTAATGAGGCCGTTAGATGTTTCCCCACAAGGCAGTACTTCTTGGCTGGTTCCCAGAAGAAGGGAGGTGGTGAAGCAATATTACTGGCCAGCACCTTTTTTCTGTGGGAGGTCCTAGAGAAGCTACTGGAGGTGAAAGGAATAGTTCTAGCTCTAAAAATGACAGGTGGCATATTCACATTCACACTGGTTAACATTTATGTGTCAAATGACGGCCAAAGCCATTTGTAGAACGTTCACTAAATTCTGTCTTCTGTCACGGAGGCAATTTGAACTTAGTGATGGTTAGTGACCTAGACAGAACAGCTCACAGAGTGGGGCAAGCAGTTGCAATCACAAAGAATGAGGAAGGTATGGTTCCAAGAGGTGGGGCTGGAGGAAACCTAGTGAATGCAATGCATGGGGTTATATGTTATTTATTGGCTCACTGACGTGGGCTAAAACTGTCAAAGAAAGGGATCAGGTAATAAAAAAACCAACATAAAGCAAACATTAAGGATGACCTTGGAATCATGAATGAATTTAGGAAATACTATAAAGCTCTATATACCAGCAAAACTAGGCCTCCTAGGTCTCATATCCAGGTACAAGAGTACCTTAACCAGTTGCATATTACTAAACTCTGGACTAAACAGTCTAGACTAAACTCTAGACTGTTTTATTCAATTAGAGGAGGTGACCTATGCCATCAGTAGACTGTAACCTAATACGTGATCAATGCTGGTCGCTTTACATTGTTCTTCTACAAATGATTGTCAAATTCATTCCTTCCTTTTGACATTTTATAAGCCCTTTGTAGAAACTTCAACATTGACATACAATGTTAGTAGTGGTTACAGCTCTCCCAAAACCTTGGATTTACACCACAGAATGCTCTTCCTTCTGCTCCATTTCCTTCATTAATGTTGATCTGAAACTGCTAACTGCAATACTGGCTCATAGATGGAATCGCATTAATGCCAGGTTTGATAGAGTCACATCAATCAAGGTTTATCCCTAACAGGAACTACTGCGATAATATAAAAATAATTCTACATATCATATATGATGTCAGTAGAATTGCAACAATGTGTTGCTTCTTTCTATCAATGCACATTTGATAAGCGTCACAGGCTATTTTTAAATACAGTACTTCTGCATTTCGAATTTCACCTTAAATTTTACAATTGAGTCTTCTGTGTTACTAGCAATTAATTTCTATGTTTTTCATTTTAATTTTGTTTAAATTTGTAATATTTTTTTAATTTATAGTTGGTCTATTTTTATTTTGTACTTCATTTTATTTTTACTTTTCAATATTTATTTTATTTTGTATTGTTTCATTTGTATTTCTGAATTAAATTTTTCATTTTGCTTAATTAGTTAATTGCTTCTAATGTACTTTTAATTTAGAAATTATGTTTTTGTTTTTATTTTACCATTTTTAATTTACTGTTTTGTTTTAAATTTTTCAGTTTAATTTTCATTCTCATATATTCTCCCTTTTTTAATCTAATTCTTTTAGACTTTTATCTTTTATTTTGTTTTATGTTTATTTTATTTTTGAATTAATGTTCTGTTTTATTTTTACTAAAAGAGAACAGAATGCAAAATTAAAATGATGTAAAATAAAATTGAAAACACAAAAATGAAAACAAATAAAAAAGAATCAATAATCAAAATTAAAAAATAAAATTACAAAAACGTAATAAACATTTAAACAATAAGTTACATTTGAACTTAAATATAAAGAAAAGAAATACAAATACAAAAATAGAAATACATGAAAAAGTTACATTTAAAACATAGAAAAATCAAAAAATAAACAAAATAAAAATTAGAAATAAAAAATAAAATAAATAAAAAGTTATGTAACAAAAATCCAACAAACTTTATAAATAAAAAGTAAAGAATAAAAATGTATACAATTACACAAAAAAAACAAAAGATAAAAGTATTTAAAAGATGAAGAATTAAAAAATAATAATAAAAAACACAAAATGTCAAATTAAATGTAGATAAAACAAAAACTAAAAGATGTTACAAGTAAAGCATACAAAAACAAAGAAATAAAACAAGAAAATTAATACACAGAGATAATATGAAAATTAAAAAATTAAAAACAAGTACAATTAAAATAAAAATTAAAAATACAATGTAAAAAAGTAAATACAATATATTTCAAATTACAAACGAAAATGTAAAAAAAATTAAAAAATGTAAATGAAAAAAAGGAAACAAATTAAAAAATTATTATTTTAAATACTAAAACAAATAAAGTATGGAACTTAAACAAAAATAGATTTTAAAATGTCAGGTTAAAAAATACAGCAAACTAAAAAAGGAAAAATTAACTAAAAAAGAGTATAAATAATACAAATTAAATGAAAATACAAAATACATTTTTAATAACAAATATAGAGAAAATATAAAACATATATAAATTACAAAATGAAAGAGAACAATACAGTAACTAACTTAAAACATGCAGTAATAAAACCAAAAATAAAAAATAAATACAAATATAAGTAAAAAGTATAATAAAAATTCAAAAAATAAAAACAAAAAACATAGAAATCAAAATGTAAAAAGGAATAGAAACTACAAGCTATCAGATTATTAGGTCAAAACATTGGTTGTGCAAACATCCCACTCCCCTCATGTACCCTTTTACTGCAGCTCTAATTTATAGTTGATGCCATTGTCTTGTCCCATTGAGTGCACCTTCATGATATGTAATACCCCCTTTAATAGTATTCAATTTATGTTTCCAGTCAGTGTCAGCTCATAGTCCTGTCAAACAGCCCGTAGGCTTATAAAATGCACCATTAGGTTATACATTAAGGTATTTAAATCTAAAGAAAGTGTGTGCAGTGACTGCTGAATGTTTAGTACCAAACAAATGAGCAAGATTGGAAGCAATAACTAATACCAGGTTTATCCCATCTTTATCAAGGAAGAGACGCACCCAAAAAAGGTGAGGGTTGTTGTCCCTTTTTGTTTCTCTACTAGCCATGTGAGCAAATCGACCAGGTTTGATCGGAATGCCACAGGGATGGAGTTTACACAAAGACATATAATCCTTGGTAGAAACCCTCATTCTGAGGATGGCGGTCTCGAGACTGCCAGCCCCGATGTGACGATCGGACCGCCGCACTCCAGGGGGTCTGACCACCAAATTACGACCCTGGCGATCAGACTGCCAGGGGACTGCTGTCACCACCGGGCTGATGGCGGGCCGATTCGTGGTCAGCCATGGCGGCGCTGAACTCATTGCTGTCGTACTGATCACGACTCCTGTTTCTGTCAGCCTTTCCATAGGGGGACCCCACCGCGGAAAGGCTGGCGGAAACACAGTGCAGGGGGTCACGGGGGGGCCTGCACTGCCCATGCCCATGACCTGGGCAGTGCAGAGGAACCCTCCTGCCTAGCACCCCTGGAATGCACACTGTCTGCTCTGCAGACAGCGTGCCTTCCAAGGGTGCTGGTGTGCTATGGTATTGGCCTCTGCTCCCATAAGGAAGGTGAGGCAAATACAGTAGCATTGTTCTTGCCAGTCTGACTGGTGGGAACATCGTAATAAGATGTTTCCGTTGGTCAGCCCGGCGGGAATATCGTAATATGACTGGGGGAGGCAACCGCCAAAGTCGTAATGAGGCTCAAACTGTGCTTTATTGCTGTTCTAAAAACGCTTTGCCTTTAGGGTATTACCTTTTCAAATAAGAATCACCCATTGTATGCTGCTATCGACTACTCTAAGGTCCACCGCATCACCATAGGTATCTAGATCTCATTACCATATCTCTTCTTGACTGCTTGGTTGTTTGACAGCCTGGATTTTCTTCGACAGACATCTTTGAAACAGGAGAGCAGTTTGTTCACCCCAAAGAAGAGTTGGAAAACTTAGGGCCTCGTTATGAGTTTGGCGGTCCCACTGCAGGACCGCCAAACTCACAGCGAGTATGCCACCTACATGCTGTAGACGTCCACCCGAGCATATTAGAACGTTCCAGCCAGGCTGACCGGCGGGAACATTGTAATACGGGAACAGTGCTATGATATTGGCCTTTGCTCCTTTAAGGGAGCAGAGGCCAATATCCTAGCACTCCAGCACCCTCGGAATGGAATGCGCACAGTTTGCAAAGCAGACAATGCACATTCCGATGGTGCTGAGCAGGGCTTCCCTCCCTATCTCCTGGCACTGGCTTTCTGACCGCCTTCTAAGGGCGGGGTCCCCGCCATGAAAAGGCTGGTGGAAAGTGAGGTTGTAATCAGCCAGGCAGAGCTGAGTTCAGCACTGCCCTGGCTGGTTACAACCCCGACCTCTGTCACCCCGTTGGAAACAATGTTCCTGGTGGAGACGGTGGTCTCCTGGTGGGTCTGCCTGCCAGGGATGTAATGTGGCGGTTGGACCATCACAGTTCACCGGTCCAAACACCACAGTGAGAATGGCGGTCCTAGGACCGCAAGCTTCGCAATGAGCCCCTCAATCAAAAAATTGTGATAGTGAGAGAACTAATTGGTTTCTACTATGCTTGCATCACTTGAGCTGAAAGTAGTTAAAAGCATCCACTTTCAGTGGCTAAGTCGACAATGGAGCCACCACCTACCAATACTAAAGTGACTTTAGGTTGGGATGGTGGTTAAATGACTAATAGTTCACCGACTGTTAGAGAATGCTGTGTGTTGCAATTTCCCCCAGCCACCTCCTCTTGATTTTTGAGCCATCTTTCCTTTTGGTGGTACTAGATGCTCCAGGACACCTCCGGGCAGTGGGGAGGCCCGTAATTGCCACAACAGAGACAGCTTTGCTAGTACTATAAAGCTCTTTTGGAATACCCGTGGCACAGGATGCAATCTTTCTTCTTGTCGGGACTACATGCTCTAGGACATTGCGGAGCAGAGGAGAGGTCCCGGAACAAGCCACACTAGAGCCAGCTTTGCTATCTCTATGAAGTGCTCTTGGAATATCAGTGGTGCAGGATGCAATCTTTCTTTTTGGCAGGACTATGGGGCAAATTTATAAGTCGCTAGTGCCACATTAGCGTAATTTTTTTATGCTAATGTGGCCCAACAAGGCCAAAATCCTAGCACCATATTTACAAAGTGGCGCAATGCATGCAATGCGCCACTTTGTAAAGCTTTATGCTACATTATGCCTGCACTAGGCATAATGTATGCAAAGTGGGCGTTTCCCTGTTGGGGGGACTGAAAAAAATGGTGCAATTGCGTCATTTTGTACAGCACTTTTAACGCCTACTCAGAGCAGGCGTTAAAAGGGGGCTTCCATTATATATAATGGGCCCCTGTGTACTTTGCAGGAGTAGCGCCACATTTTGGTGTGAATCCTGCAGAATACATCAACACCGTCATGAAAAATGATGCTATTGCCCCCTTCCTAGAGCCATGGTGCGCCATGCCCCAGGGACTGGACTTAGCTGATTGGCTCCCTGAGTCTCTGCTGCACCTGAGGCCCGCCCCCCCCCCACCTGCTCTGGCTCCTTAAGTTTGTGGAGGGAAGGCCAAAGACAGGCACCTCCATTTTGTGTTCCTCTGTGCACTCTCTCCTGTGTCCTGATACAGCCCAGTGTTCAAGGATTGCAAAGAGACCTAGGTAAGGAGCCCAAAGATATTTTCTAGTCAAATAGTATTAATTGTTCAAACAGTGTTTGTTTTACTGTGGACTCTCTGTGTTTTTCAGGCAGCTTGGCCTCTTTTAAAGTGGTGTTTGTTTCAAAATCGTTTTTTTGCAGTGACTGTGTGAATTCCCTTGCTAGTTTAGTGGCTCCCCCCCCCTGCCCCCCTTTTTTTCACCCCTATTCTTAGTAAAAAAGACTACATAGACCTTTCAGAGTGTGGTTTTAGGAGACTGTTTTTTAATCTGTTTGTGTGATTTAAACTGTGCTTACAAGCTGTCTGCCCCCCTGTCTTTTTTGCCTTAAAAAGCCCGATTTTTAGAGTGTGCGCCCAGAACTATTGCAGTGTTTGTCTCTTAAACAATCTCCCCCTTACCTGAAAAGTAGACTCTGCTAGCTTGAAAGTGTGGATTCAGCCTGTCTGTATCCAAGGAGATACTGAATAGAGCACCAGTAGCCCCCCCCAGGCCCCAGGGACTGGACTTTAGTTAACTTGCTCCTTATATAGGTTCCTCGTGGTTGTTGCACATGCTGTTATGATAGGTTCTTTTGGGAGATGGTGTTTCATTGGTTGCTAGCTCCAGGGATGCATTTATGATTGGTGGATAGGGCTGGGATTCTGATTGGCTGTTTGTTTCTAGGGCTGTGATTGGTGGATAGGGCTGGGATTCTGATTGGCTGTTGGTTTCTAGGGCTGTGATTGGTGGATAGGGCTGGGATTCTGATTGGCTGTTTGTTTCTAGGGCTGTGATTGGTGGATAGGGCTGGGATTCTGATTGGCTGTTTGTTTCTAGGGCTGTGATTGGTGGATAGGGCTGGGATTCTGATTGGCTGTTGGTTTCTAGGGCTGTGATTGGTGGATAGGGCTGGGATTCTGATTGGCTGTTTGTTTCTAGGGCTGTGATTGGTGGATAGGGCTGGGATTCTGATTGGCTGTTGGTTTCTAGGGCTGTGATTGGTGGATAGGGCTGGGATTCTGATTGGCTGTTTGTTTCTAGGGCTGTGATTGGTGGATAGGGCTGGGTTTCTGATTGGCTGTTGGTTCTAGGGCTGGGGCTGTGATTGGGGGTCAGGAAATAGGGCTGTGACTGGAGATTAGGGCTGGGTCTCCCACTAATTGGCTAAATTAGGGTTTAAAAATCGGATTGGCTAGGGTTAGGACCAGCTTCTTATTGGCCAGTAGGGCTATAAAAGGCTAGGATTCAGGGCGTCTGAGCCCGGGCGTCGAGGCAAAGGGCGGAGAGGACAAGGGCAGCTGTCTGTTCGGGACAGGTAGGGACTAGGGACTAGGGCCAGAAATGCTGCCCAATTCCCATTCTCATTCCACCAGAAATGGTTTCTGCCCCAACACATCCCTCAACATGCAAACACATTATCCGCAAAGATATCCAATTCATGCATCACAAACTGATTACAGACATAATGCATTGCCCCACCACCCAACACAATACCCTACATACAACACATATACACATACACCCCATAACTATTACAGTCAAACACCTTCATACTCACAGCAAACACTACTCTATCCCCTCCCACTAACACTACCTGCCACCACCCACACAATACAAAACTACAACATACAACTCTCTCAGTTTCAGTCTCCCAGATACACACTCTCTACACATACCAACCAAAAACACTATCCGCTGTTCGCTTCACACAGACCGCCTGAACTCATAACAATGCCCAAACCCTGCCTTCAAACACATCATCTACACACACTCTTCCCCTCTGCTCACCAATTACACACAACCATACAATTCCCACATTTCACTCCACCACACATATTACCTCTTCCAGTCATCTCAACTAATACTTATCTCCCTGACACACATCCATCACCTCATATACACCTCATACATTCATCTCCAAAACACATCAACACCCCATCTAACACTCAAATTCCACTTAACAGCACTAACTCGCATACAAGTCCCTCACCAAAAACAACTACACCAATAACCCCTCTCATTATTCCACAAAAACAATACCAACCACAAACATCAGCACATCAAAGCAACACAAACTTACATTACACTCTTCATCATACCCACTCTCACCCCCAAGACTACACACAGGATACAAATTCCACCCTATCTCCACCCCTACCCCCCCACTCTTCACAAACACCTACCACAAGCACCCCATCCCAGCAACCTTCATTCAGTCGCCTCTCCTCCATTGCACAATTTAGAGCCTTACATCATGATCCACATGCTCCTCCCCCACCCCTAACCCATACTCCTTCCACTCTAAACAAACGCAAACATAATAAAAAACATGCCACTCATAGCAACCTCGCATCCCCTTGTTTGTTTCATAATAAAACTACCCTACAAAAAACACTACACTCCTCATGGCTCTCTCAGCCACCAAGTTCACCACCCACACACACAGACCCAACAAAATGCCTCCTTAACCTGCTGGAAGAGGAACACTATGTTGAAAAGCAAGACTATTGTGAGCCTCAAACAGTCAACACAACTAGCAACACTCCTGCTTCAAGCTCACATTATACTACTTACCCTTCTACTAAACAAAACAACACTACCACTAACACACCCTATCTAAACTGCCAGCTCATAAATGCTCGATCACTCTCAAAAAACAAGCACCACATCTACGACCTGCTCACAGACACACAACCTGACTTACTATTCATTACGGAAACCTGGTTGGGAGATGACATGGCACCAGTATTGCACGAAGCCCTTCCTCCAGGCTATCAAACCATCACACAAAACCGTATAGGCAAGAGAGGAGGTGGACTAGCTATTATATTCAAACAGGCAATAAACCTCAGTAAAACAGACAACATCTCCATACAAGGTTGTGAAGCCCTCCTTACCAGATGCCACCCTACTCCAACTTCCACCTGTAACTTTCTCCTCCTTTACAGACCTCCACCTAACAACTCCACTTTCCCAGATGCCTTTCTTGACATAGTCTCAAACCTTATTACACTATACTCCAATCTATGCATTCTTGGGGATCTAAACATTTGGTTTGACAAACCCAATATGCCCCATCCAAAAGCTATCACCACTGGCCTACTCGCATTGAATCTACATCAGATTGTACACTATCCCACACACATCGCTGGTCACATCCTAGATGTCATTTTTGCTAAGCCTGAACTTGTTACTATTCATAGCATCACACCAACCACCTGGTCAGACCACCATCTGATAACTTTCCGACAGACAACTCCACAAATCAACACACCCCACAACCACCTACATACATACACCTATCGACCATGGAGAAAACTCAATTTGGATCACTTAGAAACACAACTAACAGCAAAGACAGATCTAGATACAATCAATTCTGTACCTAAACTTTATGAGTGGCTACAGGAAGCTTTTGATGTCCTAATACCACTCAGAAACACTAAACATGACAAAAGAAAACCAACACCTTGGAGAAACACAGAACTTAAAAAGATTAAAAAACAAATCAGAAAGTTGCAGCGGACCTGGCTCAAAACAAACAACAGTCAGGACAAACTGCAGCTACACAAACTTAACAGGATATACAAATCATCAATCAAAAAAGCTAAAAAAAGATACTACTCAGACAGAATTCTAAATGCTCAATCTACAACCAAGGAATTTTACAAAATTCTCAATGAATTTCGAAAACCCACATGCATGGAAGGAAGTCATCCCACCACTCAAGATTTCACAAACAAATTGGCAACTCACTACACAACCAAGGCAGACACACTGGACTCCTATTTAAAACAGAAGAAAACCATCAGCACCAACCCCTTTACTAAAATACCCTTTAAGAATAAACCATCCCAACCTCTACAGTCCTTCAAACAAATATCCCAGGATGAATTTATGGATTTAGTCAAAGCAAGCAGACCTTCTGGTTGCCCTTCTGACCCTTGCCCACCACAGATCTTCAAGAACATCCTGCTATCTACTTCCGCTGCCACACCTGTAAGAAGAATCATCAACAACTCTTTAACTTCAGGAACTTTTCCTACAGACCTGAAAAAGGCATACATACGACCATTATTAAAGAAAACAAATCTAGACCCGCAAGACCCAAACAACTACAGACCTATCACAAATGGACCTTTCCTGGGCAAATTGATAGAAAGAGCAGCATTTGCCCAGATGTCACAATTCATTGAAGACAACTCTATACTTTCAGACTTCCAAACTGGATTCCGCCCAGGAAGAAGCACTGAATCGGCACTCATGGCAATCTGGGACGATCTTAAAAACACAGTTGACCGAAATGGAGTTGCTGCTCTACTTCTCTTGGACCTCTCAGCTGCCTTTGATACAGTTGACCATGACACCCTAACTCAAAGACTCCACGAAGCCGGCATACAAGGGATTGCGCTCGACTGGATTACTTCCTATCTCCAAAAAAGAACAAATATCATCCACTCACCCCCCTTCTCATCCGAACCCTACCTCACAAAAACAGGGGTCCCCAAAGGGTCAATCATCTCACCTTTGCTTTTTAACATCTACATGATATCTTTACCAGAACTGATCAATGATTTCCATCTCACATGCTACAACTATGCAGATGACACACAAATACTACTTCAATTAGAAGACCCCAAAAACATTGAAAACTCTCAAATCTTCAGTTGCCTCAGAGCCGTTGATCAGTGGATGACCTGGAGCCATCTCAAACTAAGGGCCGTATTTATACTCCGTTTGCGCCGAATTTGCGTCGTTTTTTTCGACGCAAATTCGACGCTAAACTAACGCCAACTAACGCCATATTTATACTATGGCGTTAGAGGCGTATAGCGCCAAAGTTCCCGGAATGTGCGTCATTTTTTAGCGTGAACCCCTTCCTTGCGTTAATGATATGCAAGGGAGGCGTTCCCGTCTAAAAAATGACTCCCAGGCCTTTACGTGGTATTTATACTCCCGGGCAAAAGAGACGCCCGGGAGTGGGCGTGGCTAAAAACGGCGCATTTGCGCCGCTTTTTAACGCCTGGGTCAGGCATGGCGTTAAGGGACAAGTGGGCTCAAAATGAGCCCAGAGTGCCCTCCCCTGCCCCCAGGGACCCCCCCTGCCACCCTTGCCCACCCCAGGAGGACACCCAAGGCTGGAGGGACCCACCCCAGGGACATTCAGGTAAGTTCAGGTAAGTATTTTTTTATTTTTTTTTAATAATTTTTTTTGGCATAGGGGGGCCTGATTTGTGCCCCCCTACATGCCACTATGCCCAATGACCATGCCCAGGGGACAGAAGTCCCCTGGGCATGGCCATTGGGCAAGGGGGCATGACTCCTATCTTTACAATGATAGGAGTCATGTTGATGGGGGATGGGCGTCGTTAAAAAATGGCGCAAGTCGGGTTACGACGATTTTTTCGACGTAACCTGACTTGCCCCATTTTAAGACGCCCATGCGCCATTTTCCCCCTACGCCGGCGCTGCCTGGTGTACGTGGTTTTTCTCGCGCACACCAGGCAGCGCCGGTCTGCTTGCGCCGGCTAACGCCATTCAATAAATACGGCGCCCGCATGGCGCTTCAGAATGGCGTTAGCCGGCGCAAAACTTTTTGACGCTAAACTGCGTTAGCGCAGTTTAGCGTCAAAAAGTATAAATATGGGCCTAAATACCTCCAAAACTGAAATACTCACATGTGGTGACTGGAAACATTATGACCCTCTGTGCGGCTGGCCTGACGATCTCGGACCACCTCCTCAATTATCCAAGGAATTGAAAAACCTAGGAATCACCATGGATTCCAAACTAACTTTGAATGCCCAAGTAGACAAATTAGCACGCACAAGCTTCATCACCTTAAAGACTTTACGACGCATTTTCCCTCACCTCGGATTTCCACACAAGGTGCAAGCTACTATCTCACTTGTATTATCCAAACTGGATTATGCCAATAGCCTCTACCATGGATCATCTCTATCTGTTATGAAAAAACTACAACGTATCCAGAATTCCGCAGCCAGGCTACTACTACATATAAAGCCGCAAGCCCACATCTCCCCTGCCTTGAGAGCACTACACTGGCTACCCGTTGCCAGAAGATGCACTTTCAAGCTGCTTTGTATCACCCACAAAGCTATACATGGAACAGGACCGCTTTTCATCAGAAAGAAAATTACCAAATACATCCAACAAAGAACCCTCCGCTCAAGACTGGCACCCCGCCTTAGAACACCACCATACAAGAAAAAGACTGTAGGTGGTACATCCTTCTCCGTCCAAGCAGCCAAACTATGGAATTCATTACCCCCAACTATAAGAGCCACAGATAACTTTCTTGTTTTCAGGAAACTACTCAAGAGTTGGCTCTTTCCTTCATAACCACCTTTTTCAAACAACTATGAACTGCATATGCCTATGGGGATAAATATTTTTTTCAGATTATATGTATATTTCTATTGATTTATAGTTTCTTTGGAAACTAAAGCAATGCGGTGCGCCCAGAGATCCCATAGCAGAAAAAGATCTAGAATCCTTCCTGGAGGTGAACTGATGATGTACTAGAGCGTAATCTGTATCTGACTGTGACGCGCAGGTTCTATCTCCCTCTCCTGGAGACACAGAGTAGAAGGTTCTCCCTTTATGAAGCACCTGTAAGCTCCGCCCGCTGAGCCACGCCCCGTCCACCCTCGAAGTAGGTAAAGGAATTCCCGCCTTTTACCAGGATGACGGACAGCCTTCCAAAACGACCCCACTGCGTTTACCGCCGATTCCGGTGGTGCGTTGCTGATGCACAGAAGCACGAGGACATCTCCACAGAGACACACTAGTAACAATAACATTGCCAAAGGCACACAAGGTTGCTGGAGACGTTTTACCCCGTGGCCCATCAGGTACCCCTAGTGTACAATATAAACGGGGCGTATAAAACATGCTAGGTAACACTTACTGACATACTCGTAGAAAATACTCCGGTTGGTTCGGTCACGATGCTCATTTTTACAGAAACTAAACCTCAACAGGAAACACTTACCAATATAAACGTAGCAGGTGCCCCAGTTGAAGCTCAGCTTCTAGAAAGGACAAGCCACCCTAACTCTCGGGCTTGGCAAAGATAAAGCAAGGCTGTGCGCTCAGAGATCCCATAGCAAAAAAAGATCCAGAATCCTTCCTGGAGGTGAACTGATGATGTACTGGAGCGTAATCTGTATCTAACTGTGACGCGCGGGTTCTATCTTCCTCTCCTGGAGGCACAGAGTAGAAGGTTCTCCCTTTATGAAGCACCTGTAAGCTCCGCCCGCTGAGCCACGCCCCGTCCACCCTCGAAGTCGGTAAAGGAATTCCCGCCTTTTACCAGGATGACGGACAGCTTTCCAAAACGACCCCACTGCGTTTACTGCCGATTCCGGTGGTGCGTTGTTGATGCACAGAAGCACGAGGACATCTCCACAGAGACACACTAGTAACAATAACATTGCCAAAGGCACACAAGGTTGCTGGAGACGTTTACCCCGTGGCCCATCAGGTACCCCTAGTGTACAATATAAACGGGGCGTATAAAACATGCTAGGTAACGCTTACTGACATACTCGTAGAAAATACTCCGGTTGTTTCGGTCACGATGCTCATTTTTACAGAAACTAAACCTCAACAGGAAACACTTACCAATATAAACGTAGCAGGTGCCCCAGTTGAAGCTCAGCTTCTGGAAAGGACAAGCCACCCTAACTCTCGGGCTTGGCAAAGATAAAGCAAGGCTGTGCGCTCAGAGATCCCATAGCAAAAAAAAAAAGATCCAGAATCCTTCCTGGAGGTGAACTGATGATGTACTAGAGCGTAATCTGTATCTGACTGTGACGCGCGGGTTCTATCTTCCTCTCCTGGAGGCACAGAGTAGAAGGTTCTCCCTTTATGAAGCACCTGTAAGCTCCGCCCGCTGAGCCACGCCCCGTCCACCCTCGAAGTAGGTAAAGGAATTCCCGCCTTTTACCAGGATGACGGACAGCTTTCCAAAACGACCCCACTGCGTTTACCGCCGATTCCGGTGGTGCGTTGTTGATGCACAGAAGCACGAGGACATCTCCACAGAGACACACTAGTAACAATAACATTGCCAATGGCACACAAGGTTGCTGGAGACGTTTACCCCGTGACCCATCAGGTACCCGTAGTGTACAATATAAACGGGGCGTATAAAACATGCTAGGTAACGCTTACTGACATACTCGTAGAAAATACTCCGGTTGGTTCGGTCACGATGCTCATTTTTACAGAAACTAAACCTCAACAGGAAACACTTACCAATATAAACGTAGCAGGTGCCCCAGTTGAAGCTCAGCTTCTGGAAAGGACAAGCCACCCTAACTCTCGGGCTTGGCAAAGATAAAGCAAGGCTGTGCGCTCAGAGATCCCATAGCAAAAAAAGATCCAGAATCCTTCCTGGAGGTGAACTGATGATGTACTAGAGCGTAATCTGTATCTGACTGTGACGCGCGGGTTCTATCTTCCTCTCCTGGAGACACAGAGTAGAAGGTTCTCCCTTTATGAAGCACCTGTAAGCTCCGCCCGCTGAGCCACGCCCCGTCCACCCTCGAATGTAGGTAAAGGAATTCCCGCTTTTTACCAGGATGACGGACAGCTTTCCAAAACGACCCCACTGCGTTTACCGCCGATTCCGGTGGTGCGTTGTTGATGCACAGAAGCACGAGGACATCCCCACAGAGACACACTAGTAACAATAACATTGCCAAAGGCACACAAGGTTGCTGGAGACGTTTACCCCGTGGCCCATCAGGTACCCCTAGTGTACAATATAAACGGGGCGTATAAAACATGCTAGGTAACGCTTACTGACATACTCGTAGAAAATACTCCGGTTGGTTCGGTCACGATGCTCATTTTTACAGAAACTAAACCTCAACAGGAAACACTTACCAATATAAACGTAGCAGGTGCCCCAGTTGAAGCTCAGCTTCTGGAAAGGACAAGCCACCCTAACTCTCGGGCTTGGCAAAGATAAAGCAAGGCTGTGCGCTCAGAGATCCCATAGCAAAAAAAGATCCAGAATCCTTTCCTGGAGGTGAACTGATGATGTACTAGAGCGTAATCTGTATCTGACTGTGACGCGCGGGTTCTATCTTCCTCTCCTGGAGACACAGAGTAGAAGGTCTCCCTTTATGAAGCACCTGTAAGCTCCGCCCGCTGAGCCACGCCCCGTCCACCCTCGAATGTAGGTAAAGGAATTCCCGCTTTTTACCAGGATGACGGACAGCTTTCCAAAACGACCCCACTGCGTTTACCGCCGATTCCGGTGGTGCGTTGTTGATGCACAGAAGCACGAGGACATCTCCACAGAGACACACTAGTAACAATAACATTGCCAAAGGCACACAAGGTTGCTGGAGACGTTTACCCCGTGGCCCGTCAGGTACCCCTAGTGTACAATATAAACGGGGCGTATAAAACATGCTAGGTAACGCTTACTGACATACTCGTAGAAAATACTCCGGTTGGTTCGGTCACGATGCTCATTTTTACAGAAACTAAACCTCAACAGGAAACACTTACCAATATAAACGTAGCAGGTGCCCCAGTTGAAGCTCAGCTTCTGGAAAGGATAAGCCACCCTAACTCTCCGGCTTGGCAAAGATAAAGCAAGGCTGTGCGCTCGGAGATCCCATAGCAAAAAAAGATCCAGAATCCTTCCTGGAGGTGAACTGATGATGTACTAGAGCGTAATCTGTATCTGACTGTGACGCTCAGGTTCTATCTTCCTCTCCTGGAGACACAGAGTAGAAGGTTCTCCCTTTATGAAGCACCTGTAAGCTCCGCCCGCTGAGCCACGCCCCGTCCACCCTCGAATGTAGGTAAAGGAATTCCCGCTTTTTACCAGGATGACGGACAGCTTTCCAAAACGACCCCACTGCGTTTACCGCCGATTCCGGTGGTGCGTTGTTGATGCACAGAAGCACGAGGACATCCCCACAGAGACACACTAGTAACAATAACATTGCCAAAGGCACACAAGGTTGCTGGAGACGTTTACCCCGTGGCCCATCAGGTACCCCTAGTGTACAATATAAACGGGGCGTATAAAACATGCTAGGTAACGCTTACTGACATACTCGTAGAAAATACTCCGGTTGGTTCGGTCACGATGCTCATTTTTACAGAAACTAAACCTCAACAGGAAACACTTACCAATATAAACGTAGCAGGTGCCCCAGTTGAAGCTCAGCTTCTGGAAAGGACAAGCCACCCTAACTCTCGGGCTTGGCAAAGATAAAGCAAGGCTGTGCGCTCAGAGATCCCATAGCAAAAAAAGATCCAGAATCCTTCCTGGAGGTGAACTGATGATGTACTAGAACGTAATCTGTATCTGACTGTGACGCGCGGGTTCTATCTTCCTCTCCTGGAGACACAGAGTAGAAGGTCTCCCTTTATGAAGCACCTGTAAGCTCCGCCCGCTGAGCCACGCCCCGTCCACCCTCGAATGTAGGTAAAGGAATTCCCGCTTTTTACCAGGATGACGGACAGCTTTCCAAAACGACCCCACTGCGTTTTACCGCCGATTCCGGTGGTGCGTTGTTGATGCACAGAAGCACGAGGACATCTCCACAGAGACACACTAGTAACAATAACATTGCCAAAGGCACACAAGGTTGCTGGAGACGTTTACCCCGTGGCCCGTCAGGTACCCCTAGTGTACAATATAAACGGGGCGTATAAAACATGCTAGGTAACGCTTACTGACATACTCGTAGAAAATACTCCGGTTGGTTCGGTCACGATGCTCATTTTTACAGAAACTAAACCTCAACAGGAAACACTTACCAATATAAACGTAGCAGGTGCCCCAGTTGAAGCTCAGCTTCTGGAAAGGACAAGCCACCCTAACTCTCGGGCTTGGCAAAGATAAAGCAAGGCTGTGCGCTCAGAGATCCCATAGCAAAAAAAGATCCAGAATCCTTCCTGGAGGTGAACTGATGATGTACTAGAGCATAATCTGTATCTAACTGTGACGCGCGGTTTCTATCTTCCTCTCCTAGAGGCACAGAGTAGAAGGTTCTCCCTTTATGAAGCACCTGTAAGCTCCGCCCGCTGAGCCACGCCCCGTCCACCCTCGAAGTAGGTAGGGAATTCCCGCCTCTTGCCAGGATGACGGACAGCTTTCCAAAACGACCCCACTGCGTTTTACCGCCGATTCCGGTGGTGTGTTGTTGATGCGCAGAAGCACGAGGACATCTCCACAAAGACGCACTAGTAACAATAACATTGCCAAAGGCACACAAGGTTGCTGGAGACGTTTACCCCGTGGCCCATCACGTACCCCTATTGTACAATATAAACAGGGTATATAAAACATGCTAGGTAACGCTTACTGACATACTCGTAGAAAATACTCCGGTTGTGTAGGCCACGATGCTCATTTTACAGAAACCAAACCTCAAAGGAAGCACTTACCAATATAAACGTAGCAGGTGCCGCAGTCGAAGCTCAGCTTCTGGAAAGGACAAGCCACCCTAACTCTCGGGCTTGGCAAAGATAAAGCAAGGCTGTGCGCTCAGAGATCCCATAGCAGAGGAAGATCCAGAATCCTTCCTGGAGGTGAACTGATGATGTACTGGAGCGTAATCTGTATCTGACTGTGACGCGCGGTTTCTATCTTCCTCTCCTGGAGACACAGAGTAGAAGGTTCCCCCTTTATGAAGCACCTGTAAGCTCCGCCCGCTGAGCCACGCCCCGTCAACCCTCGAAATAGGTAGGGGAATTCCCACCTCTTGCCAGAATGATGGACAGCTTTCCAAGGCGACCCCACTGCGTTTGCCGCCGACTCGCGTGGTGCGTCGTTGATGCGCAGGGGCGCGAGGACATCTCCGTGGGGACGCACTAGTGGCAATGACATTGCCGGGGGCACACAAGGTTGCTGAAGACGTTTTTGCCCCCGTGGCCCATCACGTACCCTAGTGTACAATGTGGACGCGGCAGATGCCGCGGTTTGAAGCTCACCTTCTGGAAAGGACGGCCCACCCTGGCTCTTGGGCTTAGCAGGGATGGGGCGGGGCGGGGCTGTGCGCTCAGAGATCCCATGGCGGAGGGGATCTGGAATCCTTCCTGGAGGTGAGCTGATGATGTGCTGGAGCGTGGTCTGTGTCTGACTGGGACGCGCGGTTTCTGTCTTCCTCTGCTGGAGACACAGAGTGGAGGGTTTCTCCCTTTGTGGAGCACCTGTGGGCTCCGCCCGCTGGGCCACGCCCCGTCCACCCTCGAGGTAGGTGGGGGAGTTCCCGCCTTTTTACCAGGATGATGGATGGACGACTAAGTATTTTTTACCCATGTTTCTAATTATGTATTGTATGTGCAGATGTGTGTGTATAGTCATGTGTGTGTGTGTGTATAAATATATATATATATGTGTATATGTTGTTTCTGTGCCTGGCATGTTTCTATGAATTTCTGCTCTCTTTTTATCACACTTATCTACTCATCGCTCTTATGTCATGTCTCTATCAAACTATCCTCCATTCTCACTCGGACTCATCCCAAATCCCTTCGACCACTTCCATCTCCTAAATATCTCTGCCTAAGCTCATCCCTCCACCCCCACATCTAACTCACCAAACCTCACTCTACCTCTGTGACCTCCCACACAACCCTACTAAATTCTCCTGCATTCATCTCACCCTGCTACTATGCTCTCCCTAACCCTTCCACATCCTCTTTCCCCTCCGCCCCCCTTTTATTCATCTCAAGCCTTTGGATTGAGCAAATGAAGGATAAACTCCCAATTAACACTTCTGGATTTCTTTCCTCCTCCACCCCTCCATTACTCCAGTCAATCTAACTAACAAACTCTCATATCCGCAACTCAAATTAACTCATAATAATACTAAAACTGTACTCCTTATTAAATTATACTAATCCATCACTAATTCTTGTTGGGTACCGGAGTAGCGTGCTACTCATCGAAAAGCGCTTCGACGCCTCGTCAGGGGTAGTAAGCGCTATATAAATACGATTACAATACAATACAATACAATATTTTAAATACGGTGCACACATGGAAGCTGGTAGGGGGTGCAGGGAAAGTGGCGCTGCACTCGGTGCAGCGCCATTTTCCATAAATCTGCCCCTACATCTCCCAGGACTAAGGTGACCAGATGTCCCTGTTTTTCACCAGCTGTCCTAGAAGATTTTGGTAATGTTTGGTCAGGTCCCGGTTTTCAGTGAGGGTCGACGCAAACAGTTGAAAAGCAGTACTAGCTAGCAGCTCTTATTAAAAAGCTGTTCAAAGAACGTTTGATACTGGTTTTAAAATTTGACTTTTTATTTCTTCCCTTAGTACCTCCTCAGTGTTTCTATATTGATAAGTGCTGTCATTCTCTGCTCCTAGAGTGATGTTGAATTAGTCCTTTTTTTGTGAAATGTCCCCGTTTTTGCCTTTCAAAATCTGGTCACACTACTCAGGACACCAACCTGTTTTGAGTTAATTTAGGGGTTACATTTGGTTGCACGCCCTCCCGCTGTGTTTTTGCCCATAACCACTGACATTTTATTTTAGGTATTTGTTTAGCAGTAGTGTCCATTGTTCGAAGGCCAGTAGGTATTGTCCAGTTGTGTGCTCTGATGGAGGGGCTGTAATAGGCAGCACAGCCTTGCCAAAGGTCCCCCGCTGTGTTTCAGTTTAGGTGTACAGATTTCACCGTGCCTTGTGCTGCTATGGAGGGCTCCTTTAGGCAGACTATTCCATTTCATAATTATCGTCTGCAGTATTTATCTATAATTTTCCTTTGTTTTCATTTTTGTTGGCATCCTTTAGGGGTTTCACTTACGGTTAATGTGCAGTCATGTTGTTTGTCGATACTTGTTATTAGACCAGGGAAAATAGGGAAACAGAAAGTAGACAATGGGATGGTGGGGAGCTCAGCGAAGGCCATGAAACAAGCAAAGCGTGCATCTCTCAGTTGTACCCTGGATGATATTGAGGCATTAATTGAGGGAGTGGGGGGTATGCTGAAGGAAAAACATAATGGGGGTGCTTCTCCACGGTCCAAGTCTAACTGTAAAGACATAAGGTCCTATTTAATCAAAATACGTCCAATTCAGACCATGACTGTGCCACTAGTTATTGCAAGTCCCATTAGTAATCATGAGATAGACTCTCACTCTCCCCTGATAGAGGCAGTCTCTGACGCTTGCATGGGAGAAAGAACCAAGGCCCAGATTTATAATTTTCACTCAAAACTGCGCTAACACAGTTTTGCATGAAATAGAATACTGCCAGCTAGCACCATAGCAAGATGCCGGCCGGGCGTCATATTTATGGAATGACGGTAGCCGGCAGTAAGGCTCGGCTAGCGTCATGAAAAAGATGCTAGCCGGGTGGGGGAAACAGAGACCATGGAATGGGCCCACAGGTGCCCTTCCCTAGCCCCAGAGACACTACCCTCTACACCAGAGGATGGGGGGACTCCATCCCAGGCAAGTACAGGTGAGTATTTTCATTTTTTTTTTAAAGTGCTATAGGGGAGCCTAACTTGGACCCCTCTACATGGCACTGGGCCCAAAGGCCATGCCCAGGGGACAAATGTCCCTTGGGCATGACTCCTGTCTTTATTAAGCCAAGAGTCATGTCCATGGGGGTTGTGCGTCAAAGGATGACTCTAGTCTGGTTAGAGGCATTTTTATGCCTCTAACCAGACTAGAGTCATCCTTTGACGCACAACCTCCTACTCCCCCTACGCCTCCCCCACCCAGCTAGCGTCCTTTTTCATAACGTTAGCCCGGCCTTACAACCGGCTACCGTCATTCCATAAACATGACGCCCAGTCGGCGTCTTGGTACGGCGCTAGCCAGCAGTATGCTTTTTCACGCAAAACTGCGTTAGTGCAGTTTTGCGTGAAAAAAGTATAAATCTGGGCCTAAGGCCTTCATTACGACTTTGGCGGTCCAAGGACCGCCAAAGCTGTGGTGGCAATCAGACCACCGCACTCCTGGCTGGCCGACCACCAGATTACAACCCTGGTGGTCCGACCGGCAGGATCATGGATCACGGTGGGGTGGCGGTGGTCACAATTGTGGTCAGTCACGGCGGTGTTGAGCTCAGCACCACCATGCTGATCATGAGTCAACTTTCTGCCATCCTTTTCATGGTGGGTCCCTGCCACGGAAAGCCTGGCAGAAAGGTAGTGCTGGGAGCCACAAGGGGGGCCCTGCATTGCCCAGCACCCTCAGAATGTGCACTGTCTGCTATGGCAGACAGTACTTATTCCAACGGTGCTGGGGGGACCTTTTCTGTGATGACATTGGCCACTGCTCCTAAAACTGAGGTTTCCGCCAGTCAGCCCAGATGTTGGAAGCCCTTGGGAGACATGACTACAGAACCTTTTGGAAAACGGTCATGAATGGCACTGCTCAAGTGCTTGTTCGAGTAGATTCTTGGGTTGAACACTTTAAATCTCTATATAGCAGGGTTGATAATGTCTGTCTAGATCCCCCCCCCCCCCCCCCCAGAAGCGGTCCAAATTGATCCTTGCCTCTTGATCTCGTTTCATTTACCCTTCAGGGAGTAATTTGCTAGTGTTCACATTGGACGACACTAAAGCTGCTCTTCACATGAGAAAAGAAAAAGCACCTGACCCGGACAGTATACCAGTGGATCATTTCCACTCAAAGGCAAGTATTTGGGTCCCATATCTAAATATGCTAATGAATGCTGTATCAGAAGGTGAGGAAATACTGGAGTAGTGGCGAGGGGCCATGCTCTTATTCATAAAAAGAGGGCTTTAGATGTTCCTGCAAATTATAGGCCAATCAGCTTAATTGACAACACTCCAAAGATCTTCTGCAGACAAGTGTTATCTCGTCTGCAGGTGTGGATGGATAAGACCAAGGTTCTGTCCCACCTACATCCAGGGTTCTGTGAGAACATCAGGATGACAGTTAAGATATTCTGCTTCATGACCATCTCCTGGAAGCATGCCACATTAAGAACGATCATCTGTATGTAGCCTTTATGGATATGAGGGCTGCATTGAATCTAGTGCAGACAAAATCTCTGAGAAGTACCAGATCGAAAGGGGTTTCTCCAGGACCTTCCTCTATTGGTCAGGCTTCCTACAGATACGTATGCCTAGGTGGGTGGAATGACCAAGGGGGTTTATCCCCACCGATCGAGGAATGAGACAGAGGTGCATCTTAGCTCCCACACTTTTTTCTTTGTTTATGAATAAAGTGGTGGAGGTGTTAAACAACTGCCAGCATGACACCCCCAAGATAGCTGGCGCTATGTCCCTGTATTGCTCTTCACCAATGATACTCTGTTACTCTCTCGTACACTGATGGGCCTCCAGCATCTTCTGAACCACTTTGTGGATTTTGGTAAACACAGGGGCCTGGAGATTAATGTAGGTAAAATAAAAGCTCATGACCATAAATCCCCACCTCTTATTTAGAAACAACTTGAAGGTGGATGGATCAAGTCAGGAGCTTTGCTTACATGGGCATTAGGATCATCACAGAGGTACTCCATCGGTACATGCAACTCCAAAAAAGAAACTCCCACTTATCTCTTGGACATGACCACTGGAATTATGCAACAATAGAACGCCAAATTATGTGGCAGTATGAGTAGATTATGCGGCTAGAGAAGGCAAATTATGCGGCATAATGTGCCACATTTTGTAATGTATTAATTCATTATTTCGCCATTTTTAAACTTGGTAACACTGTTTAGGTATTGGTTGCACCTTGTTAGCACAAGTGTAATACTCAAATATAGAAAAAAGCAAAAGAAAGGTGACCCGTCCAGCTTTTTAAAGGCTTTCCATTGTGCATCAGCACGTCTCGCTGCATTTTTACTTGCTAGAAACAATTTTTTTTTGTTAATCCATCATCTGCCTCACAAGCTGCAGATTTTATGTGGCAAATGTGGACAAGCTACAACCATGTAAAAATCACTGCAGCTGCACAATCACATAATTCCAATGGTCCTGCTCATAGATCAGTGGAAATTGCAGGGAACACAAAACATCGGTTAGTTGAGCTGTTTCTCCAGCTGTTGAGAAGCTTTGAGTTGGGCCCTCTATGGGGCAGGAATCTGAAGTCCAGGGGATGCCTCAGGTTTGAAAATTAAGGAAAATTAATTTGTAAGAACATTACTGAATGTCCCAGCTAGTGCACCTCTAATTCTTTTACAAAGGGATTTGTATCTTAAGAGATTGACCATATTGTTTGCCTCAAAATTCTGACCTATTGGACCAGAATTTGGATAACCCAGGAGTTAGTTGCTTATAAGGAACCTTTGCAGGAACTAATTTCTTACGATAAATCTTGTAACTCACTGTGGTTGAGAGACGTGAAATATGAATGTACCCAGCTAGATATGGTGGCCCTGTGGAAGAATCGAAATAAGATGGACAAAAATTCAGCAGCTACGACAACTGGAGCATACTGGAAACTCGTCATGCAGAAGATATGGCATGATACGAGGTCTGAAGGGCATATTGACAAATTTTTAAGCCACAAATGTACCCCGCATTTTGAATTATACCTTGATAGAATACTTCCTGCAGAGGCCAAGTCCCTATATAGTCGTCTCTGTATTGGCAAATTGCCTCTTTCCTTCACTTCAAAGAGGAAGCTTGATGATACGGATTCGGAGGGTTGTCCATTTTGTCCCAACATGGTGGAAACAGAGGTGCATTTCTTATTGATATGTCAAAGATACAAATCCCCGAGGTCAAGATGGATCCTTCTGTTAAGTGATAATTTAGGGATTAAACACTGTGCAGTTGCCTTACATTTACTAAATGTGACACTGCTGAAACAACTGGTTTTGCTCTTTTGAGAGCTAGCACAGTGAGTGAATAATCAATCTTCCCTTTACCCGCATAAGTGAAGACAATAATTTAAGTGCAAACTATCCTTTTAATCACAGTTTGTTTTATCAATTGAATGGAAATGTTTTTACGTGCAATTTAAAGGTTAATCTTCCACGATGCTGCACCTGCACTTTTTATAAGCCCGTAGTACTGGGGGGGAGGGGAAGAGTAGAATTTACTACCTGGTGGTATTCAGTGCTGATAGTCTGTTATCAATTGTTGCTAATTCTCTTTGCAGACAGCACTCTCGTTTTCAGAAAGGCCACACCATTTAATGGTGGCTGGGGCGCAAACGCGTTACTAGCAGAGAGAGTGAGTGAATATTCAATCTTCCTTTTACCCGCATTAGTGCAGACTGTAACTTTAGTGCAAACTATGATTTTAATCACAGTTTGTTTTAACAAATGAGTAGAAACGGTCTTATGTGTATTTGGAAAGTTAATTTTCGGCGACGCTGCACCTGCACTTTTTACATGCCGTACTGCTGGGGGGAATCTGGAATCAAGGGCAATATGGCTCACCTCATTTTTTTAAAAGCAGAGCTTTCAAGTTAGTGAGGGACCTTTTCTTTCAGCGAGACATCAGCTGAACTGTGGGGTACCTCAGGGTACTCCCCTGAGCCCCACATATTTTAATGTATATGTTCGCCCATTATCTGATATTATTTGCTCATTTGGCATCACAAGGGTATTTTACGTGGACGACACCCAGCTGATCGTCTCCTTATCGCCTGATACGGGCTCCACATCTGAGTTTTAACAGCTGCTTAGAGAAGGTCTCTAATTGGATGGCAGCCATCTGCTTAAAACTGAATGGGGAGAAAACGGAGATTATGGTGGACGGCAAAACCCCCCATACTCTGGGAACAGATTAGCTGACCCCACTCCCTGGGAGAACGTCCATCCCCTAAACCGGAAGTCAAGAGTCTAGGGATCACTTTAGACAAGCAGCTCTCAATGGCATCCCAAGTAAAAAAGGTAGAAGGCAGCTGCCTTGGCCCTCTGAGAGCTTTGAGGAAGATGTTGGAGTGGCTCTCAAGAAAGTCCAGAAGAATTGTGATCCAAGGATTAACCCTTTCCAGCCTCAACTACAGCAACTCACTGTATCTGTCCTTTGTCAGTTGTTAAAAACTCCAAGTTATCCAGAGTGCTGCGTACCGGATACTGTTAGGCATTCCCGAAATGCAGTCAGCGCTCGAAACACTGAACACCCTGCACTGGTTATCCATAAGTTGCTGAGTACAACTCAAAGCACTCTGCATCACACACCGGGCTAAATACAAAGGTGGCTCACATGCTCTCAAGCAGCTGATTACCCCATATCACACTAACTGGGCTGTTAGGTCCAACAATATCGACCTCCTTGCTGCTTCCAGAATCAAAAAAGCCAGAGGCGGAGGTCCCTCTTTTACATTTCTTGCTCCGAGGCTCTGGAATTCTTTGCCTACTAGCCTGAGAATGGACGGCGATTAGATGATTTTTAGAAAGAAACTAAAAACGTACCTATTTCCTGAAATGTTCAACCTATTTCACTCGAGCTAGCTCTGTTAGCACTATGAAGCCCGGTGCCGGGTTGCCATGCGCTTTTTAAAATCTGATTAACTGAATTGAATTGAGAGATCTAAAATAGGCACAGTCACTTTGAGCTGCTGCAATGAAGATCCATTTGGAAACGATCTTGTGAAAGTATTATGTACCTTAGGGACTTTTAATTATTGGTTGCCTTGTGATATGCATCTCAAATTGTTTGTCCATTAATGTTATGGTATATGTATGTTTCATTATGTTAAAGTAAAATAGGCACTTTAGCATTAGGGAATGTGCACCTATGCTGGTAATAATTGTATCCTTTCCTAGATCTGGGCAAAATTTAAATGATAGTGGTATGCAAACTCTGACTGTGTAAAATAATTCTATGAAAGTGGTTGCACCGTATTTCATGCAAAGCTACTGGGTCAACCCCAAAAAGGCTAGTCTTTGCCCAACGAACTCGAGTTGATCTTGGACATGACAATCTTTTTATGGACGTTGTTTTAATTGTAGCTGCTATTAAGAATTATTGTACTATTTAATCTCTTTTAATCAACATGTTTTTTTTTTTTTTTAAATTAATGAAGTATGATTATTATTGTTGCTGCTGTGTACTTTTATTGTTATGATCGAAATGAAGTAATTGATTCTACTGACTGACTTTTGAAATTGAAATTTTGTTTGTCCATTTTAGACTCCAAGGTCCACGTAGACTTCACATTGCATAAAGCCTATAAAGTCACAACTTATCATTTTAAAATACATCATTTTTTAAAAAATAAATCCCTCACATTAACATTAATTATAAAATGTCATTATTTTAAATTGACTCCGTAAAAATAAGCAGACTCTTACTGCCATCTTGTCACACTAAAGGTGAATAAATAATGAAATGGCTGCCCAACAAACCTGATACCGACTTGAATAAGCAACAGTTTAAAAAACTTCCTTTGTTCTGATAGCATAGTAGAAGGTAACAGTCTAAAGAAATATTGCATAATTACTGGTTATACAAACACACGAGTGCAAGGGCAATACAAGTTCTTAGTAAATCTGGGCCCAGTTTCTCAGGCAAGTGCAACGAAATGCAGGACAGGCAAGCTTATCATCGTAGCACAGCTGGCAGATTCAGGAATGAGTGATGCAGTATGACTGGGAGCGAGGGAGTGGGCAGAATGTCTGGAAAGGGTATTCAACATCTCATCATGTGGAGCTCCGAAGGGAAAAGGGAAATGGTGTCCAGCAGAAAGGAAGTGTAAGTTAAAGGTTCATCAAACAGCAGTGGGTGGAAGAAAAGGGAGGTGGACGGACAGCTGACAAGGAAACAATGGGAGGATGTGCTCAGAAGTACAAATGAAGGGTGTAGTAATAACATAAAACAGCCACTGCTAAGACATTAATTGACCTCCCTTCCAGGGTGTTGCGATCTACATCTCTGTTTCTAGATCTTACTGTGTCCCTTCTCGTCCACTCGCAGTGTCCATGTCTGGTTCCCCAGCTTTTGCCAATGACAACTTGTACTTCTCCCCACCTTTGTAACTTACGGGGACAGAGTCTTTTTGATTCCGCCTTGTAAACGCTTCGGGACCTGACATCACTCATCTGCCTTCGTTTGATCCACCTACCACAGGATGGCCAAGGTCGATACTATGCTATTTATTTATGTACGATATAGCATCCGCCATGCCACTTACATAAAATTTCAAAACATAATTACTGTGTAGGAAACCAACTACAACAACGTAATGCAAGTGATGCTGGAATTAATCCCACTCGCTGGTGATGTTCGCGAAGGCTGCATTCTAGTCTATTTAATTTTATGCCCAGCCAGATGCAAATCAGACTTGATCCTGTTCCATTAGGAAGAGTCGAGCCATCACAGGAACACAAGCAACATTAGACCAGGTCCAGCTTACTTAGCCTTATCAGTTAGGCTTAGCTTAAGTCCTTTGGGACAACAAGCCTGTGAGCCACAAGTGGGCATTACATGTTGCACTTGGATAATCTACAGCAACAAACGAGAAAGTGGTGGACAAAATGTATGACAATCTCAGCTTCTGGCATTCACCTGGGATCTCATTCTCCTCCAGCATTTTTTGCTCACGGTGCCTCGTCAGACAGAGCCCAGCCATATGCAAATCAGTCTGCTACACATAAAGGTAACAAAAGGTAAAGGCCCAGATTATGAGCTCAGGCCTAAATTCTGATCCCTGTGCAAAAACGTTTACTCAGGAATATGAATCACGAGTTAATTATAATACTCTCGCAATTTCCCCCAGTTAAATTCTGGCAGGTCAATTATGCAGAGATTTATCTGGTAAAGACTTGAAAAAATACAAAGCATGCTGATTTTGGTGTGTAAAAAACGACATTGCATGTTATGCCTTATGTTTCAGCTCAAAACGTGGAATAAGAGGTTATTTGTTTACCATATGTGGTAAATACCTCACCCTGGACTAATAGTATTTACCTCCTATGATAAATACCGCCCGCTCCCCTCCATTTCACCAAACTCATAAAAGTGATAGGTTTTAAACATGAACCATTAGTACATGAAGAGGCAAGACAATTGTCACGTAAACACTGTATATGACCCAGATTATTATAGAGCACCGTTACAGTCTATTAAATCAAGCACAACAGGTTTTTGTACAACTGGTGTTCTGAACTCACACAGTTGAAAGAGCTTTCATACGCCATAATGGAAAAATAAAAAAGAGTTTCGGTGAAATAAAATATTTGCCTAAGATCCCATAATTTAAGCACGGAAGTCACAATATATTCAGGCTCTTTAGTTTCACACTGTACATATCAGCCACTTAATGAGTATCTAGCTGTTTTTCATTGTGTTAAGGCTTTATTTTCACCTCTTTGAGCATTTTTAGCAGTTTTTACATAGCAGGAACTTGACCCGAACATATTGGAGAGATTCACATGAGCGGTAGTAGCATTACACAAGGTCACATTTATTATGCAGAGGGAGATTAAGTGATTTGCCCAGAAACACAGGATTTTGAGCCAACGCAGTGATTCGAACCTGGTCGCCAGTTCTGGGTTATTATGCCACAATATGGGTACTGGGAGGCAGAAGCCACAGAAAAGCTCAGCTCGTTAAGGGTTCGAGGTTCCAACAGGACCTTGAGCTGAGCCAGAGCCAGGCATAAGGCCCGACTAGTGGCTCACCCACCTCTAGGTCAACAGTTGTTGCAGTATCTCCAGACACATCCATACTAGAAGCTGGAATTGAAACAAAAAAATTACTCCAGGAGCCCATAATATGGCGGAGGGATAGAGTGTGCAATCAAGAAGCGGAATCACGAAAAGCGAGTCTGACCGTCAACGTATACAAATCTGGCTCAAAGAAATTGGCAAAAAGGACAATGTGACAGTAAACCTGTCCTAGCTTACTAACTGATTACACAGAGGCTGCATTTAAAATATTACAGAGCTAAGACATCTGCTGCACCACAGAGCTCTTTGTGTGCACTACAATTTTTAGGGGATAGTAATAATGGTAGCATAACTCTAGTGGTTAACAAAGTTCCAGGAGGGTTCTCTGTCTGTCCAGTTACGTTACAGTTTTGAGCATAGTAGCATAGAAGGTTAATGTGCCTGTTGCAAAACACATCATGTAACATACAAATCACTGATTTTGTATCTTGACAGGTAAGTGGGTCGCTGCTTTTGACACAGTGATCCTTGTGATACTTTAATTTCAAGTTTGTAAAGAGGGGTTCCTTGGTCAGTAATAAAGTGTTGATAATACAGACAACCCCAATTATGTTTTAAATCCAGATGTGGTGTTTCTCTCGATCATGCAATCTTAGCATATATGCCCAGATTTACAAAACATACACACAAGGCAGCACAGGACCCCAAAATACTGTGCTGCATTACGTGAGTGAGTAGGACAGCGCCATATCTACAGATATATGGCACTCTTCTCTCCTCTCCCTAGCGCGGACGTGCAATCAGGCTGCTGAGCGCCATGCACACACCTTTGTGCCATAGTGCAGTGGTGTGTATGCGCGAGTCTCGCATAGGCATTGTACTGGAAGGGTACCTTCAGCTCTAAAATACTATGCACAGACTTAACTCTAAAATGTTTTCCACATTGGATGTGTGCTGTATAATACAGAGCACCTACAAAGTGAGAAGAGTCGGAAAAAATAAAAGCATTTCTCATTTTCTTCCTGCTTCATTATTTTTTGGTGCAAAACCCTGTCTACTAACGTTATTAGACAGGGTTTTGCATAAAAAAGCATGGGAGGTTGTACGGCAACACCCATTTACCATTCATGTTACTCCCCCTTCATGCTAAGTAAAGCAAAGAAGCTCTCTGTGCCGCTTTGTGTTGCTTTTACGCAACTATCCAACCGCCTTTTTGGGAGTGGCAGAACTCCATCCCTACCTGAACTGTATCCTGACAATGCCAAATTGCTGAGCATTATCCTGGACAACCATCTGGACCTCTAGAAAGAAATCGCGGCTAGGACCAAAAGCACCCGCCTCCAAATGAGACTGGCTCTTTGAAATTAGTAGTTCACTCCTCAGCAGAAGATGAACTCTTGTTCAGGCCATGGTTCTTTCCAGACTAGACTATGGGCATTCACTCACCTCAGGACTTCCTAGGGCGCATTTAGCAATCCTCAGAGCAGTTCTCCATGCAGCAGCCTGCTTTGGGACAGGCCACCGAAATCTGTCCACATCGCCCTTATTCTTTGTTTCCTGCAATGGCTCCCCACAAGACCGCAGGCATCACATAAAGCCTTACACAACCCCACCCCCAACTATCTGGTAGGAAATCTAAAAATATGTGGCACTCACTGACAATTAAAAAACGTTGAATCCCTCCTACTGAACCCCGACTTTCAGTAAAGAGCGCTATATGAAGCACTGTTTTCGGGATGCGAAGTAAAACTGCGGAACTCCCTCCCACAGGACTGTTCCCTTTTACCTCCTCTACCCTGAAGAGATCAGCTTCTTCCCATTTTCTTGGCACTTTCTGGTTGTTTGTATCGTGATTTGTACCCAAGTAGCCCATGGCCTAGATTGTCAACGAAGTGACTAATTGCTTGTTACTGTCACTTCCTTGGTGTTCATCGTTGACTTTGTGATGTTTGTTCCACAGTGAGTGCTTTTCTGTGAAGCACTCGAATGCCTTTGGGCTACACAAAGCTGCAAAATGAAGAAATAATAACTAAGGACCTGCAAACTTTACTGAAGGGCAGAGGGCTAAAATTAGGCAACCGTCACTCTCTGATCACAGCACAGCTTTGACGGTCACAGGTTCACTCCAAGATCACCTCACTCTGGATCACAGCTACATCATGAGCCCTGGGAGATGGGCAAACAGGCAGGTGAAGAGAGGCCTGATCACGAGCGCCCATGGATGTCGGCCATCATGGGACATGGTCAGCTCACCTCCCATCTGACATGTACTGGCTTGCGTAGCCTTCTTTGCTTATTCTCAAGTCTAATTAGAAACTGCAGTAAAAAAAAAAAATGAAACTACAGAGGTGGTGTCCTTTGTGACCCACCTTGCCCCTCATAAAACAGAGGTAGAACAACAAATGTCCTGTTTTTTGTGATGGGGGGAAACCAGTGATATTTGCCTAAGAATCCTATTGTGAAGCTTCATTTGCAAACGTTTATGCCAGCTTCTTTTTATATTTTTCCAAGCTTATTAAATAATTGGTCACCTGTGACTTAATGGTTAACATGGAAGACTTATCTTTATAGTGGCAGTTACATCCTTGCAAAGTACTAGGGAATTTGGACTCCCTATACTGCATTCCATGGAGATACAGTTGTGCTGGGAACTACACATTCACGCAAACACCATATTTTGTTAGTTTGCCTCCTTAATCAAAGAATCGTTCTAACTTCCATATGTCCTAACCTGACAAGATGGTTAAGCTGTGCAGTTTTATATAGAATAAACTGAATATTCACTCTTTCAACAGACTCTTATCTCATACGCGATTTGATCCTTGGCATGCAAGCATCCAAGGCTTTCTTCGCTCCATGGATAGTCTTTTGAATTCTGGAAAACTGCAATATAGTTGGGGGTCCTACCCCCTGAGGGCATATGTCCAAGGGGGAGTTGGTTGGTTTTCAGCGCAATGTGATTTGTGGATCTTACATCTGTTCTGTAAACTTCACTCTACAAGTTTGACCAAGCTCTTCCTAAACATATATTTGGTTAGATTAATTAGGTGGCAGTCCTTCCCATCCCTATTAAGATTCCCATAGTTTCACGTTTTCCCCAGAGGCTTAAGCAACTGAACTAGCACAGCGCACCGATAAATACCGCTCACAGTCCTTCTCGCCTTTAGCTCATGTCTGAACAGAGAAAAAACATATTTAGAGCCAATGGTGGGTGCTGTGCATACACAACTGGTTCCTATTAAAAAGGGGTAGCCATTTAATACATAGTAACTTGGAGTTTTCAAAACAGAACTGCTGTTCGGACAGTGGGTGCGGATGGAGGAAAGTATTTCAGGTTTTCATGAGGAAAATGACGTCAAGGAGTCAGGCTATTACAGTGAACAGCAGTGGCTCAGAGGTGTGTGACGTTTTCTTGACAGAAGTATGTTTGCTAACTACAAGGCTGACTCTCGCAGGTATGTACCTTAAATGAAAGATAAAAAACACACCTGGGCGCTTTAGTAAAACATAAACAAACACACACATTTATGTATTTTTAAACCACCTGCTGGTGTGGCTTAATTAGCTCTAGCACTACTGAAGTGACTTCATACAAACTCATTCTGGATTAGAACGGAGGTGTCCTAAGTGAGTCCAGTACACTCGCATCCGTGGCAGATTTCTAGAGATCCACGTAAAATAAATGTACATACAACAAATCTAAAGTGGAGCTCATTTACATTGCCAAAGGTTTTCTTGCGAATCTGTTACAGCCCTACTTTTGAAAACCTGCGTCAGACATCCCCGATGTACAACAATTCTATAGTAAGTACATATATAAGTAACATTCCACAGAAGGTTCATATTCCAATAAAAATACTCTTTAGGAGTAAGATTGACTACATTCACGGCCTAATGAGAAAAAGCTTAAGAAATGTGGTCTGGGTAAAAAGTTGAGGAGAGAGTCTGTATCTATGTGCAGTAAGCTTACCATACTGTATTACTTGTTTTGAACTGAATTAGTTCTCTGCAAAAACAAGTTATAATCAGTACTTAATTCGAGCCGGTGGTTTCCGGTGCTCAGCACCGGCACTTATTCATCAACACCGGGACTTATGACAGGCAGTCACATGGCGCTGCTTGTCTAATTTTGTAATGGACACAACAACAGTTGTTTAATTATGCTATATATATTAATAATGACTAATCCTAACCACCCAAAGCTACAAGAATAGCTCGGTTGGCTGCTATTAATAATTTTTAATGTATACAAATTCTGAACTGTCATTAGTAGTGCTGACAGAGGCACTGGGTGGTGCCAGCTGTAGTTGTCTCCTGACAAGGTCCTGGCACTTATATAAAAAATTTTTTTTCAACAAATTAAGTACTGGTTATAATCTTTTCCCTTCTCAGTAGCCTACCTTAATTTACTGCTTTCTGTTACAATTCTGATGAGTGGATCCTTCCACATTATTAAAGAGGGATTTATTTGACTCTGGTCCTTATTCACTATCACATCTGCCCAACTGGTTGTAGCTACCATCTTAATTCACAATTTTGACCTCCCTTTTCTGTCCACGTTTATTGTGCTGCCTAAGATTTTTTTTTTTTTACATCTTGTTTGTGGAAAGCGTTTACTAGTTTTGACTTGTGTTCAAATTATACACTTTCTATGTCACCAAATCTGAGATTTTAAGTTAAATCAACTGTGTTTGTGTAGGGCCCAGTCTGCTTTTAGTGTGGTCTCACGTGTTAAATGATGGATTTGGACCACTCAGAAAATGAAATACTGTCTCTGCTTTTATTGCTCTTTTTTTTTTACCCCATTTGATTTGTCCTTAACTGAGGCTTCGTGGTAATTAGTACTATTGAACAGCTTGGGTACTTTTTTTTTTTTAGTTTAAAAAAAAAAAAAGTTTTATGCACATTTTCTATCATACAGAACCTGTTTTTAAAACCACAATATACTTTTGGACACTATCAAACGCAAACAAATGGAAACTTGCACGTATAAGATGTCTTTGTGAAAGATAGCTCTCTTGAGAAACTTTGCTCATTGATACTTTTTTGACGTAGGTTGATCTCTGCGCTCTGAATATACTCTCAAAAAGAAGTTTTGGAATTCTGCAACATGGATGCCTCTGTATTTCTGAACAAACAGACAAATGTATTTAAAATAGGTGAACAATGTCTTTGTTCCTATGGCAAGGAAGATTGGAAACACTATTGTAACTTAAAATACTCTACCTCAACGTAGGCTTTCAAATAAATAAAAAAAGTCTGTTGCACATACTTAGAAGGAATAATTGACAGGATGTATCAGGTCACCCAACACCAGGGTTGTGGCCCCCCCAGCGAGAACGGCCGTAACACAGATACACTCTGCTTTCTAGGATAACTGTGTAAACAAAAAAACACTCCCATTATCACACGCAATAACCTTTCTATTTACAGTAACACAGGTAGCACAACTAAATAACCAAAAATGCCACTTGAAAAGAGAAGGTTTCGGCAGTCTCAACATCATTTGAAAACAAACATTTTTCTTTCCCTCTTGCTTTCTCACCCTCCTTTGTACATCTATTCCGATCCATCTGTCCTACAGAGGTGGTGGGCCCAATTCATGCGTAACTCTGAAAAAAGACTCTAGTGTCGTTCGATATATCTTTGAAGGAGGAGGCAGACTATAGAAATCACAGTAAAAAAATTAATTAACATTCCACTGCTGCTAATGCATTATACATGGAAAGCGAAACAAAAATGGGATCGGGGAAGGGAGACTGAACAATTCTAATCTTTTGTACTCACAGAGCACTTTGTGGAATGGAGGCAGGAAGCATATTTAATATCAATAAAAGAAACAAAATAAATGTTTATACATGTTGTAAAAATACATTTTTGCATAGGTGATAAGCCTGCCTGCCTAAATGTGGCCATTAACTCGAAGGCCTAATAAAAACTGGCCAATGTGTACCCTCTCCTGACATCAAGTAAGCTACCAATGTGAGTTGACGAAAGATCAGTTAACTCATGCTTATCAAAGGTAAAACAAAAACAAATATATACTCCATGTAAATAATCCACAGATGCACATTTATAAAGCTTCCCTTTTTTCCCCTCAAGCTAGGTCATAAGACTGGCGTAAAAAAGCGCCAGATTACTGCTCACTATACACATTTTATTTCTCGTAAATCTGATACTCAAAACAATTCCCAGTGCATTCATCCTTATATACAGTGTACATCCCAGGCACGTTTCTGTAGCACCAGACAGTGGCCAGTGCTCAGCTATGTCCAGATTTCTCCCTAAGGTGGGTCCTTACTTCCGACTTGTAGAAGCGGACCTTTGATTTCAGGCCTTGACCTGTATAGGACATTCAGGAGATTTCGGTCTTGACGTATACGGGACGTCCATTACATATTGTTCGATACAGGTCAGTGGAAGAAGAGATCGCGAAACTTCCTAGTAGTGGAAAAAAGAGCTGCCACTGTGCGGCTGCAGCAATCATACGACATGTGTCCCCAAAGGGTCTTGCGGGGCCTGGCAAGAGATGCAGCTTGCCTTCTCTGGGCACAGGCTGTTTAAAGCTTTCAGTACGGCGTCTGGCATGTGATCCGTGATCATCTTTGGGCTGATGAAAATGCTGCTGAAGGCAGTTTCTTTCGACCACTTGGCACTGTACTTGACGTCGGAAAAACATAATCTGAAATGGATTAAGAGAAATGTTGAATTCAAGTAGAACATAAATGATGAACTAATGCATCTGCACAAAACACTCCATGCCATGTTTGTTTTACTGTCATTTAATAAAGCAAATAACAGATTGCTCTACTGAATTGAATATGGTATCCTGTGCTCTAAATGGTAATATTATTAAAGCCTCAACTCAAAACAAAAGAAGTGCCATTCTTAAATGTACTGCCCAGTACTGTTCAGTTCACTGCAGCCTTTCTACATTTGATGAACAGAACATAAGCCCTCTTTGGAATCCATACATGTGCACTCTGTGACAACTATTCAATATGGGTCCTCTATACGACCAGTTTTCTACATATGATATGCTTACTGTCTAAACTTAGTCAAGTGATCTTACTACAGGTAAACATGTTCCCTCTATCTGTAGACCAGAGCTGTAAAGCAATACTATTGGCAATACAGTGTTATAGAAATCTCTAACATTGCACAGGTCCTCAGTTACAATACTGGGCAAATGTGGGGCAACCAGAGGAGGCTCCTCCTTAAAGGCAGAGGAGTGTTACCCTTCCGCCAGCAGCGGCAGCTGCAAAACCTTTCTTTAAAAGGGGTGGAGCCACGGGGGTGACGTGCACTGAGGGGAGTGCACAGCACTCCCCCTCACTGCGCATGTATGTTTGGCTGGCTGTCTCGGGTCGGCCAAACACACATGCGCACAGGGCTCTCTGCAGCACAGCAACTCAGTTGCTGTGCTGAAGAGAGCCTCCATAGGCTTCCAGTCTGCCTGGGAGCGCCCAGTCAGGGCGCTGCCAGCCAATCCTCATACTGCTTTGAGCAGCGTCAGGATTAGCCACAGGGCAGGCTGGGAGCCTGTGCCTGCGTGCAGCGACGACGCAGGAGAGAGGAGCAGCTCGCAGCCGAGGAGGTAAGTTAAAAAAAAATATATATTAAAAAAATTAAATGTATCCCCCCGCACCTTCCTGCGCCCAGGAATCCCCGCGAGCCGTGACTGTTGGCAACACCACAAATCAGTAACTGCATTACTGCACCCGATCATCATGTTATTACAACACGTCTAGCATTAAAGGGGGAATGGCTTGCAGAAACACTTGTTTTCAAAAGTTGGAACACAAACGTTTCCATGGGATAAAGGAAGGGTTATTCTAGCACTGTCCTCCATATTCAGGAGGATTATATGACGGGGAAATTGATCTGCCCGAACGCAAGAAATGTAACATTTTGGCTTTGTAAATGATGGAAATAAGTCACTGGGTATTTGGCATCCAACAAGAATCATCAGTGCTGTCAGAGAGAAGGGCATTAGGACCCTAGGGATACTTTGGTTCCCTCTATGGGGTGCGGACTTCAAATAGTGGTCAGATCCTATTAAACAAGCTAAAACATGTCAGGAAGCCAATAAACACATAGGCTGACAAGAAATGCTCATCTTGGAAACACGTTTGTATACCTCTGGAATACTGTAAGCCAATGCCATGACACCGTATGAAGACTACAATGACTGCATACAATCATAGTTTTGGCTCATTCCTCCTAGGGATGATAAACCCACCCACAGAGGTGGGGTATCATTTTAATCAAAAGAAGACTGTCAATAAATGATAGAAAGGGCCCTAACTCAAAGTCCTGGAGTTTCTGGTCACATCAGTATGAGAAAATCATTTTTTCACTAATACTTTAGCATTTGCAGAGCATTCTGGGAGGGAAAACATTGTGGAATCCATGTAAGCCACACGACAGTGGACTCCTTGGGGATTTCTAGATTTCAGAAATGCCTAGGGTTAGTAGGATTTCTTGGGTGTTGACTGACCCCAGGCCAAAATACTGCAGGCATTCAACATGGAAAGTGAGAGCAAAAGGGGGGTTTATTAAATATACAACTGACATCTGAGGGTCGTTCTGGGTAAGAAAACATACATGTATCAACACAAGGCACTTCACCCTGGATTAACCTACATTTCCAGCTTTCAGAAAAGTCAATGGTAGGGTTTATGTGATGTTAGCTGATTGTGCCAAATACTGCTGCCATCCCCATGGATACAAAGGAAATTTAAGCTTTTTGGACATGGTATTGCCACTTGCATGACATTCTGTGTAAGAAAGAAACATGTTTGGATCCATGCAAGCCACACTGATCTATAATACCCTAGCTCTATGGCTTTCAGAAGTGCCCCAGGATTGGTAGATTTTACTAGGTGCAGGATAGCGCACCAACAATCACCCCAAGAATCAAAGTAACTTCAAAGCAAAATTCCTGATGTTGGAATTAGTTATTTCTGGGCCCTTCTTATCTGGGCGATAGGCCACCCACACAGTGTAGCATTTATTCTATGGAGAAGAGGGAGAAGGCTGGATTGAAGGAATTGTATTGCTCCCTGCAAATTCTTGAACTTTCTCTCACAGAAATATATGGACATTCAGTTGTTTTTGCTCAAAGTCCAATGTTTGCAGGACATTCTTGGAAAGAAAAATTAGTGGGCTCCAGGCAAGGTACACCTACCTAGATTACCTGGAGTATCGTAAATCTCTAAGGTTGTAGGGGTTTCCTGGAATAGGGCCAATCCCAGGCTGAAAGAGTGTAATTAACCACATTCTACAAAACTTTGAACTTCAAAGCTAAATTCTTGGCAATTCCACTGTATGTTTCTGGTCCTCTCGTCTTGTGTTCAATCAAACAATCAATCTGGATTAGTATAATGCTGTTAACCAACCAATTGAGTATCCAGGTGCTTGCTAGTCCCAGTCGGCTCATTCAGAATCTGAAGTGAGGTGATAGCCCAGAACTGTGTGGGGAGGCTGTTCCAGGTCTTTGCTAAAATGTATAAGGAGTGTTCTCTGCTTCTGCTTCTGCTTCAGTAGATACTAGAGTGTAGGCACGAAGGCATGAGAAAGGGAGGTGGATCGTAATCTTCTTGACAATTGGTGGAAGTTCAGGCGATGGTTAACATAGGCAGGTCCTTGGTTGTGTAGAGCCTTGTGTGCATGGGTCAGCATTTTGAATTGGCATCTCTTCTATAAGGGGATCTATTGGAGTTGACAGAGATGGGGTGTGATAAGGCTTCGTCGAAGGAGGTCCAGGAAGAGTCCGGATGCAGCGCTCTGTAGGGTTGCAAGTTTGTGTAGGAGGTGTGCTGCGATTCCTACATAGAGAGCGTTGCCATAACCTGTCGGCTGGTGATGAGGACCAGTGTCATGGGGCGTCTGGTGTGCAGAGATAACCATTTCAAGATCTTATGGAGCATGTACAGAGGGAGGAAGCAGGCAGACGAGACAGTGCTGATCTGGGATTTCATGGAGAGTTTGTGATTCATAGATTTATGGTGTGGTCTGTGGGTATGGGTGCGGATCCCAGGTCGGTGGGCCACCAAACCTCGCTTCATGGGTTGCTGTAGTTGCCGAATGTCAGACCTTCCGACTTGTCCATGTTCAGCTTCAGCCAGTTGGTCCATATCCGGTCGGCGACGCTTGCATTGTATCTGTGGAAGGTAGTCCTGGTGGTAGTGGGGTCATCTGTGAGAAGATGAGTTGAGTGTCATAGCCATAGGATATTATGGTGAAGCCGTGAGATCTGATAATGATGGCCAGTGGGGTCATATATAGTTGAAGAGCGTGGGGCTGAGCCCTGTGGAACACTGCAGACGATATTCTTGGGTTCTGAGGTGACCCTCTGTGTTCTTCTGGTGAGGAAGGAGGCGATCCATCTGAGTGCACCCCCTTGGATGCCGATGTGGTGGAGTCTTTTGATCAGTGTGTGGTGTGACACGGTGTTTAAGGCTGCAGAGAGGTCAAGGAGGATTAGAGCTACTGTTTTTCCTTGGTCAAGGAGGATACAGATGTTGTCAATGGCTGCAATCAGGGCGGTCTTGGTGCTGTGGTTGCTGTGGAAGCCGGATTGGGAGGAGTCGAGCAGCTGCTCCTGCTCCAGGTGTGTCATGAGTTGTCTTTTGATGCCTTCATCTAGTGCCTTGGCCGGGAATGGGAGCAAGGAGATTGACCGGGAGTGATTGAGCTTGCTGTGGTCAGCGGAGGATTTTTTGAGTAGTGGTCTGACTTTGGCGTATTTCCAGACATCAGGAAATGTTGTAGTGTAGACTGAGGTGTTGAGCAGAGTGGTGATTTTGTGGCTGACGCTTTGGTTTCTGAGGTTGAAAAGGTGGTGCGGGCAGGGATCTGTGGAAGCTCCTGAGTGTATGGACTTCAATATGGATGTGGTATCCTGAGTGGAGAGGTGGGTCCAGGTGGTCAGTCTGTGGTTTGTGTTGGCTGCGGTGACGGGGGCGCAAGACTGTTGAGGTAGTCCATGGGTGACGGCTGTGGTTCGAAGATTCTGTATATGCTTTCATTGGGAGAAGTGTGGGAATGCTAGAACGTATAGCATTTGTTATTCCATAGAGACTTTCTCTATATTCTTAGTGTGCACAAAAATCCATTTGGAAAAACACACTTTCATAATATTTTGGCTTTATGGGTAAGGGATGATGAAATATTTTGTTCTGCCCACAGAATCGGCGGAATTGCGGCGACTTGACGTTACTGTTGTAACGCAGAATTCTGGATAAATTCCACAAATCACCAGATGGCAGATTTTTTTTTTCTCACGCTGCTCGTATGGTAGGTTTGGCAAGCATGATTTGGTGTTCCTTAGCATGAGTTCCTGACGCTAGTAGAACATCTGGTGAGATTTTTCTAATGCGGGTGGTTGCGACCGTTCGCGGTCAGGCGGCTGCCGCTTAAGTAGAACATCTACTCAAGCAGTAGCAAAATCAACTTGAGTAATTGTGCTCTCTGGTGTGCTGCGTGGTGCCGTTCGTGTTGATTTGTTTTTAGCACAGAATGGGCTCCCTGCGCTAGATCACAGCGCAACATGCCTATTTCTGGCCGTTCTCTGCGAAACCTCCCAGAGTTTATTTACAACTCTGCGGAATTCCACGAAGTCGAATTCCATGAGTTCCACCCACCCTTAATTACGAGTTAATCAAACCTCCTGCCTCACATAACCCACATACCGAAACTCAAAATTTTAAGTTCATCTGAAAAAAGCACAGTTTACTACATACTTGTTTTTATGCAGTTGATTTTTCAGCCGAAAACCGAGTATGACCTTTTCCCACTAAAATTCACTATTTCTTAATGCCAAAAGGTTAGTTTACTTCGGAAATCCTCGAGCAATCCGCAAATGCATAGGCAGCAAATGGGTAAAAAACATTTCCCACTTTTGGAATGAGTATTTCCAAGAAAAACGTTACAAACCCATTGTTGTTACTTTCACTTGTTCTATTGACCAAAACTATAAACTTGTTTTCCATTGCCGACTTATGAACTTAGGTTATTTGGGTCTTTGCATTTTACTGTACCGTCCCAAGTGGGATAAAATGAACCGGATATTCAAATCATATCTCATAGATGTCTTTCTGTAACTTACACAGCTCAATTTAAATTTAAACTGTTTTGCTTCATGGAACTCGCTCCTTAGTGGATATTAAAGCAAAACATTAATGTGCCTCTGCCCAATTTTTTATATCTTACTTTTGTGTTAGGTATAGGATTAATACACAAGGGCTTCTAAGGTAAAGATGTGGAGTATCATGGGTTCTAGGCTGGAGATAAAAAAAAAAATAAGGTAAGTCAGGCTCACTGTGCACCATATGTTAGGAGTCTCATCGCAATGCCTAGACTGATCTTGCGATTTTTAATCATCATATTTTCATTACCTTCCAGAATTGTTTTCTTCTACAATATAGATGATTTTTCCGGGGAGATATAGCCTGGGATACGGAGATGACGAATTCAATGGTGACGTATCAAACAGAGTATTGTACGAAGGTGACCGCTGAGTCATCAAGCTCTGCTCAGCAAGAAGAGGTTGAGATAACACGGCTTGGGCTCTGCCATCCAATTCCGTTGGAAAGTCATCAGGAGTTCCTCCAAAAACTTCATACCAACACCCTCGTAGCAGGATTTTATACTAAGAAATAAATACAAAAGTAAAAATATAACATTTGTTTGTATTCACTGAAAGTCTGTTTATTACTGTAATTGACAGATTCACTGACGTGCTGCTCCAGGTCTAACATAAGACTAATGGTAGCACATGTGTACCAGCCATCCATAGACATATTCCTGACATGTGACTGACACGTCTTAGATTTATTAGTTTTTTGAAGGTACCAGAGAATATGTGGCTGACTAGTTTGTGCCCTACAGCCCATTCAAACCCTCTAGACTAAATGGCACTTACAAATGCACATGGCATGCAGGACTCAGAGGTGAACCTAGCATTTTCTAGATCATGTCCCAGGGTGATTTCACCTCAGTCATATGGGCGTTCAGGAAGAAAGCAAAGAGTGGCTCAGCTTGGCTCGATTTCTCCCCCGACCTTCTGTTCCATACCCCAGTGTATTCCTTGCATAGATATACATTGGTAGGCTTTTATATTTAAAAGGGGTGTTGCGAATTGTGCCTGGGGATCTAAGTGTTGTTAAGACAAATACATTTTAACATCTAACCAAAATTGCCTTATTGTGTGTTCCATGAGCCCCTTGGTGTACAAGTGAACATAAGCTTTTCAAAGAACCTCAGAATGACTGCTCACGTAGAAGAATTTGATCCTCATAAATCAATGTCCAGAAGAAATTATGTGAAGCTATAGGAATTTCCATGTTTAGTTGTCCTGTGTTAAAAAAATATTTAATGCGGAATTTGCCTAAAAAAGTGACAGTCATCAAGGCTTGAAAGTAATTGTTTTCAACCTAAATCCGGTATTGATGAATCATACAGACAAATTATATATCTAACCATAGCACTGAGACACATTGTCTCAATTCAGAATGATCTAGTGATGGAGATGGATAAGGATAGGGATGGTGTTTGGCTCTACTTCGTTTAGATCGGTCAGCAGCATTGGAGACAGCTGACTATTCCATCCTTGTCACAAGACTGGATTTCATAGGGATCACCGCTTAGGAATCAGAATGGATTCAATTCTTAAATGGGGAGAAAACAAAGGTTAGCACCACCTCCAGTGTTTCAGTCCCACAAAAAATTAGAAACTGGGTTAGACAGTTCAACATCCACATTCTTGTTTTCCAAATCGTTCTGGGAACTGAACTATAAGTTATTTGGTAAGATTGAAGAGAGAGGTTAGGTGAAATGCCACTATTTTGATATACTGTAAAATTAAGGAAGGTTTTTGTCTTTCATTATTAGATTTACCAATTGGTCACCAAGTGCAATGAAAAATGATGGCATTTTACAAGCCTTTACATTCGACATATTGAATATGAAGTAAATCACTCTCCCTACCACAAGTGTGTAACAGTTTTTTGAACACAGAAAATAATATTGTAATTTTTTTTCCTGTTCCAGTTTTTGTAAAATAGGCTTTGTGCACGGCTGACATTTCAGAACTACTTAATTGGATTAGATTGTGTGTCCACTGCATGGTTATGAGGACCAATCATGGAATACCAAAAATGGGTTACTCTTGGTTGATTGAAGGTGAGTGAATTGTTGTATTAGGGTGTTTTGTCTTTTAAGTATGTCAGTGTCCTAGGTACATGATTTGAAAATGTATGTATTTCTGACTGCAGATTCTACATATAACTGGCATTGAGTCCTCTGCTTATGGTGAAGTGTTGTGGTATTGTGAATTAGACCTGAGAGATTATACTGTGTAGAAAATGAAAGATGTGTCAAATTTCATTATCCCTTATTACGTCTATAGGTGCTGTTCAGTGTCCTTTATTAGAATTTAGAAGATTGGCCCTAATGCTGACTTGGATATACCATTGATTCAGAGCCATGATGAAATGTCTTCTTTCATCAGTATATACCTTTTAATCTATAACTGCACTAACACAGTCTAATCATTTTGGAAACAATCAATGCTAAATTCATTGATATTATACTCTGAGGCCACATGTGAGCGGAGTTTTCAAATGATATATATAATAAATGACTTCTCAAATGTTTTCTTATACTGCTGCTTTTTAATTAAATGATTCTTATTAATGTTGAAAAGTGATTGTTCTGTATTTGTAATAACATTTTTGTGTTACAAGTTTCATAAATTAGTGTAATGAATTGAGGGTAAAGGTTTATTTGATGTAAATAACCTTTACAATAAGCGTTTAATGAACATGCCTCTATTTTCACTTTGATTGGTTGTTCTGGTAATATCTGGAATTTATTATGTCTTTTTTGCTATGGAAAATTAAATAACTAGAGGTAGCACCTCTGACATGAAACTGGCCCAAGATGATGTTTGGGATGGGACTGAAACGTCTACTTATAGAGTATGATCAGATACATGGTTTGGGTTTTCTCTGTGCAGTATTTTCTGTATTTAGGATACTGGCTGATGTGTGGGTTTTATTTGTGGGTTGTTGTTTGACAATTACATATTTTCTGTTAATTGCTTTCACATTTTGTAAATGCTTCCATGCTCTCAATAATTATTGTTGAATTATATATTTAGGTTTGAAAAAGAATGGAATAAAATATATATTTTCATATATTTGTTAAAATTTTCAAAAATGTCCCTCAACCACCGGTGTTACTGATTTAATAATATCTTACTAGGATTTCTAAGCATGCTCTACTAAAACTGCTTTAAAGTTTGGCACACAAACACAAATTAATATTGTTAATGACACCCTCAGGGGGTATTATTTGTTGTATATGATTTAGAGTCAGTCACATGTCAGACCAGCACCTGAAATATTAGTAATCCTGGGTACAGTAAGTCACATGAGGCGAACATCTTAGAAAGGGGGCCCACGCACACAGGTGCCCAATAATGTAAAGCGGTGGTCAAGGCCAATTTGGGAAACCATGACTGCGGGGAGAATTCCAATGAGGGCTTCCCAGTATGACTGGATTATCGGGCACTGCCATTCTACATGAAAAAAAAAACATTAGGATCTCGGCATCGGTGACAGGCCTGGGAGTCACAAATGCCCACCCTCCACACCCGATAGGGTGTCATATACATCTGGTGTAGGTACTTGAACTGTACAACGCGGAGCTGTGCGGATGATGCCAGAGTCAGAGGGGCCATGCAAACATCTCTCCAATTCATATCATCCCAGGCTCCCGCCCAATTTTCCTATTACTGTTCCAAAGTGTCCAGTGATGTAGGGAGAGTGCACTACTAGGGACTTGTAAATCTGAAACACCCCGCCCTTGCCCAGGTAACCCATGAGTAGTCTGGGATGTTTCATAATTCGTCTTCGTAAGTGGAAAGAGCATGACTGAGCTGCAGATAGCAGAAGAACTGGGAGAGTGGCATCCGAAACTTTGTCATGAGTTCTTGAAAGGTATTCTGTTGGCTACCCCTCTAGACATCACCAATCTTAGAGAGCCCTATGGAGTCTCAACCTATAAACCCCTCTAGATTGGACACATGGGCCAGCCATCAACCCTCCTAGAGCAGTGTTTCTAGTGTAAGTTTGCGGTTCCAGCCTGTCCATCGGACCACAGCTCACCATGCTCTAAACAACACCTGGGTGATCTCCGGAAGCTGGGAAGGGATCGGGGAGCCAAAGAGGATGCCCATCACTTTGTCCAGCCCCAGCAGAGCCAGTTCCCCCTATAGGCAGGGCCATCCCACCTCCATGCAACCAATCATTAAGGGGAAGAAGCTGAGTCACCCAATAGTATAGCATGACGTCTGCCATTGCAAGGCCTCCGTCGTATGTCGCTCTGGTACATTTCCCAATATTCACCCTGGGGTCCCCAACCAGCCTGTATAAATTGACGTCCCTTGGTCTGTAATTGGCGTCAAACCACATCTGTGAAAAATGTAGGGGATAATTTTGCAATATGTATAAACAGTTTCGGGTGGACCATCATCTTAAAAAGTGCAACTCGACCCATAATGTTAAGGGGAAGGACGGTCCAGCGAAGTAAATCTTTGCAAACTCTGTGTCATGGGGCACGAGTTTAGGATCCATGTCTGGCTTGGTTCCTAGGTGATGTATACCCCAAGATATTGGAAGCTAATCCTACATATCAGGATCGAAGATTGTCAGACCTCGTCGCCACAGTCATCTCCCAGCTGGAATAACAAAGAATTATTCCATTTAACGCATAGCCCAGAGGCCTCCTCAGAATCCCAGTATGCGGAGAATCCTGGGTCCCGTCTTAAACGGTTGAGACATAACAAATATAACATCATCCGCGTAGAGGGCAATGCAGTTCACCTCCGCGAGGCCCCAGTTGAAACCCCATACTTGGGCAACACATCATGCTCAAACCGCCAGTGGTTCTATAGCCAGAGCAAAGAGGAGTCGGGAGAGAGTACAACCCTGCCAAGTTCCCCGGCCTATCAGAAACTCTTGAGACAATAATCCATTAAAGCACACACAGGCTCTCAGGCCAGCGCAGAGCACTTAAACATATGTGCATAATCGAGGACCAAAGCACATTTCGCCTAGAGTTTCATCCACGTAGGACCAGTCAACCGTACCAAATTCTTTTTCAAAGTCAATTAACAGGATGGCCACCGGACTCCCCACAGCCTTGATATGGAAAAGTGCTATATGCACCCGTCAAATACAGTGGCTGTTCCCTAATGAGGGATAAACCCACTCTAGTCCGAATGGACAAAAGAGGGGATGACTGTCATCAACTGGATGGCCAGAAGTTTTGCAGATAACTTAACTTCGCTGTTGATAAGTGGAATAGGGTAGAAGGAGATGCACAAGGACTGAGGATGGCCAGGATTGGGTTAAGACCACAATCATGGCCTGTTAAATGTTGGATGGGAAGAGGCCTCTACTAACTGCCTATATGAAGAATTGAGCATGGAATGAATAATGTCTGGGGGGAGCCTATGATAGACCTCTATAAGATAACCATTGGTCCTGGGTGTTTTACCAGGATTAGAATCAGAAATAGCCTCATCTATTTCCTCCATGGTAATATCCCGATCTAACACTGACTTCTGTGAAACAGGGAAATGTGGCAAGAAGAGTTCCTGTATCAAGGGGGAGTTTAACTCGCTGGCTGGGGCGCGCTCTGGAGGTGTATAGGGATTCTCAGAAGTGGGCAGAAACTGCTGCAATCTCCCACGATCACTCGACCCACTGTCCCAAGGCATTCTGCACACGAGAGACAATTTAGGATTATGAGTGGCGCTGTCCTGCCATTTGATAAAGTTTTGTTTTGACCAATGACTTTGTGTTTCACCACTGCGCATATTAGTTGCTCAATGTTCACCAGTAGCACATGGTATGTTTTGTTCAGTTTAGCCGCCTATGGGCTTTGACATTGCATTAGTCATTACATTCTGTATTGTGCCTATTGGCTTTGACATGGCATTAGCCATTGCTTTCTGTATTCATTTTAGCCGCCTATGGGCTTTGACATTGCATTAGCCATTACATTCTGTATTCTGCCTATTGGCTTTGACATGCTGTATCCAGTCTAGCCGCCTATTGGCTTTGACATTGCATTCCTATTGGCTTTGACATGATGTATTCAGTTTAGCTGCCTATTGACTTTGACATGCTATTAGATATTCTGCCTATTGGCTTTGACATGATATCATATATTGCATTTTGTATTCAGCTCCGCTGCCTTTTGGCTTTGACATGATATTATACATTGCATTTTGTATTCAGCTCAGCTGCCTATGGGCTTTGACATGATATAAGACATTGTATTTTGTATTCAGCTTAGATGCCTATGGGCTTTGACATGACACTAGACATTGCATTTGATATTTAGGTTAGCTGCCTATTGCCTTTAACATGACATTGCATTTGATATTTAGGTTAGCTGCCCATTGCCTTTAACGTGGAGTTCTGTATTTTTCCAAGCTGTGTTTTTGCACCAGAGAACCAAGATGTTTTGCTCTCACAGTAGACTAGACCTGATAAGAGAGAGTACATGGGCGTCGTTTCTCTTCCCTTGAGCTTGGGAACAGGAGTAGTCTTGGAGACCTGGCCAGTCTCCAAAAGGCTTGCTCAGTTTCCCAGGTCTGAGGGGAGGGGGCACACCTTTGTAACGAATGTAACAGGCTGCAGAGAGTCAGATTCGAATCTGCCGGACCTCGTGCTGGAGCTTGGCGCCAGCTGCCAGCATCCCGTGTGGGTAGATGACACTCTTTCTCGCGGCTGACAGGGGTCATCAGCTTGCAGACCTTAGAAAGATGTAGCTGTAAATAGTTCCTACACGGTGAAGTATTTGTTTTGCTTTGCATTCAATATCTTATAAATATAACCTGCTGTGTATATTGCAAACTGATATATTTTGTTTGATTAACGCGGACTTGAAAGCTACTAATTCGTCATTCATTCATAAACATTGTGGTTGGGGAAGAATAAAATAACAATAAAAGTCTTCTTTGACCTCAGAAGTGCATTTCTGTTGTGTTATGTTAGTGCTTAGAAACTAAATAAGAGGAAAGCACTACAATTGGTACCTGGAGTCGTGGGGTCGGTCATTAAGAGGTGATTAAAGGGTTTGACGAGTTAGTAGATTTCTAAGTGCACACTTTAAAAGTGTAATTGTTTTTTGTTGTTTGGAGAATTACAGAAATTGTTTTCTGTTTGGAGAATCACAGTAGCACGGCAGACCATGTCTGAGAATACATGTGTTGATGAACTGCCTGATGGTGCTAAGAAAAACTGTGAATTGTTTTCTGTTTGGGGAATTACAGAAGAAAATGCATGTGTAGCTAAAATGCCTGATGTTGTTTTGAGAAATAATTCCTGTTGTATATATGTAGAAAACGTGTGTTTTGGAAGTAATGATGACAGAAAGGTCTGGATACCTTTATCTGCTTACAGAGAAATGCAGGAGAAATGTAGGAAGTTGGAACATGAAAATAGGAATTTACGTGAGCAAATTAGCCAAGATACGATAATTCAAAATAATGCTGAAAGTTATAAAAATGAAGAATCTTTCTTGTCCCATTCCAGTAATGAGGGGGTTAAGACAGCTCCGAGCTGCACTGAGTTTCCGTGTGAGCCAAGGTTTTTGGCAGCCAAAATGCATTCCTTAACTGATAACACGGACGAGAATGTGATTTACAAGTTACCGTTGCAAAATGCACAAGTAAAACGAAGGATTTTAGAGCAAGACACCCCGAGTTTCATTAGTTTGTTTGATTTTTGGAAAAAGAATAGCCCTCATTTGAGAGAAATCCTAACACTTTTGTACATGGTCACTGTGAAAAATAATATGCAGCTGCGCGCTTGTGATTTGGCAAATGAAATAATGCAGACTTTAGGTTTCTGCGCAGTGCAAGAAGGAAAAACTGATGTACATGTAACTCAAGAACAAGGAAAGAAAATAGTGCCCCTAGCTAGAATCATACAATGGATCTGGTACTTGCAAGACAGGGCTAGAGTACCACAGGTAAAAGAATTACCGGTGAAATTGTGTGCACCATTTGAATTCGTGTCCACTGAAGATAAAAAGCATGTTTGTTTTACTAATGATTCATTGACTGAAATGTTGTTTTCTGGCACCGTAGAAGGAACAGCGTTGTATAATGTGTGTCAGATTTTAAAGCAAGAGCTACATGAGATGTGTCATTTTTATGCTGATTTTTGGTTCTTTGATAATGTTTTAGCACCTAACTGGTTCAATTACCTTGCAGATGTTAATGAGAAAAATGCAGAGAGAGAAGTGTTCACCCAGAATTCTGCCTTAGTGGGGATGGCTATGTGGGTGCCCCAGAAATGTGAAAAGGCCACTTACAGGTGGGCAGAGATGAGAGAGATGCACATTCCCCTAGATTTGATAAAAACTGTGCAGCACGCACAAAAGCAATCTGTCATGCAAGCAGTCACAGAGCAGTTGGGGAGAGGAAAGTTACCAGAACAGAAATGGCAAATTGATCAGGTTTTAGGGAGAGTGATTGCTGCAAATTACCAAGGAAAAATCGAAATTATGCTGATACCTAGAAAAGAATCTGATTCATTCATACAAATTGGAGACAGAATGGCCCAAATTGACAAAAGTGCAGTGAATGGAGGTTTGGTAAAGAATGAGTCTGCCCCAGCCCTTCTGACAGTGCAAGAAAAGGGGAGCTGTGGCGCAGCAGATAAAAACCTCAGTGCTGATGTGTGGGCTGAAGCCCCAAGTGATCCTCCAGAACCTGCAGAAAATATAACAAAGGGCCTCAAAAACGTCCTGCTGATTATAAAACAGGGAAAGAAAGAGGAAGGGTGCAGTTTAAATGAAAAATGTTATTTGCAAGAAAAGTCATACTTGTTTCTTTTGCAGATCCTACCACGTTTCGCCACTGTCCCTGAGTGCGCTGTGTGGTCCCCCTTCCGGTGTGTGCGTGTGGGGTCGGGGAAGGGACCGAATCCCCAACCTGAACCTGGCTGAGTAAAGTGCCAGCACCATGGATCCATTTTGCGCAAACTGCGCCTTCAGTTCAAGTTCAACTTGTTTGTTGTGTTTTTTTTTTTTTTCCCTCTCGTATGGAACTCTGACTTTTGCTTATCTTCCAGCAAACCTTTCAGGTGGACCGTGCACCTTTACATGAGTAGAACTCATGCCACATCAAATTGCTAACACTGTTGAATTAGAGACTCATTTAGAGAAAAAAAATAAATAAATAAAATAAATTGCCCAGTCTTTTCTATGTAGATGTATCTGATGTGAAAGGTTATGAAATCAATGTGTTAATTCACTTCTATTGCTTTACAGGGATTGCTTTGATCATTGAAATTTGATTTGATCATAATGTTTTTTTTTTTGTGCTGATGTATTTTTTTTGTTTGTTTGAAATATGAGATATGTGAAACAAAAATTCATTGGTCAAAGGGCGGAATGTCCTGCCATTTGATAAAGTTTTGTTTTGACCAATGACTTTGTGTTTCACCACTGCGCATATTAGTTGCTCAATGTTCACCAGTAGCACATGGTATGTTTTGTTCAGTTTAGCCGCCTATGGGCTTTGACATTGCATTAGTCATTACATTCTGTATTGTGCCTATTGGCTTTGACATGGCATTAGCCATTGCTTTCTGTATTCAGTTTAGCCGCCTATGGGCTTTGACATTGCATTAGCCATTACATTCTGTATTCTGCCTATTGGCTTTGACATGCTGTATCCAGTCTAGCCGCCTATTGGCTTTGACATTGCATTCCTATTGGCTTTGACATGATGTATTCAGTTTAGCTGCCTATTGACTTTGACATGCTATTAGATATTCTGCCTATTGGCTTTGACATGATATCATATATTGCATTTTGTATTCAGCTCCGCTGCCTTTTGGCTTTGACATGATATTATACATTGCATTTTGTATTCAGCTCAGCTGCCTATGGGCTTTGACATGATATAAGACATTGTATTTTGTATTCAGCTTAGATGCCTATGGGCTTTGACATGACACTAGACATTGCATTTGATATTTAGGTTAGCTGCCTATTGCCTTTAACATGACATTGCATTTGATATTTAGGTTAGCTGCCCATTGCCTTTAACGTGGAGTTCTGTATTTTTCCAAGCTGTGTTTTTGCACCAGAGAACCAAGATGTTTTGCTCTCACAGTAGACTAGACCTGATAAGAGAGAGTACATGGGCGTCGTTTCTCTTCCCTTGAGCTTGGGAACAGGAGTAGTCTTGGAGACCTGGCCAGTCTCCAAAAGGCTTGCTCAGTTTCCCAGGTCTGAGGGGAGGGGGCACACCTTTGTAACGAATGTAACAGGCTGCAGAGAGTCAGATTCGAATCTGCCGGACCTCGTGCTGGAGCTTGGCGCCAGCTGCCAGCATCCCGTGTGGGTAGATGACACTCTTTCTCGCGGCTGACAGGGGTCATCAGCTTGCAGACCTTAGAAAGATGTAGCTGTAAATAGTTCCTACACGGTGAAGTATTTGTTTTGCTTTGCATTCAATATCTTATAAATATAACCTGCTGTGTATATTGCAAACTGATATATTTTGTTTGATTAACGCGGACTTGAAAGCTACTAATTCGTCATTCATTCATAAACATTGTGGTTGGGGAAGAATAAAATAACAATAAAAGTCTTCTTTGACCTCAGAAGTGCATTTCTGTTGTGTTATGTTAGTGCTTAGAAACTAAATAAGAGGAAAGCACTACAGGCGCATGGCAAGCCAGTGAAGTAATTTGCTGGATTTATCTTCCCGCTCGTACACCTGACTTGCAGACACCATCCAGCACTTGCGGGCCTCCTCCATGCTAAGTTGGTGCAGGGCCGCTCTTCCAAGTTCTAAATAGCATTTTTCTGACTCTGTTAGCATCCGTGGATCACTGCACTTGCAAAGTAATATAGCTACCTCCAAGTCTGCAATGCTTTGGAGCTTTTCTCGGTTTGCACCTCAGAGGTAAGAGCGAGTTATGCCCCTCATGAAAGCCTTAAGCGTCTCCCACAAGGTGCCAGCTGAGTCTACTGAGTGTTCGTTCAGCCCAAGAAGAGTGTTCACTTCATTATGCAAGAGCTTGACGAATTTCTCGTCTTGGAGAAACCAAGTGTTAAGGCGACACATCACAGTTGGTGTGTGAAATAGAAGTAAGACAGGGGCGAGGTCTGAAATCCCAGAGGGTAAGATTTGAGCTCCTGTGCAATGAAGAAGATCGTCAGTGGGTAGGAACAGTCAATACGGGGCAGAGACCCATGGGCCGTGGAGGGATGAGTGTATTCTAGGGCTTCCGGATGCCATATGCACCAAGCATCACTAAGACCAAGTCCCTGTGCCCAATCTGTCAGGCCCCGACTACAGAGCTGAGCACCTTTTCACGATGCACCCCATTCCCTGTGTCCCATAATGTCATTAAAACCCCCTCCCACTATAGGTACCCCAGGAGGGAGTACCGCAATTAGTTCCCCAATGCGTTTTAGTATTGGATGGTGTTATGCAAAGGGAATATAAACATTTACAATATTGTACATGACCCCTTCCATTGTACCCTCCAATATAATGTATCTGCTTTGGGTGTCACCGGTTATGTTAGTGACAGCTAGCGGGAGATATCTGTGTACAAGAGCTACCCTCCAGGACCATCTTGTATGGCCAGCGTGAAATACCCTGTCGTATCCCTTACAGGCAAGAAATTAGCAGTTATGACCCAGGAGGTGGGTTTCCTGTAGCGAAAGGACTCACGGATTATGATGGTGTATGAATTGGAATAGCGACCCTCGTTTAATGCGATCTAAGAAACGGTTAACATTCCAATTAATGAGTGTTAAAGCCTCAGGCATGGTAGAAATGGTATATTCAATGAAGGACCTGTGCCCGGCCAGTGTCCGCTACTCTGTAGGCCCAACCAATAGGCAAGCCCTGTTAGTGGATCAGTGGGTGAGTCCCTAGGTAGGGAACCAGGAATCCATGGGATGACCCACGACAGCGCAAGAGCTAAAGAAAGAAATTCAAAACAAAAAAACATATAAAAAACCTCTCCCCCCCCCCCCCCCCAACAACCCCCCTCCCTATACTTCCCTTCCTAAAGAAGCATCTGTCGCCCATCCCAAACTGAAATATAGAACCAAGTATGAAATAATGAGGGGGAGATGTACCTGGGCGGGCAAAGGAGCCCCCTGTCCAGAACCCTTAGCACCGCAGTCACCAAGCACAATGCAGGTTACAACGACGTTCAAGCAGTGTTCCGTTTGTGGTGCAGTCGATTATCAAGAGTTAATGTCCACAGCAGAATCCGGGCCTGCATGAGCCCCTGGTGCAGCATCCCTTGCCTGCCATCCTTTCTCCCCTTCGGAATCTGTGGTGACATCTGCCTTAGAGTGTCCTGTGACCTGCTGACGCGACAGTTTCAACCCGCATTGGCCCTTCAGCCTCTTCGGGTCCTGTCCATCCACTCGAGGCAAACCCACAGAGCCCTGTGGCAGCAAAGGATTAAAGGCAAGCGGGTACTGCTCAGTTAGGCAGGTCTAGGCCTCTTCCGGTGATTCAAGCTAGATAGTCTTAGACTGGTGGATCACTTGCAGTTTGGCAGGATAAAGAAGCATGTAGGAAATGTGCATGGTCCTCAATTTAGCCCTGACCTGATCAAAAGAATTGAGCTGAGTCTGTACCAGATGAGTATCGTGGGAAAAATCATTATGTGTCCCGCCTAAAACCAGAGTTCCTTTGCAAGGCGAGACCCTCGAAAAACGGCGTCTCAGTCCTTGTAATTGAGAAAGCGTGCAATCATGGAGCTAGGAGTGGACAACAGCGGGGCTTAGTGGCAAGGGAGCAAAGCGCTCGCTCAAAGTACGGTGGGGTGAGGAGGGGGATTTGCAGCATCAAGTGAAGACCTGATCCACTGTTTGAGGAAGCCTTCAGGAGGCTGACCCTCGGATTCCCTCAGAGAAGCAGATGAAGCAAAGATTATTGCAGCAAGCACTGTTTGACATCCTCTGTATGGTCCTGGAGGGGAGTGGTGTGGGTGCACCTAACTACTCTGAGAACTTGGCTCCCTAGAAAAGTTTGGAGCAAGTGCTATGCTAGATCCCCGACTTACCCAAACTTAGGAGACTAGAAATCCTGACAACTAAGTGTAGTGTGCACCTCACAACTAGTAATGGCCTTTCCTGTGGAAAGTGGCTAGTGACAAAGTGGAAAGGCAATTGCAAGTATCTTATCCTACCACTGCACCACCAATGTAGGAAGCTGGCCTGGTGTGTGGTGAGCACCTATGATGCTATCACATTATACCAGGTATCCCCTATTAGTGAAGTGTGGGCAGTGTCTAGGAAGCCAGGGCTCTCTGGAGGTAGCTGTGGAAGAGCAGCCAAGACTTATCTAGGAGCCATGCAAAGCTTATGCAATACCACTATAGTCACACAGCACTATGCAATACCACTATAGTCACACAGCAATTACACACATGAAAGAACCACACAGTGTTACAAAAAATAAAGGTAATTTATTACAGTAACACAAATACTAGAACACTGAATAGGCAATTCCCCATCTGGGGGTAAGTAAACACACTATTATATACACATTAGCAACCAGTAAATAGCATAGAAAGCAATAGGCATTGGTAAAAGCAATAGCAAATAGTGAGGGCCCTAGGGGAGGGCCTAACCATATACTAGAAAAGTGGAATGTGAAAGGCAGTCCCTCGCCCAAGGAAGTGGAATCATTAGAAGGGAGCTGATGGGCCTAGGAACACCAAAAGGTGAGTACCAGAGTGACCCCCAGTGACCAAGAGAGTAGAGGTAAGTACCTGGGTTTTCCCAAAATAGGAGGACTTTGGAAAAGGATTGTGCAAGACCCAACCAAGACTCGAAGAACCCAAAGGTGGATCCTGACAGAAGAGGACCTGCAAAGGAAGGGGACCAAGTCCAGTATGAGTTGGAGTGTCCAGTGGTGGCAGGAGCCAATACCCACCCTTCTGTGGATGCAGGACCAGGTGGACGAAAAAGGTCAGCAGTGCAGCACAGGAGCTGAAGAGGAGTCCAAGGAGTGATGCCAGTTATGTCCCATATCAGCAGTTGAGATGCAGTCGGTTATTGGTGCTGGAACACCACCAACCTTGGCAAATGCAAGAGACCGAGAAGATTTGCTAGGCTGAAGATGACCAGCAAGGACCAGGGGACTCGACCCAAGGAGGGGAGTCCGGGGTGACCCTAGAAGCTGGGAGAGTCACAAGAAGAGGAGGCAGGCCCCACAGGCAACCACTGCAGCAGGCACAGGAGTTGCAGTGAGGCCCACTCTACACACCAGAAGAGGAGTCCCAGGTCGCTGGACCAGCAAGCAGGAGACTGTGCTTTACAGGAAGGAGTGCTGGGGACCGGGGCTACCTGGAGCCTGAAAATCCCTTGGAGGAGAAACAAACAAGACTTGGTAGGTGCAAGAGTCGCAGTGCACAGGGGTACTGTCCTGCAAGGAGAGGCATGGGCTTACCGTTTCCCAAGTTGGACAGCTAATAGAGAGGACCAAGGGGACCACTCCAGACCACCACCTGCGATGCAAGGTCCACACAGCTCGGGAGGAGAGCAGATCCACGCAGCCAGTTGTCGTTGCAGTTGGTGCCTGCGGATGCAGGGGAGTGACTCCTTGACTCCAAGGGAGATTCCTTCTTACTTCTTGTGCAGGCTAAGGACTCGCCACCCTCAGAGGATGCGCAGCCGGGGAAATGTTGCAGTTGTTGGAAGGAGCTGGAGAAACAATGTTGCAGAGCGGAGTTGTTGCTAAAGACGCTGACTGTCAGTTCCTGGAGGGTCCAGTTGCAATCCCAGTGGCCAGAAGATGAAGTAAACAATGCAGAAGAGTCCTGCTGGGCCTCTGCTCAAATTGGATTCAAGACAGCAGAATCAAGTGGCCACCTGGAGGAGCTAAGGGCACCACCCCTAGGGTGGTGAAGACAAGGGAGTGGTCACTCCCCTTTCCTTTGTCCATTTTTGCACTAGAGGAGGGACTGGCGGTCCCTGGACTGGTGCAAATTGGCTTATGCAAGGAGAGACCCAAATGTGCCCTTCAAAGAATACCGGTGGTTTGGGGATGCTACCCCTCCCACGTCCTGTAACACCTATCAAGGGAGAGGATGTTAACTGCCTCTCCCACAGGAATTCCTTTATTCCGCCTGCCTCTACCTGAGCTGGTCAAACAGCAGGAGGGTAGAAACCTGTCTGATGGGTGGCAGCAGCGCAGGCTGCCCAAAAACGCCCAGAAAACTGGTAGGAGCAATTCTAAGCATTCTCTAAGGAGCCCCCAGAGTGGCTGACATCATACAACAAATACTTGCAACAGTATTTGGGTATCATTCCAACATGTTTGATACCAAACATGCCCAGGTTCAGGGGGTACCATTATGTAGCTGGACACACGTAGCGACCTGTGTCCAGTACAGAAGTAAAATGGCTTCCCCGCACTTACGAAGTCCAGTGTAATGGAGCTGGAGTTCGTAGGGGCACCTCTGCTCATGCAGGGGTGCCCTTGCACACAGGTACCTGCACCCTGCCCTTTAGGCTAGGAGGGCCTACAATAGGGGTGATTTACAGTGACTTGGTGCAGCAACTGTAGTGAAAGGGTGCACGCACCTTTTCACACAGGCGGCAATGGCAGGCCTACAGACACATTTTGCATGGGCTACAACGGGAGGCACAATACATGCTGCAGGCCATGGGGAACCACTGGTGCCCCAATGCCCTGGGTACCCAAGTACCATATTCTATGGGCTTATATGGGGGCACCAGTATGCCAATTGTAGGGTGTGCAAAAGTCCTAAGCAACCACATTTAGAGGGAGAGAACACAATCACTGGGGTCCTGGTTAGCAGGATCCCAGTGAACACAGTCAAAGCATACTGACAGCAGGCAAAAAGTGGGGGTAAGCATGCCAAAAAGAGGGCACTTTCCTACACTTGGCATCACATGATAATCTGGTTATCTAAGAGGAGAGATGTCTGACAGTCTCTTCCAGCGTAGAAATCCTCGTCTTGACCTCCAAGACCCTGTCAACAGTTTGGCAGAGATTCTGGCGAAGCAGGGACACACCGGATCCCACTTCCCCTATTTTATTTTCCCTTGTGTTTTAGAGTCATGAATGGCCTGTAGGATGACAGCTGTATTGTTTTCAATTGCTGGCGCTTTCAGGTTCCCCCAAAGGGGCTCCCCCTCAACAACCCCTAATGGAGCAGTGTACATGTCCATCTTTTCCCAGCCCATTTCGAGGCAGTTGTACCACAGTGCATACAGTTGAAGAAGCAGGAGTCAGGTACCTTTGTGTGTATCCTGCAGTGTGTAAACAATAGTAACATAGACGTAAGAGGTGAAGGCTCAAATGTGGAGGGGCCAATCCGCTTGCACCAGGGGCAGGGCCTGGGCAGCACAAGTAGCCAGCGCCAAGTCCTAGTACCAGCCGCATGGGGATGTGAAGCTCCGCCCAGGGGACACCCAAAGGATGGCACAAAGTATGAGGGGCAGATGTGAAAACAGGGCCAGCCCTACCTCTCCCACAGTTCTGAACTGCTAGCTACAGGGCAGAAAGTCGTGGTCGCTCCAAGGCACTCATCCAACTCCTAGCAAGGGTGGGGGCCCACACAGCCCAAGGCCCCGCACGGACCAGGGACTGGACCAGCACCCCACCTGATCATGGTGCACGATCACTAGTGGTGCACGCAAAAGGGCCCAAATGTGGGAGAGGTGGGCACAGCCAGCCAGCAAATCCACGCAAGGAGGGCATCTAGGCAGAATGTGTTCAATGCAAGCCGCATGTCCCTCACATTGCTTCCTCATAGGCCCCACAATGCACAGAGTCTGGGCCACACTCTGGGCCAAACAGAAAGGGGTACCAGCCACTGGACACCAAGGGGCTCGCCCTGCCATGTACCCCCAAGTGCGCTGAGTATTCCTAGTAGAGTCCAGCAACTAAATCAAAGCCTCTACCAGCCGCAGATGCGAGCAGAAGACACCGTAGAGACCCGGCCCCGGACCGTGTCTGCATTGTGCACTGCAGGCCTAGGCTGGCGCCGGCTTTGCCCAAATTTCTCAATAAGCCAGCGCGCCAGACAGGATCACCAGGGTAAGGCTGTTCCTGGGACAGCCCAGTTGCCAAAGTCCTCCTGCAAATCAGGGGACGGCAGTCTCTCAATCAGGCCCCAGCACATGCTTCCAGACTGGCTGAGAGGATGCCACTCAAGCACAGTCGCCAATGTTGGAAGTGACGCACCTCGGGCCATAAGCGACTTTGGTCTCCAGGCCCCCAAAATCACCTCCGGGTGCGGTGCGGCTGACGTCCCTGTTACCTTTGGCATGCCAGCACCTGAAAATCGTGGCATGGGAGCAGTGGTGATGGGAGCTTAGAGACTGGCGCCCGCCATCCTGGCTGTCCAGGCCACGCTCTCACATTATACAATTTTTTTAATGTACAATCTTACTACATTTATCATCTCATCCCTCTAACAAGCACTACCATGAATGTAAACTATGCTGTTGAAAAAGTAGAGTCATCCCTAATGTGCTAGAACAAACACATCAGGACTGACTATACTTTTGCACAAACTGTCACACTTTTGTTTAGACAAACAGGTTTGCTCACAGAGGGCATACAGCAGAATGGCTGTATTCCCTCCCACTTCCCTTCCATGCAAGGAATATGTTACTTACCCTGTAAACATATTTGTGGCATGTAGTGCTGTAGATTCACATGCTCTACATGCTTCTGACATCTAGTGTGGTGGAACTTGTTTTTCTCCTAAGACGTCTTCTGAGTCACCAGGTATAGCAACTCCTCATATGACTGGTAATGTGCATGGTTATTGGCTCGACTGTTAAGATAGTTTTCCGAGGATGAAAATGGAGCTTAGAAAAAGACAGTAAATGACCATGCAAAAGAGAAACAAATAAAAGGCATCTCCAACAATCCAAGGCTTTCTGCAAGGCGGGTGGACATGTGTGAATATACAGCACTAAATGCCACAAACCGATACCACAGGATAAGTAACATATTCAGCTCGTGGCATGTGTAGATTTAGATACACATGCTCTGCATAGACAGTAAAGTAGTTCTCCCATAAACATTGGCTAGCCAAAGGATGTTCCAGAAGACTGTAAAAGGGTACGTAACGTAGGATGGCTAACCTTGCTTGTTTGCGTGCTAAGACATTCACACAGTAGTGTTTTTTAAGTATGTATGTGGAGTTGACCAAGTAGCTGCTTTACATATATCCGCTATGGGGTTGTTATCAAGGAAGGCAATGGAAGCCCCCTTTTTGTTGGTAGGATGGAGTTAGGGTGAGACATTTTTCCTTTTGGCTTTGGCGCAGCAAGTCTGAATGCACTTAACCAGCAATCTGGCTATGCCTGCTTTGGAAAGAAGGTGGCCCTTGTGTGG